>NC_065584.1:162134332-162443707 GCF_024542745.1 Macaca thibetana thibetana | reverse complement strand
CTGGGACAACATGCAAAAGAATGAAGCTGGACCCCCTTCCTCGTGACATACACAAAAATGATCTCAACATGGGTCAGAGACCTAAATATCAGGGCTGAGGCTAGGGAAGGCCAGGTTGCTGGGGCCAGAGGTGGGAGAGAGTTGGATTAGCCCCTAATAAGGCCCTCTGGGTCTTCTACCATGATTGCCATGATTACTTTTTCCTTGGACTTTTGAGGTTGGCAGTACTCCCCCTACTGAGGAGGTCAGTAACAGATCCTGGGGTGAATCAGTTGACACAAGAAGGCTCTGTAAAGATTTTTCCTCCCTCTTCCAGTTTGTCTGCTTTGGGGTTGGTGGTAGTGGGAATTGGTACAAACTTTGGGGGACAATTTTGCAGTTAATCGCACCATCCCTCAAGAATGCAAGAGCCTTAGCACCCCCTCATCTCTTCTTTGCCATCTACAGAAATACCAGTCTCCTGGAATAGAATGGTGTCCCTCACAGAATTGTGTGTAACCCCCTCTTTGTAGATCAATCACGAAAGTGGCTCCACAGCTCCCTGTATCTACCTCTTTCCAATGTCACTTTGCAGCTCAGTCCATTAAGAGGTGGAGTCAGTTTCTCCATCCCTTGAATCTGGACTGGCTTTGGCCACTGAATGTGGTGGCAGTGACTCTGAGCCAGTCCCAAGCATACTCCTGAAGAGTTTCTGTATACTGCCACTGGCTCTCTTGGAAGCCTGGTCAGGATCTGCTATGAACACTTGCCAACCTCAAAAGTCAAGGAAAAAATAATCGTGACAATCACTGTAGAAGACCCAGGGGGCCTGAACAGGGGCTAACCCAACTCTCTCCCGCCTCTGGCCCCAACACACTGGCCTTCCCCAGCCTCAGCCCTGAAATTTAGGGCTCTCTCCCCATGGATATTATGAACAATATAACAAAGGGGTGTACACCCTTTGCGATATTGAGAGAAATATTATCACCCCCCCTAAATATTACGAACAATATCACAAGGGGGTGTATTGGGAGTAATATCATTCTCTCCCACCCTGGATGTTATGAACAATATCACCAAGGGTGTATACACAGGGTGTTTATGATATTGAAAGTAGTATCATCTCCCCCGCTGAATATTACAAAAAGGATCACAGTGGGGGTGTACACCCCTTGTGATATTGAGAGTAATATCATCCTCTCTCTCCCCCTGGATATTGCAAACAATATAACAGTGGAATGTACATACCCTGCGATATTGGAAGTAGTATCATCCTCTCCCCCCCTGGATATTATAAACAATATCACAGAAAAGTGCACACCCCCTGCAATATCGGGAATACTATTGTCTTCTCCCCCCGGGATATTAGGAACAATATCACAAGGGGGTGTACACCCCTTGCGATATTGGGAGTAATATCATCCTGTTTTTTCCTGGATATTACGAACAATTTCACAAAAGGATGTACACCCCCTGCGATATTGGGAGCAATATTATCTTCTCCCCCCACCGAATAGTATGAACAATATCACAGGGGGCTGTACACCTTCTGCGATGTTGAAAGTAATATCATCATCTCCTCCCCGGATATTAAGAAAAGTATCATAAAGGTATGTACACCCTTCTGATGCTGGGAGTAATATCATCCTCTCCCCCGCTGGATATTACTAACCATATCACAAAGGGGTGTACACTCCCTGCGATATTGAAAGTAATATTTTCTCTCCCGCCGGATGTTACGAACAATATCACAGGGGGGTGTACACCCCCTGCGATATTGGGAGTAATATCATCCTCTTTCCCACTGGATATGCAAACAATATCACAGGGAAGTGGGCACTCCCTGCGATATTGAGGGTAATATCATCTTCTCACTCCCTGGATATTACAAACAATATCACAGAAGGGTGTACGCACCCTGCGATATTGGGAGTAATATCATTCTCCCTTGATACTATGAATAATATCACAGGGCGTTGTACACCCACTACGATATTTGGAGTAATATCATCCTCTGTCTCCCTAGATGTTAAGAACAATATCATAGGAGGGTGTACACCCCCTTCGATAATGGGAGTAATATCATCTTCTCCCTTCCCTGAATATTATGAACAATATTACAGGTGGGCGAACACCCCCTGCGATATTGAAAGTAATATTAACCTCTCCCCCCCTGGATATAATGAACAATATCACAGGGGTGTGTACACTGCCTGCGATATTGAGGGTAATATCATCTTATTCCCCCTTGGATATTATGAACTATATCACAGGGGTGTGTCCATCCCCTGCGATATTTGGAGTAATATCATCCTCTTTCCCCCTGAATGTCATGAACAATACTACAGGAGGGTGTACACCCCCTGCGATATTGGGAGTAATATCATCCTCTCCCCACCTTGATATTATCAAAAATATTTAAAAGGGTGTACACAGAGGGTGTTTATGATATTAAGAATAATATCATCTCACACCCCTGGATATTACAAACAATATCACAGGAGGGTTTGCCCCCCTGCGATATTGGGAGTAATATCATTCTCTCCCCACTTGGATGTTACCAACAGTATCACGGAAAGGTGTACTCCCCCTACAATATGAGGAGTAATATCATCCTCTCCCTCGCTGAATATTACAAACAATATCACATGGAGGGTGTACACCCTCTGCGATATTGGGTGTAATATCATCCTCTCCCCCCCGGGTATTATGAACAGTATCACAGAGGGTGTACACTCAGGGTATTTACGATATTGGGAGTAATATCATTTGTTCTCCTGGATATTATGAACAGCAGCAATACGGGGAGTAATATCATCCTCTCCCTCCCTGGATATTACAAAAACTATCACAGCATGGTGTACACCCCCTGTGATATAAGGAGCAACATCATCCTCTCCCGGCCTGGATGATGTGGCAGGGGGTGTACACCCGCTTATGATATTGTTCGTAGTATTCAGCGGGGGGAGAGGGTGATATTATTCCCAATATCGCAGGAGGTGTACACTCCGCTGTGTATTATGGAGAGTAGCATCATTTTCTCTCCCCCTGAATATTACGGACCATATCGCAGGAGGGTGTGTACACTTCCTGCGGTATGGGGAGTAACATTATCCTCTCCCCTTCTAAATGCTAAGAACAGTAACGCAAGGGGTATCTCAGGTGTACACCCCCTTTTAGATGGGAAGTAATATCATCTTCTTCCTCCCTAAATGTTACAGACAATATCACAGGGGGTTGTACACCCCCTGCGATATGAGGAGTAATATCGTCCTCTTCCCGCCTGGATGTTATGGACAATATCACAGGGGAGTGTACACCCCCTGCGATATGGGGAGTAATATCCTCTCCCCATGGATGTTACAGACAATATCACAAAGGGGTGTACACTCCCTGAGACATGGGGAGTAACATCATCCTCTCCCCCCTTGATATTACGGACAATATCGCAGCAGGGTGTACACACCCTGCAATATGGGGAGAATCATCCTCTTCTTCTCCCCTTGATGTTATGGACAATATTGCAGAAAAGTGTACACATCCTGCGATATGGGGAGTAACATCATTCTGTTTCCCGCTGGATATTACGAACAGTATCACAAGGAGGTGTACTTTTTCTGCGACAAGGGGATTAACATCATCCTCTCTTTCTCTGGATATTACAGACTATATCACAGGGGGGTGTACACCTTCTGCGATATGGGGAGTAATATCTTACTTCCCCACCCCGGATATTAGGGACAATATCAGAGGGAATTGTACACCCCTTGCGATATAGGGAGTAATATCATTCTCTCCCCTTCTGGATATTACTGACAGTATCATGGGGGGGTATAAACCCCCTTGGATATGGGGAGTAATATCATCTTTTCTCCCCTATTACGGACAATATCACAGGGAAGTGTACATTCCCTTTGATATAAGAAGTAATATCATCCTCTTCCTCCCAGGATATTAGGGACAATATCACAGCGTGGTGTACACCTCCTGCAATGTAAGGAGTAATATCATTCTCTCCCCCCTTGATATTACGGACAATATCGCAGGGGCTGTACACCCGCTTATGACATTGTTCGTAGTATTCAGCGGGGGGAGAGGGTGATATTACTCCCAATATCGCGGGGGATATACACACCCCCGTGATATTTTTCCTAATATCCAGGGAGGAAGAGTATGATATTACTCCCAGTTACGAAAAGGATATACGCTTCCCTGTGATATTGTCCGTAATACCCAGGGGTGACAGGGATATTATGGACAATATTGCAGAAAAGTGTACACCCCCTGCGATATGGGGAATAATATCATCCTCTCCCCCCGCTGGATATTATGGACAATATCACAGGAAGTTTTACACCTCCTTCGAGGTGGAAAGTAGTATCATCATCCCCCCACCCTGGATATTATGGACAATGTCACAAGGGGGTTTACATCCCCTGGGATATGGGGAGTAACATCATCCTCTCCCCGCTGCATATTGCGGACAACAGCACAGGGGGGTGTACATCCCCTGCAATATAAGGATTAATATCCTCCGGTCCCCCTCCCTTGGATATTACAAACAATATCATTGGAAAGTGTACACCCCCTGCAATATGAGGAGTAATAATATCCTCTCCCTCCCTGGATATTATGAACAATATCATAGGGGGTGTACACTCCCCACCAGATGGGGAGAAATATCACTCTCTGCCCCCCTGGATATTATCAACCATATCACTCGGAGATGTAGACCCCCTGCAATTTCGGGAGTTATATCACCCTCTCCTCTCCTGGATATTACGAACCATATCACAAGGGGGTGTACACCTCCCTCGATATGGAGAGTAATATCACCCTCTCTTCCCCTGGACATTACAAACCCCCTGCGATATGGGAAGTAATGTCACTCTCTCCCCCGCTGGATATTACGAAATATTACGGACCATATCACTGGAGAATGTACACCCCCTGCCCTATGGGGAGTTATAGCACCCTCTCCCCCATTGGATATTATGGACCATATCACAGGGGGGTGTACACCCCCCGCCATATGGGAAATAATATCACTTCTCCCCCAAGGATATTACAAACCATCTCAGAGGGGGATGTACACCCCGCACTATATGGGGAGTAATATCACCCTTCCTCCCCCTGGATATTACATACCATATCACAGGGGGGTGTACACTCCCCTCCATATGGGGAGTTATATCACCCTCCCCCAACGCTGGGATATATTGACCATATCACAGGGGTTTGTACACCCCTGCCATGTGGGGAGTAATATCACCCACCTCCCTCTTGGATATTACAAACCATATCACGGGGGGGGTGTACATTCCCCACCATATGGAGAGTAATATCACCTTCCCACTGTCTGGATATTGTGGACCATATCATGGGGGGGTGTATAACCCATGCCATATGGGGAGTAATATCACTCTCCCCCCGGATATTATGGACCATATCCCAGTTGGTGTACACCCCCACCATATGAGTAGTAATATCACGCTCCCCCCAGATATTATGGACCATATCACAGGGGGGTGTACACCTTCTGCCATATGGGGAGTTATATTACCATCTTCCCCCCGATACTACAGACAATATCACAGGGGGGTGTACACCCCCGCCATATAAGGAGTAATATCACCATCCCCTTCTGTATATTACGCACCATATCACAAGTGGGTATACACCTCCCGCTGTATGGAGAGTAATATCACCCTCCTCCCCTGCTGGATATTATGGACCATATCACAGGGGGGTGTATACTTCCTGACATATGGGAAGTAATATCACCCTCCCCCTCGCCCCAGATATTACTGTTTCTACAGTTTTGCCTTTACAAGAATGTCATATAGTATGTTATTCCTCAGATTGGCTTCTTTCACTTAGTAATATGCATTTAACACTCCTTCATGTCTTTTCATGGCTTTATCACTCACTTATTGAAAAATATCAATGTCTGGATGTATCATGCACCTACTGAAGGACATCTTAGTTGCTTCCATGTCAATGATGAAGAAAGCTGCTATAAACATTCATGTGTAGGTTTTCATGTGGACATAGACTTTCAATTTATTAGGGGTAAATATCAAAGAGCAGGATTGCTGAATTGCATGTATAGTTTTGTAAGAAACTGCCAAACTGTCTTCCAGAACGGCTGTACCATTTTGCCTTCCCAGTTTTCCCTTTCATTTTTATATAAATTTTAGGATCATCTTGTCAGTATCTGCAAAAAAGCCATCTGAGATTTTGAAAGAGATTGCATTGAATCTGTACATCAGTTTAAGGACTTCTGCACTCCTGACAATATGGTCTTCCAGTCCATGAACATAGGATGTCTTTCCATTTATTTCAGTCTTCTCTACATTTCTTTGAGAATATTTTGTAGTTTCTAGTGTATACGTTTTATGCATCCTTGATTAAGTTTATTCTTCTTGAAGCAGTAAATGGAATTGTTTTTTAGATTGTTTTGTTCCTTGCTAGTGTATAGAAAGACAGTTGCTTTGTATCCGTTGATTTGTATATGTTGATCTTGAACCTCATGCTCTTGATTGTTTAGTCCAATGTTTCCCAAATATATGTGACCAGGATAACCCTTGTTTTAAGTAACATTGATTAACATTTCCCAGAACTAACGTTCCTCGGGAAACTGTTAGTGAATGCTAATCCAGTCCTACACAATTGCCTTGTACTTCCCCTAGTGGTCTATGTGGCCTCTGGTTTTCAGGCCTTTGTTCATGTTGACCCTCTACAAGGAATGTCCTCCTCACCCAGTCTACTTGGAAACTCCTACATCTACTTCTGACGCCCAGTCAAGTCTCTCCTGCTCTGTGCCTCCTTCCCTGATGCCCACCTCCCGCCCTACTCTTGAACCACCATAAAACGCCACTTCATATGCTGGCTCATCCTTGTCTGTTTGCATATCTGCCTCCCTCTTGGGGCTGTGAGCACCTTGAGGACCAGGCTGAGAGCAGGCAGCAACGTGTCTGTGGCGTAAATGATTGAGGGAATGACAAGAGGAGGGAGGCAGGTAGAGAGCCCCCGTCTGCTCCCTCTCCATCTTTCCTCTGCGTCTTCTTCTCTCCCACCTGCTTTGCCTTCCTGGCTTGCTCTTGGTCCACAGACTCCTTGCAGGGCCTAGTACAGTCCTGGGTCTGGTCCTGCTCAGCTCAGTATATTTGTTTAAATTTATACTCAGGACTAAACATCCAGTCACCCTTTAGCTTGATGTCGCCTGTCCTTCCAGTCAGCCCTGCTCCAGTCAGAGGAAGGAACTTACTGTGGGGTGTGGCGGGGGGTGTGCTTAAAGGGTTTGCTCTCCCATGACCAGCAAAGTAGATGACCTAGGAATTTGATTCTATTCTCGTTTGCTTCTCTGAGCCTGTTCATGCCCACTGTCTGCCAGTGTCAACCTGGCCCAGCTCCGAGAGTCCAGAGGAACATGTAGGACATGACAAGTTGACCCCTGCATCTATCAGAGATGGCATTCAACGGGCCTAAGACGCAGGGGGCAAGTAATGTGCTGGCCACACACCTCCTACACAACTTCATGGTGTATGAGTGCCAACCCTCTCTGGGTTGCTTTGGGAGCCAGCGGGGTGAAGTCAGGCCACTGACCACACCCTCCATTCCAGCCAGGCCAGGCCCCTCCCTACCCCATCTCCATCCTTCAAGGACCCTTCTCCTGGAGGCTGCCCAGATGAGCTGAGCCTGTGCCATTCACAGCCCCTCTGTCCACCCTGGCTTGGAAGCTCCCAGAAGACAGAGTTTGCCTTCCGGCAGCCTAATCTTGAGCCTGGCCTCTCCGCTGGGCACACTGGAACATTTAAGGGTTCCTGGTGGGATTTGATAGTCCCATCACTGTACACAGCAAATGACAAGAGACATTGTTTAGTGTGTCAGATAGTAAAGGCTTTATACTGTACTCATAATCTCATTTTACCCCCATTCCCATATGTGGCTAATACTGCTATTATCTCATTTTACAGAAGAAGAGATGGCGGCTCAGCCCTTGGAAGTCATGTGCCTAAAGTCTCACAGCCACGACTCACATGTGGAGTGCCTCTCTTAACCGTAGTGTCACACTGCCTTTGGGTGGCTGTTTCAAGCCCAGAGTGCAATGGACTAACACTGACCATCATGAAGGACCGGTCTCAGGAGGTACTCAAGGAGGATGGCTTAAAGGGTCAGTTAAGCAGCACGATCTCTCTCGGTTTCCCCGCCCTTGAACCCCTATGATCCTGGCACACAGTAGGTGCTCAGTAAATGTTAACCAGTGAGTGATGGCATGAATGGAACCTGAGGGTCTGAGGCTACACGGTCTGTTGCAAGCCCAGGACGAAGATGTGGCACCGGCGGTGTAGGGAGGGTGGAATGCTGGCCCAGGGCAGCTGTGCCCTTGCTGGTCTTATCAGGAAGGACACTGGGCCCCTGTGCCACCTTCCCAAATCCTGCCCCCAGCCTGCCACCCGGGGAGTTTGGCAGCCACCAAGGCTGGCCTCACTATCTCTCTGTGCTCCTTGGGAAGGAAGCCTTTATCAGCAAATGCCGCATTTGAAAGCCCTAATTGTCAAGCATGGTCCCACAAAGCAGCCGAAAGCCAGGCCACCCCCATCCCTCATGGCCCAGCAGGCTCAACTGGCTCCGCACGATGGCTGGCGGATGTATATTTTAAAATATCTAAATGCAGCTGAAAATAAAAATTATTTACACTCCCCAACCCAACTGGCAGGTCGCTTGCAAGTGCACATTGACTGTGTCTCTCCCTCCCCATCTCTCCCTCGCTGATAAAGGACCATAAACAAGGCTGACACATTTATAATAACCTTTTTCTTTCTCTCCTTCCTCCCTCTCCTGGGCTCCCAACTTGGCCTCTCACTCACAAGCTATGAGGGATAATTTTTTATTATTCTGCCATTAGCAGAGAATAGAGCGTTTGATAGGGGGGAATAAAACGTCAAATCATTTAGAAAGAGAGGGTGAAAAAATAAGCCAGCAACTTCTATTTCACCATGTCAGCAGCGGCTGTTGGGATGTCACCAGCACATACAGGGTCTGGAAATGTCTTTTCCAATATCTCCCCCTCCCCCGCCTCCTTTTTATTTCCTTCTTTCTTTCCCAAGAGGTGGGAGCCGAGTCCACGGGATTGGAGGTGGGGGATGGGGGGGCTGGTTGGGTTTTTCTGCCAGGTTGCAGAGGGAACCTGGGCCCAAGTGGAAGGTGGTGAGGAATTTATCCGGACATGAAGAGGAGCTCTGCTGAGTTTCTGCCCCGCGGGGTCTGGGCATGTCTGGGAGCAGGTGTGGACGCTGCAGTGTGCAAGCCTCTGTTTATATGGGGAGATGCAAGGGCAACCAGGGGGCTCTGGAACAGCTTGGCATCATGGTACATGCTGGGGGTGCTGTGTGCAGAGCCTGGAGGCTCTGGTACGCGGTACATGGTGGAGGTGTTGTGTGCTGATGGCACACAGGCTGGAATCCCAGGAGCAGGTGCCAAAACACAGCAGAGTGGGGGTGAGGGGCCTGTCTGTGGATCTCCATAGACCTGCCTGGCAGAACCTTGGTATGGTGGGTAGGAAGGGGGGAACTAGGGGTAAAAGGGACATGGGATCTGCCTTCCCAGTGGGTGCGGACAGAAGGGTGTGGTGAGGCTCCCCTCTATACAAAAGGGGCCTTTCCGAAGAACCTGGATTCATAAGTCCACAGAGACCCTGTGGCTTTCAGAGCCTGCTCAGGGACCTTTCTAAGGCATTTTCTTCTTGAGCTGCAGCATGAAGCAAGCCCTCTTCTTCCCTAGATGGCTGGCAGGAGCCTGCTCTTCCCGCCCTGCCGAGGGACTGAAATCCATCAGGACCTGCCCATGACCTGGCTGCTGCCTGCACCCCAGGGCCCCTCAAGCACTGATGGAGACCTGGCTGGGTCTCCCTGAGTGTGCCCTCTCTGGGGTGTGACAGTGGAGGAGAGGAGGCTGACCTTCCCACTGGAGGAAGTGTCCCCCACCGTCTAACCAGGGCTCCTAGGTGGGACACCAAAGGCCAAAACTGCTCTCACCAAGGGTGGGATGCAGGCTTCACATCAGGTGCTGTGCAGGCCCCAGGCTGGAGGTCAAAGGGCTTCATGGAGAAGCCTAGTGGATTTGGGCTGCAGAGCGGAGGGGCAGGGAGAGGTTCACGGCCCTCACCTCACTACCCCAGAATGCGGTGCCCATTCTGTGGTCATCCTAGATGTGTATGTTTAGCATGACATTTTTCAGCAGACCGGCAGAAAAGTGTCTGGAGGAAGGAGTGCCTTTGCTGATTCTTACAAGGGCTATCCTATGGCCTAGCACCAGTGCTGCAGGCGCTCCAGGCAGGGCCACTATGTGAGCCCAGAGTAGAGGTAGGACTCAGAGGAGCCCAGGGCCTGAAAGGGCAGAGTGTCTTGGTCCTGCTGGAGTGAAGGCCCAGTTGGAGCAGGGTTTGGAGGCCTTGCACGCACGCTCTCGAGGCCCACATATGTGTGCACACACACGGGCGCAGCGATACACATCATAGCCAAGGTGGCCACAGGGAGGTGAAGTGGTTACTATACCTACTCTGCTCTAGCTCCCAACGTGCGAGGCTGTCCGATCATTGCAGGACTGGCCAACCTCCATTTAGCCAGCAGGACAGTGGCCCCACTGGACTTCAGCTGCCAGGAAGTGGCCAGTAGGCAACTCCTGATCCAAAGACAGCTGCCATTCCCTTGGCAGTTGGAGCCCCAGTGATGGGTCTGGCTTCACTGTCCATTGGAAGTGGAAGACGTGACATTCGTGATGGACTCTCTATTGCCTGGATGGCCACAAAGAGGAGACTCGGCCTCCCCTGCCCCCTCCCCACCATTGCTGTACAATATCCTTTCTTCTCACCATCAAAGGGACATCTGTCTCTCTGTGGGAGGGAGACCAGCATCCTGGGAACACTCAGCTTTGATGTCCGGCTCAGCTGACTTGGCCAAGCCAGCGGCAGCCCTTCCTCCCTCCCCACTGCCCCAGGCTGCGGGCCCCTCCCAACATGCTCCCTCACACACTGTCCATCTAGATCCCTCCTCTGAGCCCCCTTCCGCTCTCATCTCCACATCTGCCCCTCTCTGCTCCCTCCTCACCCCTAGCCCCCAGGATCAGCCCTGGCCAGGAAGTTCCACCTCCACCAGCCCTTGATCTGGATAGGGGGCTCCAGGGGGGTTTGTCCTTGTGCGCTCACTGCCCAAGGGCCGGCTCTACCCCAACCTAAGTCCTCCACCAGGCTCATTTCCCCATCATCTCACTGTGCTTTATGCACGTGTGTGTGTGTGTGGAGGGGTGAGTGTGTGCACATGTGTGTTATCTGCTGGCCTCTGACTTCCAGGACAGGGAGATGCCCGGAAGTCAGAGCCTGGGTCCCTCTTCTCTGCCCTCAGGCCGGTCCCCGCAGTGGAAAGCCTGCTTTGCTTTCTTGCTGTGCCCCAGCAGGGTGGGCCAGGGCTAGGCACCAGTGAATGAATAATTGGGACCTGGAGAAGCAGGTGGAGAAAAGTGCGTGTTATAGCTGAGAGGACCTCCTGGAAGCTGGAAATGGGACTTAGGGAGAGAGAAAACCACAAGAGGGCCTCAGTCCAGGCCCCAGGACCCCCCCAAGTGGAGGCGGCTGGCCCATCAGGAGCATGAGATCAAGGCAGTGGGGATAGGAGGAGTGGGCTGACCTGTCTGTCGTTTCTTCATCATCTCTCCCATGAGGCAACAGGAAGCAGCAGGCCTTGAGCAGAGCTAACAGAGAGTCTGGAGAAGCAGGCAGTCACTTGAAGGGCAGTGGGCCTCAGGAGGACAGGCCCAGGCTCCCTGAGATGGACCTGAAACTAGTTTCACTCTGAGTCAAGGATGGGCAACCTCCCTGGAGACCCTTCCTTCTCAGTCACCAGATGCAAATCTTTCCCTGAACCTCTGTCCCCTGTCTCTCTGTTTCCCTTTCTAGGCAATAGGACCCGGCTCCTTCCAGCAAGGGGATTGGAGTGAGAGAGTTGTGCAGGGTCTGGGATGGGAGACAGAGGCCGGAGGAGGAAGGGCTACCCTAATGACCTATGCTCTGGAGATGCCAGGCTTTGTTAAGAGAAGTAGGGCACCAGAAGGAGGCAAGCAATGGGTCCCATGTTCTGGGTTCATCCAGGACAGTCTAGGAGGGGCGGTGGGAGGGGACAGGCTGCCGGGGGGCCAGTGGGTGGTCTCTGCACATGTCTAGGGCAACTGTGGGCTGTGAAGGACCACAGGACAGATCCAGGGTCAAGGGTGCTGAGTAAGGAGCCTTGATGATCACGGGAACGAGGGCATGCATCTCTCTCCCTCTCTCTCTCTCTCTCACACACACACACACACACACACAAATACACACATGCACACACACAAATAGACACACACGCATACATATACACACATGTACACACACGCACACACAAATGCACACACATATGCCCACTCCCTACACACACCCTACACAATACCACACAAATTACACACATATACATATACACACATCATATATCCATGCAAACTCAGACATGTTACACATACACACCATAGCCATAGCCATAGACACATACACATGTGCTCATACACGCACACAGATACACATGGGTACAAATGCATGGTCATATTTGCATGCCGTACATTTAACAGCCATACAACACACTATGCATACGCACATGTACACACAGACATACCAGAAGTACACACAGCCCCTACCTGCTCCCTAGGCTCTGGCAGCAAAAGCTCTCACCTCCTTGCCTTTGCCTACCAAATCCTCACCATTCATGGGCCCTAAAGCAGACAGAACCCTCTCTTCTCCCCTCTAACCGCTTCAGTTTGCTCACAGACCATCCTGCCTCAGCCAGGTTCCCTCCCTTCCCCTCTGAATTCCATCCTTACGCACCAGGCGCTGCTTTGCCCCAGGCTACCCTGTCCTCCCCTACTGGCTTCTCTTTTTTTTAAGCCTGAGGACTACAGTGGACAGGGCAGAGCGTGGAGGGCTGCAGACAGCAAGGGGAGGAGCAAGGTTGTTCTTGTATTTTTATAAACGAGGCCCCCGAGGATCCCACTTGGTGAAATGGGCCTTTTGTCTATACTCAACCCAGGTCAGACTTCTTTCAACTGCAGGGAAAGCCCATCACCCCACACCCCACAGTGTGAGGGCCAGATCCTCTCCAGGGAGGAACAGCAGGCTGTAGCCCTGGGCCTTGTGGATGGAGAGGGCCAGAAAAGGTGGAGATTGCGGTGGAGGGGTTGGGGGAAGCAGTCCTTCCAGGAAGAAGTAACAACTTCAGTCAAGGCTAGGAAGTGGGAAAGTACAAGCTCCAAATGACACCAGCAAGTCCTTGAGCTTGTGCACACTGAGGCACAGAGGGAGAAGGGTATGGAAAGGCTGGCTGGGGCTTGAGCCTGAAGTGACATGGAGGCAGGTTGAGCCCTTGTTCTGGTTTCAGGGAGCCCCTCCTGGCCTTCCTGACAGTCTTGACCTCCAGCAGGGAATCTGACTGAGACCTGCAGCCTCAAGACCTTGGAGAGCCAAGACAGGTAAGAGCTGTCCAGAGCAGGCTGTGACCTGGACAGGTAAGAGCTGTCCGGAGCAGGCTGTGACCTGGACAGGTAAGAGCTGTCCGGAGCAGGCTGTGACCTGGACAGGTAAGAGCTGTCCAGAGGAGGGTGTGACCCGGGCTTGGGTCACACCTGAGGGGCACAGCCCAGGCACGGTCTGGGGCCCAGAGGCTGCCCTGCAGGTGAGGCCCACACAGACAGCCCTCCTGAGATAGGTGGCACTCCCCAGTGCCACCAATGCTCCTGCTCAAGGATATCTTCAAGCATATATGACTTAATTATTTGAGTAGTGGTCACTGGTCACCTGCAATGCACTTTTCCCCTGGTTAATGTGACTTCGGAGGGTCCCAGCAATGAGCAGCAGGGAAGGGGTAGGTCCTGCTCTCCAGCTTGGGCATAAATCTGTTGAGAGTTCAGGGTCGGAGGCGGAGTGAGGGTGTCACCCTTCTGGACTCATTAGCTGAAATGTCTTGTGGACTTAGGGGGCCAAGTCCACACCATTGCTTGGAACAGACTGGTCCAAGGCTGCTTTGGAGGACTCCAATCCCACACATTTTATGTTTTGTGTATCGATTCTTTATTGTTATTGTTGATATTCTGTTTGTTCCAAGTAAATATCTGACAATGTCCAGGTCAGTGGGTTCTACAGATGAAATGCCCCAAGCACAGTGTCTCACCCTAACATGACCTGAGATGCTGGCACATTTATGTTGCTTCCCAACACACGTGCTTGGGCACAGGAATGCGTATATGAGGATGAGGCCAGGTAGGGGCAGCCCCTGCCTCCTGCTCTGTCACCTCTGGCTAGACTCCAGGAGAGAAGGAACGCCTAAGGGCCGGGGCCAGAAGGACCCCACCTGTCCCAAGCAGCTTTTGAGAAGGTAAAGGAACCCTACACCTAGGGTTCCTCGCACCAGCAGTGCCAGGGGCTGGGCCAGGTCAGCCAGGGCCTCAGAGGCCGCAGGCCTGAGCAACATCCTGAACTGAGCAGTACAGATGCATCGTTTGGGAATCTAAGACTGAGCCAGGCCCCACGTGACCTCATGCCCTCCCTGGGCCTTGGGATCCTCTTTTGAGGACAAGAGCAGGCAGTGGTATGGCTTTGGGATGCCAGTGCTCAGAGGCCCCCAGTTCCCATGGCCCAGGCACAGCAGCCCCAGTTGGTTCTCCCCCATGGTAGGAGCTCCCGGTACCTGTGAATGGGCCTCCCTCTGGCAGGCCACATGGGCAGTCAATGGGGCAGGGAGGCCATAAATCCTGGCTCAGGAAACCTGCCCCGCCTGGCTCCGAGACGGCCACTTAATTTAACCACTGCTGTCACAACAGCTTTGTGGGCCTGCTCGCCTGGGCCTATGGGATTTATGGCCCTGGAAAGACCTTCTCATGCCTCAAGTACTGGCAGAATGCCCGATCCCACCCAGCCCCAGACAGACCCAGGGTTAGAGCAAGAAGCCCCACCAGTGAGGGTGCCACGGACAAGAGCAACCCCTCTGTCCTCTCCCTGGGCAGCTCCATCATCTCACCCGACTCTGAAACACATGGCTTTTGCTAACAGGGCAGGACTGAGAGCTAAGGCAGGGGTGTGGACAGATGGCTCTGCCAGGTTTCTACCCTGAGATGCAGTGGCAGGGAGGGGGGCCTCCCTTGCCTCCTCTGAGGACCCCGAGTGGGCCTGTCCTCCCCCACCCCTCCTGCCTCTCTGCTTTAATAGGGACCTCCTCAGAGGCGGGCAGTGGACCCCCTCACACCAGGTCAGGGGCTGGGCGTTCACTGACTGTGCTGCCGGCCTCGGCCCCACGGCTGCCTCCTCCAGCATCCAAATGAAGTTCTGCTAGGTCTGGTAATCAGGCTGGATTACCTGGGTAATCCTCCCCGTCCTGAGGCTCCCTGTCAGCTTCT
The DNA here is from genome assembly GCF_024542745.1 of Macaca thibetana thibetana. NCBI lineage: Eukaryota > Metazoa > Chordata > Mammalia > Primates > Cercopithecidae > Macaca > Macaca thibetana. The sequence goes on along the minus strand of NC_065584.1, from coordinate 162,428,260 downwards.
AAATGAGGAATGATGATGTCTCCTGACCTTGGGGGCCACAGTAGAGTGAGCAGGAATACTGATGCCTTGCCCATCCCTCCCCAAAGCCACACAGACTCCGTGCTGGGCTCCGTGCCACACCGCACCCTCCCAAGTGGAACCTCAAGAGGTCCTACTACCTGTGTTGCTCCTGATGCTGGTTTCGTGTCCCAGAATAATGGGATTCCTTACAACCAGTACCAGCCACGGAGCTGGGCCATGCAGGGTTTCTCCGTGGAACTGGGCAAGCCAGGGTTTAAATTCCAGCTCTGTTCCCTCACTGTGCAACCTTGGGTAAGATGCTCAGCCTCTCTGAGCCTGTTTTCTCATTGTGAAATGGTGACCTATAAGATTGCTGGAAAGATTCTGTGAGGCAAGACTCCTAAAGCCTGCAGCCAGGGACGGGCACATTGCAGGTACCCTGCGGACCCCACTCCCTTTCTGAAGTCTCATAGGGTCTAGAAAGCAGCTGTGCCTTGTCCCCACTTCCCTCCTCTAGCCAGACGGGCAGGATGGGCACTGTCACTTGCTCTCCAGAGGCAGCCCTCCTAGCTTGGATGGTAGAAACCGGGTGGAACTGAGGCTGCTGCCAGGGCCTCCTCTCCGACCCAGCTGGGTGGGCTCAGAGTCTGGAGGCCTCCAGGAAGCCAAGCTCCTCCTGGCCTCTTGCTGTCCACCCTACTCCCAACCCCTGCAGCTGAGCAGGCCAAGCTGGCCTCAACAACTAGGCTGGTCCAAAAGAGGCCTCCTGACACACCAACGCCACACCATCCAGCCTCCTCCAGCCCCAAACCCCACCCCAGCAATCCCAAGAGTACCCAAGATTGAGAATCTGAGTCAGTGTGGCTGCCAGAGACCCAGCCGAGCCCCTGTGGTGCCCCCAGGAGGCCAGGACACAGAGCAATGGCCCCCAGACCTGACCCCATGTGAGCTGGTGATGCTGCTATCTATCCTGCCAGAGGGGGAGCTCCTGGCATGGGGACCTGGCTCTCTCAGCCAACCTCCCCATCTGTCCCTTGGATCCATGCCCTGAACCACTTCTCCCCATGTGCCTAGCCCTGTGCCGGCTGCTATGGGATACCGCGGAAGGAGTGGGCAGTCCCTGTCCTGTACCCTGGTGTGGGGGCGGCCTCCTCATCCCTGAGCAGGTGCAGGCCACAGTCGTTAGGCAGCAGCCGGAGTGTGAGCCCCAGAACCAGCTTCCTGGAGGAGGCAAATGTGCAGTGAGAGAAGCAATGCTCCGAGACGGAGAGGTTCTTCCTCTGGTACCTCCCACCCTTAGGAAGCAGAACGCATTGGCTCCGTTTCACGGATGCCGCCACGGAGGCTTAGAAGGGGCAGGTAGTGTAGGGAAGGTCACAGGGCTGGTGAGGGACAGGATCAGGCCATCTGAAGCACAGTTGGAGCAAGGTCATGGGGCCAGCAGGGTGCAGGCTGAGGAAGGAACAAGGAGACAGCTGTGGGAGGAGCAGAGACAAGGCCTCAAACCCCCTGCGGTGGGGAAAGAGTGTGGGGTTGGACTTACTCTTCCCCCACCCTTCACACAGCCCAGACCAGGAAGGCTTGGGGAAGACTGTGGGGTGATAGAAGGGCCCGGCACACGTGGTGATGGCTCCTCAAGGCCTGGTCTCCGCCTCCACCGCTCTGGGAGGCTGGGAAGGAGAAGCGGCCCCCGCCCCTCTAATAGATTCCTCTTTGATCATGTTTTTGTGACCTTTGTAAAAGGCAATTTAAATTCTAATTGTCCTGTGAGTATCAGAGGAATCAATTAGAGACAAGAGCCTGCTAATTGTGCAGGGGAGGTGAATGGGGGGCAGGAGGTGCCGTGAGGTACAGGCGTCCAGCGTCCCCACCGCCCGCCTGGCAGCCGGCACTCAGTCTCTCCTCCCCGGTCTGAGGGTGGAGGCTGTCAGGGTCCTGGGGCTGCAGTGCTGGGAGGAAGCTCCTGGGGCCAAGCAGAGAGCTGAGTGGGAAGTCCCCCAACCCCACAGGCTGTCCGCACCGCCTCTAGGCCCTCCCATAGCAGTGGCATCCTCCCTCCACCCCTTCTTCTGGTCCTGCCCACCCCTCCCACCCTCAGGAAGAAGGTGCCCTCCTTGCCCCCACTGGCACACCTTGCCCCCACTGGCACACCTATCTATGTACACACCTGGATTCACACTCATCGCAGAGCTCTGGGGTGCAGGACACACTCAGGATTAGTCCTGCTGTTCAGGGCTAGGCCTGGGGGAATGGTGGTCCCTGCCCTGCTCTTCCACACTGGAGCCCTGCCTGGTTCAAGCGCAAGTGACCACTGAGCACAGTGCCTCGGCCTGACCTTGAAGACCTCTATCAAGGCTCTTGCCCACACCCATGCCTGGCACAGGCCCCCTCAGCCAGGGAGCCCCCCGGGCCCCCGAGCCTCAGTCACACCTCTGCTCACAACATTGCCTGGCACAGAAAAACCTCAAGCCTCTCCAGTCCCGCCCTTTCTGAGCCTCAAAGATATCTATAAGATGAGGATGATCACTGTTATATTGTTATATATCACCCTCTTGTGAGGATTCTATAACATGTGTAAAGTCCCCAGAGCAGGGCCTGGTACACAGTAGGCACTCAACAAACGTATTTGTTATGAACACCCAACATGCCCACAACGGAATCCATCTCACTCACATTCTCCCCAACACAGCACACGCAGTGTGTGTTAGGATGATCTCTTCACAGACAGTATAACCCCCTGAGAGCAGGAATGCGGGGTTTTCTCTCTGTGTCACCAGCGCCCAGCACAGAGTAGACAGCAAGTAATTGCCCTTGAACTGTACTGGTCTCCCAGAGCCTGAATACTGGCCTCACTGGGGTGTTGTGACCTTTACAGTGTCAGCCAAGCATGCATCAATAAGCAAAGTTATAGCAACGCCCAACCCTAAGAGAGCGCTCACCACATGCCAGGCACTAAGCACTTAATATAAGTGAACTCCCTAAGGGGTAAGTGCTATTATCACCCCCACTTTCAGATGAGGAAACGAAGGCAGAGAGACGTGAAGCAGCTTGCCCATGATCACACAGCTGGGATGGGCAGAGTCAGGATTTGAATTCCAGGCCGTCTGGAACTCAGAGCTGGGAGCTCCTAACCACCACCCCAGAACTCATTAAGGGAACTCTTCTGTCTATGTCCAGTAGACCAAGTTGAGCTGAGCATGTCACAGGATGCAGTGATACAGGGACAGCAGTATACTGCTGGGCTCACCAGGGGAGGGCGTGTCAAGTGAGAAGAAAGAGAGGAGGGCTTAAGCCAAACCCCAAGATTCTTCAGGGATGGGAGGGGAGTACCCTGTCCCAAAAGGGAGCAGGGAGGAGGAAACCCAGGAGCCAGTGCCACCACAGGAAGCAGAGGACAGTAAATAGCTCCATGTAAAGGCAATTCTATCCTGAGGACCCAGACAGCTCGGTAGTAACTGATGAGCTTTTGCAAGCATGTGAAGCATCTGACGCCACAGTGATGACCACCAGGACACTGCCGCTGGCTCCTTTAGGGTGGTTTTGTTTTTTTTTTTGTTTTTTGTTTTTTTTTTTTTTTTTGAGACGGAGTCTCGCTCTGCCGCCCAGGCTGGAGTGCAGTGGCCGGATCTCAGCTCACTGCAAGCTCCGCCTCCCGGGTTTACGCCATTCTCCTGCCTCAGCCTCCCGAGTAGCTGGGACTACAGGCACCCGCCACCTCGCCCGGCTAGTTTTTTGTATTTTTTAGTAGAGACAGGGTTTCACCATGTTAGCCAGGATGGTCTCGATCTCCCGACCTCGTGATCCGCCCGTCTCGGCCTCCCAAAGTGCTGGGATTACAGGCTTGAGCCACCGCGCCCGGCCCTTTAGGGTGGTTTTGAATCTTTTTTCTTTTCTTTCTTTTTTAATTTTTATTTTATTGTATTTTATTTTTAGACAGGGTCTCACTCTGTTGCCCAGGCTGGAGTTCAGTGGTGCAATCATGGCTCACTGCAACCTCCACCTCCTGGGCTCAAGCAATCCTCTCACCTCAACCTCCTGAGTAACTGGGACTATAGGCGTGCACCACCAGGCCTGGCTAATTTTTGTAGAGACAGGGTTTCACCATGTTGCCCAGGCTGGTCTTGAAATCCTGGGTTCAAGCCATCCGCCCTCCTTGCCCTCCCAAAATGCTGGGATTATAGGCGTGAGCCACTGTGTCCAGTGAGTCTTTTCTCAATGGTTCCACTGAAAGTTCCAGTGTTCACAGGTATGCCAGGGACCCCCAAAAAGCTGAGGATTCCTGGGCGTGCACCTTGGAAGTGGTTTCTCTATCTTGCCTTCAGTACTCCCGGCTTGCCTCCTTGGCACTAATAAGCTCCCTCTCCTTCACCCTCACCTCAGGGGAGAAAAGGGGGAATGGAAACAAGAAGGTGTTACGTAAGAGCCTCCAGCTGGGTAGTCCTGTTCCCTTGAACTTTGACAAGGACGAGGGCTCAGACTGTGAGCAGGATCAGGGCTTAGTCTATTAGCAAGGTTGGGATTCAGTGTGGAGTCTCTGACCCTCAATCTCCACACTCCTTTCCTTGTTTGACGAGGCAGGGCATGTGGCCTGGCTCCCGGATTTCACTGGCCAAATGAAGCATGAATCACTGAGGTTGAATGCAGTGCCTTCTGCTCCCCCATATCCTCCTGGCTGTCTTACCTGTAGTGCTTTTGGGCAGTCACCGCCCAGCTCCTTGCACGCTGATGACCTCTACCCTGAGTGGCAGGGCTACAAGCTGGCTGTAGCAATTTGGGGGGGTCACCTACCTTCCTCCTCCTTCTGAATGTCCCTGTAGGCACCTTGAACTCAACCCAACAGTCTGAACACTCCCTGGAAGCCTGCTTCTCCCTGATGTCACCAGTTTCAGCCAAAGGCACTCAGTGGTCCAACCTGAAAATGGGACATTGTCCTGGAATCTGCCCCTAGGATATCAATCCCCAAAGCCTCCCCATCCAGCGGATCATCCCCTGCTCCCCATTTATTCAGCCACAGGCCTGAATATTTTTCTGCTGAGGCTTAGAACAGTCACCTCAGGGGTTCCTCTGCCTCCACCATCATCCTCTCCTGCCACACTACAGTAAGAGTAGCCTTTCTAAAGTGTAAGTCTAACCATGTCACTCCCTGGCTGGACCTACATGCACTCAAGGGAGAGGGCTGAGCTAAGATAGTAATTTGGGATAGATCACTTTACAACCACGAGAGAGGTGGGCTCACCAGGGGAGGGCATGTCAAGTGAGAAGAAAGAGAGGAGGGCTTAAGCCAAACCACGAGATTCTTCAAGGATGGGAGGGGAGTACCCTGTCCCAAGAGGGAGCAGGGAGGAGGAAAGCCAGGAGCCAGTGTCACTGCAGGAAGCAGAAGAGCCATCAGGTAGATCCATGCCCAGACCCCCTGAACAGAGCGCTCACTTTGTTCGGCAACTCAGACGTTGCTGGTGACCTCAGTGAGAATCATTTCATCTGTGAGACATAAAAAACAGAGGGCAGAGGAGTGAGGAGGAAGTCAGAGAGAGGGGCAGTGAATGTACACAACTCTCAATAATTGGGACTGGGGCCAAGGTGGGAGGATCACTTGAGGCCAGGAGTTTGTGATCAGCCTGGGCAACACAGCAAGACCCGATCTCTCCAAAAAATTTTTTAAAATAACCGGGTGTGGTGGTGCACGTCTGTGGTCCTAGCTACTCGGGAGGCTGAGGTGGGAGGATCACTTAAGCCCAGGAGTTCAAGGCTGCAGTGAGCTGTGATCCTGTCACTGCACTCCAGCCTGGATGACAGAGGGAGACTCTGTCTCTGGAAAAATTTAAAAAAGAAGTGAAACCAGGGCAGGTCTGGCCATGGCAGAGGGGAGCCAGGGTCAAGGGAAGGTTTTGTTTGGAATAAGAAGGAGCAGACCCACTGCCAGTCCTACATCCTTGGCCCATGCCTGTCCTGGTCACTCTCCCTACCCTACCCTTCCAGCTCTGGCTCCCAGAGACACTGCTTGCCCTTGAAAACCTGGCTGGGGGAGGTGGGAGGGAGTGATATAGACAGATTGTCAAGTTCAGAGGAGGGAGGCCCAGAGACAGGCCATGGTCACCTGGATGTCAGCCTCAGATCCAGGGCAAGGGTGCTGGTCTCCTGCGCCCTGTTCCCCCTCTCATTCCCCACCTTCATCCAGCTGGGGCCTTTGCTTCGTGGAGCTCTAAGAAGGAGAGAAGAGGCAGGAGGGAGCTGGAGTGGGGTGGAGCACCAGGAGGCTCTGTAGGCATCTGGAGAAGTGAGGAGGGACAGAGAGGAAATATTTACTCAGTCAGGGAGCCGTCAAGGTCCAGAGTTGGGAATCTGTGATAGTTCAGGTCCTAGGCCTGCCCCCACCTCGTCAAGTGATGCTAGGCTCTGTCCTATCATATCCGAGCCTCCGAGCCCCATCTGTGACCAGACGAGGCTAAACAAGCTGACCCCGATGGCCTTCCTGCCATGACTTCCTGAGAGGTCAGAGGCAAGGGTCAGTCTGTGCTAGTCTGGATGGGAGCGAAGCTGGGAGCCAGGGCAGGGCAGGGGATGACAGGCACCACTGGGCCATGTTCCAGCCCTTCTATCTGTGTGGAGGACACGGCTGTTAAATGTAAGTAAAACCCAAGGCTAATTTCCTTGGTCAGAAGGAGGAGGCACTGCAGCGTTTTCAAACCCTAATTAAACCCGCTCGGGCGGTGTAACACCAAAATCAGTTCCAAGATCAATATTGCTATTCATTTAGAAGTGTAACGAGGTTAGAGAGGTGAGCAAAGGAAATAATTAACTCATTTGCAGCCTTTTTAAACAGAAACAGTCATTTTAATCTCCAGGGTAATTAGCTATGCTCTGTCCATCAATCATGACCTCAGCCATTATTTTAAGCATTTGATTAATCAAGGAGGAAGGGGGTTAAGCCACCCCTCCAAGCCCCCAACACTGGCCCACATATTGGGGATGACCCCTGGGCAGACACCAGAAACACTTCTCGGGGCAGGGGGCAGTCTAGGCCAGTGTTGAGAGTGGCCAGCAGGGAGGGGCTACCGCACAGAGGCTGTCCCAGATGAGGCAGGTGGGCAGGTGGTGAACAGCTCCCTCTCCTGGCTGGTCTTCTGTGAGAGGACAAGCCTCCCCTGGGCACAGAAGTGCTGGAGCCCTAGAGCCCCAGGGCCTGGTCCAGGTACTGTGCCTGGCTTGCTGATTGACCTCAACAAATCCCTGCTACCATTTCTGTTCGTCCTAGGTGGGGACGGAAGCCCATGGACTTAACCCGGAGCTCACGGGTTCTAAGTGCCCAGGGGCCTCCGGCCACTGGAGGGCAGCAGAGCCCCAGGGACCCCTCAGCCCGTGGGCTAGGCTTGCCAGAAGCGGACAGCGGCTGCGCGGGAGCTGCTGCTTTGGGAAGCCTGGGTTCTGGCGAGTCCGATGGGAAAGTCCGGTCTGGCTGCCGTCTCCAAGGCCTCACGGCAACCGGCAACCGGAGGGGCGGGTAGCCCCAGTGAGTCTCCCCATTTGGCAGACGAGAACCAAAGCCTCGGGGAGTACCAGGACCTCCCCGTGCGGACCCCCACACCCCAGTTCCTGAGGCTCATTCCTGAAACCTGGAGGGGACGCCCCCGGGAGATGAGGAGGGCAGAGTTGCCCGGACAGGCCTCTGTCTTGTTCTGACAGCCCAGGCCATGCTTCCCAGCCAAAAAGATCCTCAAAGACCCCTGGGGGAAGCCAAGGCCCAGACATGGGGCCTCAGATGGGGGAAACTGAGGCCCAGAGAGAGGCAGGGCTGTGCTAATGTTCTCATTAGTATTTGTTAGCAAATGTGGGGCACAGAGCCACTGCCTCAAGGTCCTTATGATGCACTCAGGGGAAAACCGTGTGCAGATGGTGACCAGGCCATGGGTGAGAGAGCTCTAGGAGGCAAGCCTGGGGCGGGAAGCCCCATGGGGCAGTGGGCACAGCCCAGGCAGTCCCGGGGAGCCTCCTGAAGGCGGGGGCCTCTGAACTGACTCAGAGTGAAAGGTGGAGAAGTGTATTCCTGACAGGGAGGGACTGGTGCAGGGCACGAAGGAGTGGGAGTGGGTTGAATGAGTCGTGAATTGGGCATGGCTGGCCCACAGGTCCTGCAGGAGAGCAGGAAGGTGACAGGAGCCTAGGATCTGGAGGGGGGTCCAGGAGTGTGAGCGGAGACTCTGGAAGGGACGCATGAGAGCAGCCAGGGTGCATGTGGCCTGCCCTGCTGAGCCCGTTTCTGTCCACTCTAAACAGCCGTGCTAGGCGTCGGACCTGCCCTATGGTGCATGATGTTGCTGGACCCGGGACCCCCCTTAGTGCTGTCCTCCTTTCTAGAGCCCAGATGAAAAATGAGGAGTCCTTGGGAGGGCAGGCGTTGGGGAGCAAGTGCTCCTAAAGGTTCTGGGAATTCAGGGGTTGGGGAAAGGAGATGGCCAGGAGAGACATAGGCCGAGCCCTCATTGACCTTCCTTCCAAGACAGCCCCTCACTGCCCTGTGCCATGCCAGTGCCAGCACCATCATCACTGGAAAGGCCTCTCCTTGCATGCCTTCAGCTCTGGGGAGCTCACCACCTCAAACGGCTCTAATGGGGAGAAATTTTCTTTGGCTGCTAAGTCTCTTGTCTCTCTACAGTCCCTGGCTCTTTGCCTGGGATACCCTGAGAGTCCTGCCTCACAGTCTTCCGGGACATCCCTGGGGTGCCCAAGACTGCAGTAGTCAGTTCCATGGGCAGGCGGGGAGTACTGACTGTCATCATCAGCCGACGAGCAACCCAGAAAGGCCAGGGGGCTTGGCTGGGTGGCCCAGCTGGCATCAGATTTGGGGGGCAGTCTTCCAGCCCCAGGCACTGTCTCCGCAGGTTGGGGGAGGACAGGAAGGATGGGAATATGGAAGCAGAAGGAGGAGGAGGAAAAGAAGGGAAGGAGGAGGAAGGAGGACCAGGATCTGGCCTGGAGCTCGGTTGCCAGGGGCAACAGCATTGCATTCTGAGGAGGAACCAGATGCTGAGGAGGGTGGCAGGAGGAGGGGAGCTGGGGTCCAGGCAGCAGATCCAAGCCTCCAAGGGTTTGGGGGCGGAGGTGCCCATTTGGCAAGAACCCCAGGAGTCCCAAGTGTGTGTGGAGCCCTGGTGAGAGCTCCTCAGTGGCTGTTCTGACCCCAGGGCCCAGAGGTAGGCATGTGGAGTGGGAGGAAGGCGGGGAGGGCTGGGCCAGCCACATTTGTAAGCTCCACACAGCCGCTCTCCGCTCTCCGGGCTACAATTTGTCTGGGACTCCAGAGAAAAAGCAGTAGCGAGGCTGGGACTGGGGCAGGGCTGGGGAGGAATGCTTAATCCAGCCAGCGCTGGAGGCCACACCCGGGCCCGCTGGGGCACTGGCCTGCCCTCCCCTCCTGCTGCTTCAGTCCAGGGGAGGAACAGGAAAAGTACACATTGAAGGCTTGAGTCCTCTGAGGCCGTGGGCACTCCCAGCCCCTCGGCTTCATTTTCTGTGTCTATAAAATGGCGCAAAAAACCTTGCCCTTGGACATGTTTATCGGCAGTTGTCTACATGCAATGCTGGGGTGGGCGGGGCGGGGCAGGGGTGCTTGTTAAAACAATGAGAAATAAAGGAGAAAAACAGGATCAAAGGAAGTCACATTCGCCTTGCATTTAGCAGGGAATTTGTATTCCTGTTTTCCAGATCAGCAAACCAAGGCTCAGAGAGAACTGGGTATTGAAAGTGCTGGGAACTAAGCATACGCTGTAAGACTCCAAAGCCCTCCCCACCTCTTATTGCTCCCACCAGGACCTACCCCCAGGCCAGAACTAGGTCTCACTTTCAAGCCTCCTGCCCAAATGCCCCCACAATCCCTCCCTGGTTTCCTAGCATCAACCTCCATTCAACCTCCTCAACCTCCTCTGCCCCTAACCTGACAGCAGGGGTAAAACTCACCCCTTCCCCGAGCAACTGAGGCTGCATCCCACCAGCCAGTTGGCTCCCCGTCCCTGCCACATAGCCACAGCCTAGCCAGTTCCCTTTCTGCCTGCAACTACTATTGTTGTGCAAGAAACCACCCCAAAATATAGTGGCACAAAACACTGACCGTTTTATTCTGTTCATGGAGTCTGCAGGTCAGGCATCAGACGGGGCACAGAATAGGCGGTTTGTATCTGTTGTGTGATATCTGGGACCTCACACAGTAGGCACCAGTGGCTGGTGGGGGCTCGATGTTTGGGGTTTGGAACATCCAGCGGCTTGTTCACTAAAGCAGTCACAAGCCCGCCCACGTTTTAAGAGGGGGAGCACAGGCCTACATCTTCAGGAGATGAGGGGCCAGAAGGGCCAGAAGCCCCACTCTCTATCGCCCCCTACAGTCAATTCACTGTAGAAGGGCCTGCAGGATAGGGGAGATTGTTGGAGCCATCTTCAAAGTGCAAGCTGCCCTGTGGCTCCCCTTACCACGGCTGTGATGAAAGCCACCCCCATTCCCTTCCTTCCCCAGCCCTGCCCCTCAGTACCGAGACACTGCCCTATCTCCTGCGGGGAAACTTGCCTGGATTGAAAGCTATAGCTCCCACACCTCAAGTGACGGAACCACGACCACAGCCATGATGCCTCCAAGGGACATCTGGTCTCCCTAACTCGTCTCCATCTATCTGGCCTACCCAGCTCCTTCTGCTTTCTTGGCCACTGACTCAGCTGTGCTTCCCAGGTCTCCAATACTGTCTTACTGAGGACTCTCCTGAGACCTCAGTCCCTTGCAGGACCTGCACCCCTATATATTCACTGATAATCACCCACTCAGTGGTTTCTGCCTAAACTTTTCCTAAAGGATCAGGTGCCCTCACCTACCTGCCAGGTGCAGAGGTCTCCCTCTTCACTTGCACTCAGCACAGCCCGAGCCCAAAGGGCAGCCCCAGCCACCCTGGCACTCAAGCCAGAAACCCCTCTCTCTAGTGCGCCCTACACAGGCACTTCATCTCCAGGCCCCCCAGCGAAACTCCCAGGTCAGGCCCTTCTCTCACCTGGCTGCTGGCAATTGCCCCCTCCCTGCGGAGTCCCTTCTCCAAGCAAGCTCTTCTAACATGAAAACTCGACCTTGACCTTGCCACTCCCAGCAGAAACCCTTCCAAAGGCTCCCCAAACGTTCAGGACAAAATCCCAGCTCCTTGCCGACACAAGCAGAGCCTTTAACTGCCATTTGAACTCCTCCACTCTCTCTAGCTTCACTTGTCACTGTTTCCCTCCTCCTCACACCTGTGCTCAGGGCTCCAGTCCCCTGGGCATGCTGCTATCCACTTCCAGGCGTTTGCACAAGCTGCCCCCTGGAATTGGAACACGCCTCGGTGGCCCTCACCTGGAGAGGGTCTGTTCCTCCTCACAGCGCCATCCAGTAGACTTTTCTGGACGATAGAAATGTTCCGCCTCTGCACTATGCGATGTGGTGTCCACTAGCCAATTGAAATGTGGCCAGTATGACCGAGGAACTGAATTGTTTATTTGTTTTTGATTTAAATGTAAATGGCCACCTGTGGCTAGAGGCTACCATATTGGATAGTGTGCAGCTCCAAGATAACACCTCTTCCAGGAAGCTTTCCTTGACTTCCCAAGCTTGGGCCAGATGCTCCCATAATGCTCTGTTCTCCAGGTGTTTATTCACCTATCTCCCCAGCTGGTCTGTGAGTTCCTTTAGAGGTTTTCTCTTGATCAACATGATATCCCCAGCTCCAGGTTCTTATTAGTGACCAGTAGCTGTGCAGAGTCAATGAATTTTCTGAACCCACATCTAGGCACAGACTGGACCTTCCACGAAGACCAAATCCAAAATAACTCTGCTGAGGACCCGAGTAAATGTGTGTGTGCACACATGTGCCGTGAATTCACGTGTAGTCGTAGGTGCACACCCATTTGACCTTGGCAAGACCCATGCAGGCCTCTACCCAGCTGGGGACAGTGGTCTCACACACAGATGCTGGCGCGCTGGGCTGGACAGGAAGTGAGCCTCTGAATTGGCTTTTGTAAAAATCAAACCCTGTTTTCATTCTTGTTTCTAAGATGCTTCATCTGCATTGCAGATGAATCTTCAGGGAGTTGAAAAAGAAAAGCTTCCAGTTTTCTGTGTGGGACCACCTGCACTCTCAGCTCCACATTCTATAAACAAGCCCTTGCAGGCACAAGGGGAATTTGCCATTTAAATGAGCCTTCACCTTCTAAGTCAAAGGCCCATTTCTTGGTTATGAAGCTCTTGTTAAAGTTTTGACATTGAGTTTTCTTTACATGGGGCCTCACGCTTCTATTTCCCCCACTCCTCTCCCCTCCTTTTCTCCTCCTGTCCTGGCTCCTCCCTCCCTCTTAGGACACCACCATACCTCCTGCTCTGACTGGGCTGGGGTCTTCCACCCAACCGTGCCAGAGTCGGAGAGAGGAAACAAGCAGGTTTCCTGCCCTCAAGGAGTTCCTGCCTTTCTGTTGTGCTCTCAGTTCCCTACGATCTCCTGAAAAAGCAGAAGCTTAGAATTATGCACTGGGCAAATTCTTAGAGGCCCGATCCAATTTCCCATGGCACAGAGAGAGAGACTGAGGTCTGGGAATGGACTGGACTTAGCCACACAGAACAGGGGAAAACAGCCTCAAGCCCTCCATCCTCAATCTGGGATTCTGGACACCACATCCCCCCACTGCTTACCCCTACTCCCTCTACCCCCATTTCCTCTACCTGGCTGCCACACTGGTGCTCCCTGACTTCTTCCTGGGCACAGACTGGTGACTAACCACCCTCAGCTGTGGCCAGGGTCTCCAAGGAGGACTCCTATTTAAGAAGTGAGGGGAGACTTCACCCGTTTGCCAGGCGGTCAACAGTTCCCCCAACAGGGATACAATAATTACCAAGCCAGGCAGCAGGTGCCTCTATTACTGCTATTGTGTTCTGAGTCTCTTAAAATGGCATTGAAAGGGCATGTCAAGATCTTACAGCCTGCAATGGGACTCCCACAGAGGACTGAAAGGTGGCCACTGCAGCAGAGGCAGAAACTGGGCGTCAGGCATATGACTCAGCCAGAGTCTTCCAGAAAGCTGACGGCAGGGGATAGGTTGGGTAAGGGCAGGGAGTAGGGGCAGCTGGCTCCAGACCCCATTCTGCCACCCACTCTTTCTGTGGACCTGGCTGGCCTAGCCCCTTTCATTCTCCATGCCTCTATTTCCCTCTGTTCTTGAGGGTGGGGAGAGGGGAGGAACAGGGCTGCTAATGCCCTATATATGATGTGAAGGGTGGCCAGGGTCCTCTTCTCCCTGTAGCAGGCCCCACACCTGTGAGCCAAGCCCCAATCCACAAAGGCTCCAGCAGCTACAAGGAGACTCTCTTACCCCAAACAGCTTTCCTAGCTTTATCCCCAAATTAGCCCTCCCCTGCTTGGCCCTACATCCTGTAGACACTTAGGAACTGAGATCATGAATGCTAGTTGAAGCTTAAGGAAATCAGAAAAGGAGTCAGTGTCTTTCTTTGTTTTAATAATGAGGGCATTGAGCAAAGCACTTTCTAGCCCCCGTTAGACATCAGGAAGTGGTCTCCCAGCACTAGACCCTAGTCTCTCCTGCTCCCTCTCTCTGTCTCTCTACACACACACACACACACACACACACACACACACACACACTGTGCCATGACAAGTGAGCTCTGGAAATGTGATGTAGTACATCCCCCACTTGGTGGTTCCCAAAACTGTTTAGCATTTAAAGGCTTTGGGAAGTCCTGCAAGAAAGACTCTGTTTAACTTGCTATTTCCCAAGCTTATGCGAGCATACTTTTTCTCAGGGTAGCACCTTTGAATCAGAAGTTACCTTTGCCTCCTGGTAACAGAGATCCAGCCATAGTGGCCTAAACAAACTAGTAGTGTCTTTTACTCTCCCCTATACAGAGGTCAGCAGCCCAGGGTTGGGATGGTGGCTTCACCATGCCTTCAATGTCTGAAATACCTTCTCTCTTCAGGCTCGTCACCCTCAGCACTGCTGTCTATCCTCAGTGTCACCTCATGGTCCATAGTGGCAGCTGGGCTCCATCCTATCTGTATTCCAGGCAAGAAGAAAGAGAAAGGAGGGAAAATCCCTGCTCTCTACCTGTCTCCCTTTTCCAGAACTTTCCCTGGAACCTCACCCAACAATTCTCTTACTCATATCTCATTGGCCACCCCTCACTGCAAGGGTCGCTGGGAGATGTAGTCTTTTAGGTAGACACCTTGCTCCCTAGAATAGAATAAGAGTTCTATTACCATAGAAAAATGGGAACATGGCTGGGCACGGTGGCTCACACCTGTAATCTCAGCACTTTGGGAGGCCAAGGCGGATGGATCACGGGATCAAGAGATCGAGACCATCCTGGCTAACACAGTGAAACCCCATCTCTACTAAAAATACAAAAAATTAGCAGGGCATGGTGGCACGTGCCTGTAATCCCAGCTACTCGGGAGGCTGAGGCAGGAGAATAGCTTGAACCTGGGAGACAGAGGTTACAATGAGCCAAGATCATGCCACTACACTCCAGCCTGGGCAACAGGGTGAGACTCTGTCCAAAAAAAAAAAAGAAGAAGAAGAGAAAGAAAGAAAAGAAAAGAAAAGAAAGGAGGGAAAAAAAGGAAAAGAAAAGAAAAAGGGGAACATGGGAACATGAGTCCTGGGTGGACAAGTGCAGTCTCAGTCACTGCTTCTTTGCATTACAGTATTCTAGGAACTGCTTGGAGTCAGGACTAGCTGGGCCCAGCCCTTACTTCCTGCCTGTGTCTACAGGCTGTGTGGCCTGAATACGCTTCCTAACCTCTCTGAGCCTGTATTATTGTCTTTAAAATGGTGGTTATCTTGAGGACCAAATGAGATAAAGTATGTGCAAGCAATTTATAAAGTGTAAGTTGTTATAGAAAATAAAGATACTCTTTTTTTTTTTTTTTTTTTTTTTTTTTTGAGACGGAGTCTCACTCTGTCGCCCAGGCTGGAATGCAATGGCACGATCTCGGCTCACTGCAACCTCCACCTCCCAGGTTCAAGCGATTCTCCTGTCTCAGCCTCCCTAGTAGCTGGGATTACAGGTGTGTGCCATCAAGCCTGACTAATGTTTATATTTTTAGTAGAGACGGGGTTTCACCATATTGCCCAGGCTGGTCTCGAACTCCTGAGCTCAGGCAATCCACCTGCCTCGGCCTCCCAAAGTGCTAGGATTACAGGCATGAGCCACTGTGCCCAGCCCAATACTCTTGTTTTCATTTCCTCTAAAAAGCCTTGTGAAGCAAGCAGGGCAATACCTAGCTCCACATTTGAATGGAGAAGAAACTGAGGCTCTGAGATATGAATTGACTTCTATGATGATGAAATCTGAGCCCTGTTTTTGTTAATGGAGTGAACCTTGATTCCATCCTGAGCCTGAGCCCTGACCTTGGTTACAGACTGAGCCTTGATCCTGGCCTGAGTTGAAGTTCTGATCTTAGTTTTAGATGGAAGCCCAATGCTCGTTACAGACTGAACCCCGCTCCCTACCTGAGCCTAAGCCCTGATCTTGATCTCTGAGTCCTGATGAAGAGGGGCCCTCTCGAACCATCTAGCAATTCCCAAAGGGTCCACTGGGCTTCAGAGAGGCACAAATGGAAGATGCTGATTCCTAGGCCTGGAGGACAGGGCTTCCTCCCATTTCGTGGTTCATCCAAACCTTGCTAAATAGTGGGGAGAGCAGATCGAGTCTGTGGACCCTGGCAGAGACAATCAAGTAGACGTCCAGAGAAATAGGAGAAGCACATGGCCTGCTTCCCCTAGTAATTTTCCCAGCCCAGACAGCTGTAATGGGGAAGGTATTGAAATTTAAATCAGAGCCCAGCCTAACCTCTCTGCCCGCCTGCCGCCCGCTGCCGCTTCGCCTGTAATCTCAGGCTGGCTATCTCCTCCTTGGGAGAACGACAAACCGACTCAGGGAAAGTGATAAATTTTCAATTTTATTTTAAAATATACCAGATGGGAGATTTTATTGGAGCCATAAATATGTCAAGAGCAATGTTGGTGTGTGATGGGCGATGCCCCCTCCTTGGGGCCTCTCTCCCTGTTTAGAAATTCCATCAGATTCTTAATAAGAGGCTCCAGTTCGACTGCAGCAAAATAGTCTCTGTATTAAAGCAATTGAATTTCCATTTGCCAGACATCTTGTGCTTTAAGCTTCCAGGTTCCAGGGGTGTGGGGTTGCTAAGCCGATTCTAAATGAACCTAAACTAATAACTGCACAGCACGCTGGGGGCTGTGAAAGAGTGGGAGGGGAAGACCGGGGAAGGGAAGGGGAAGGGAGGAAGAGGGGAAGGGAAAGGAAAGCAGGGGAGGGAAGGGGAAGGGAGGGACAGGAGAGGAAGAGAGGAGGAGGTGCTGCCAATCACAGACCTTGGGCCGGGGAAGGGAGGGACCTCCCTCACCTTTCCAGCTCCTGCTGCCAGCCTGAGATGAAAATCCTGCAAATGACAGAAGGGCCAACTCCCTCTGTTCACAAAAGAAAAATTGAGGCCAGAAAAAGGCGTGAGGGGTGATATGGCTGGGATTCTGATCCCTCTTCCCTCCTCATTGCTTTCATTGCTGTCTTCATTGATTTGCTATTTTGCAGGTCTTCTTGGGTAGGGGTCCTTGTTGAGGCTGGGGCTGCTGAGCAAGGCTGGCCCCCTCCCCCAAGACTCTCCCCTGCACCCTTTGGAAGGCTCTGCTCTGCCCTGGGGTTTTGCCTCACTCGCTTTCCCCCGCAGCCCTTCTCTCCTGCATCTAGTCATTATTTGCTCCTGCAGAAATTTCAACCTTTCACTCGACCTCAAGCATCTCCTTATCCTGGAGAATGGCTCAGATTATGGGCTCAAGGACACCAGAATTGAGAGGATCAAAAGGCTGGGACACCAAGGCTCAGAGTGGCAAGGACACAGGGAATATGATTCTTCTAGAACAGCCCCTGGACTATGGGTATGAATAGGTGCTGCCTACCCACAACCTCTC
The DNA here is from genome assembly GCF_024542745.1 of Macaca thibetana thibetana. Classification (NCBI taxonomy): domain Eukaryota; kingdom Metazoa; phylum Chordata; class Mammalia; order Primates; family Cercopithecidae; genus Macaca; species Macaca thibetana. The sequence continues at coordinate 162,411,262 of NC_065584.1, read as the reverse complement.
CGCCCTCCCCGCCTCAGCCAACCTCAGTCAGGTCTAAGTGAAACTTGCCCAGGTTTGACAGAGGTGATGCCCAGGTAGTAAGGGACAGAGTCACAGCCAGAATTCCTCCTTCACTGAGAGCAAGGCTCCTAATCTCGCTAAGCCTCCATTCTCAAAAATGGATATACACTTCTGAACACCAACAGCAAACAAAAATAGTGGGCATACTGCTATTTACACCCCAAAATATTTGAGAGCTTAAATGAGATAATCCATTAAAACTGTGCAGCATAATGCTGGTCCCTAGTCAGGCGCTCCAAAATGTTAGCTATTATTATTCCTTTGTTATGATAATAATTATTACTGTCCTGGTTACTTCCAGTGGGAACTGTATCTCCCTGTTGGTCTGTGCCTCCCAAGTTGTCTGGCACAGAATTCTGTAGACAGTAGCTGCTCAATATTGAGTTAAATAGTTAAGAATTTTCCATCCATTGGGACAAGACATGGGCTCTGGAGGTAATCAGAGTAGATTCAAATCCTGGTTTTGACTTCTTTGCTCTGTGTGCTCCGTGACCTCTCCAAGCCTCAATTTCTTCATCTGTGAAATGGGTGAAGTGAAAGAAGTCCTGCCTTCTTTCAGGACTGATGCATGAACCAGAGCTGGAGAAAACTTTCGTAAACTGCACTCTTTCTGCTTCCTCCTGCCTGTCTCATCAAACTGGGTCTTTCTCAAGGACCCCATGTACCTGAGCCCCAGGAGGGTCCTGAGAGAGGCAGGGCTGGGGATAGCTCCCACTATCTGCCCCTGACTCCCCCATCTCCAGCCCAGTCATGAGCTGTGTGCTGCCCTCCAGGGCTCAGCTGCTGAAAGTGGACCCGTGGACAAGATCATGGCAATGGCCATCCTGGTATCACACAGGATGTTGGAGCTAGAGATCTGATAATGTGACTGGAGAGAATGAACATATGGGATCAAGCAACAGAGATCAAGGCCAGCCCCAGCCATAGTGACAGCACCGCCAGATAATGACTGCCTCATCCACAAAGTTCTGAGTGATGAGGTTTTTGCCTCTGGATGTGGACGTGTGCTTCTCTTTGGGGAGAAGGTCCATAGTTTTCATCATCTTCTTAAAGGACTTCCAGCCCCTCAAACTGTTCAGAACCAGGAGCTCAGTTCTCCACCCAGGGTCGGCCTCCCAGCCACACCCACGTCCTTACCTGACAGGGAGAAGAGGCAGGCAGAGGGTGTGCACACACGTGAAAGCTCCTCTGTCCAGATGCCGGACGGGCCTCAGACAGGACAGTGAGCTCCCCGAGACACATAGAGAATCATGGTGAAACCCGCGAGCACAGTGCCTTCCTCACGCCAGGCGTGAGGCGGTTTAAAGTCGAGTGTTCAGTAAAGGGTTGACTCTGAATTGTCACACCCTGGGACAAGCTCCTGACTGCCTCCGGGCTCAGCAGCCACCCTACTGACCTTCAAGGTCCCTACCCGCTCTGTTGTTCTCTGCTGCTTTATTAGGGAAGGTCAAGGACGGTCTGTTGGTTTGAAGCAGAAGAGTGAAAGTCGTTCCTTCATGTTGACCCAGCAACGTCTGGATCAGGTGAACTTTTCCAGAGGGCTCGCCGTGTCCCCGGCATAGTGCCGCCTGCCCGTGGGGCTGAACCTGCTTCATCCTCCATTTTAGAGATGGAGAAAGCGAGCCTCAGAGAGGCCAAGTGAGTCCATCAAGCACTGAGGTCACATGGCCAGTATGTCAGGGCTGGATGGGGCAGAGCATGGCGAGGCAGCCCTGTGGGGATGCCATCTGCCGAATCCTTTCCTGGAACTCATGTCTTTTCATGCTGTGGGCCTGCAAGGGAGGCCAGGCAGGGGTGCTGTGAGGAAGCTGAGGCTGCAAGAGTTAGAGTGACCTGCTCAAGGTCACACAGCGAAGACAGGGCAGAGGTGAGGCTCCAAACTACGTCCAACCAATGCCCCATTCTCTGGTCCCTAAAGAGACAAATGTTACAGATACTTTGCTTTAAGATGTACTGAAACCCGTCCACTCATAGGCTCACTCATTCCGCAGGTGTTTCTTAGGGACCTATGCTATGTTTGGGCACTGTGCTAAGTACTGGGGAGGGGTCAGTGTCATCAAAGCAGACAACAATGCTTGCCCTCCTGGAGTTTATATTCTAATGCAGGAGAAAGAGAAACAACATAAGTAAGTTAATTACAAAGTGCCAGAAGGCACTACATCTGTGGAATGCAACAGAGCAGGGTCAGGACACCCAGAGGGCCAAGTGGAGGCAGTTGAAGTCAAGTGTTCAGGGCAGACCTTGTGAGAAGATGAACATCAGGCTGGGTGCAGCAGCACATGCCTGTAATCCCAGCACTTTGGGGGGCCAAGTCGGGTGGATCACGTGGTCAGGAGTTTGAGACCAGCCTGGCCAACGTGGTGAAACCCCATCCCTGCTAAAAATACAAACATTAGCCAGGCATAGTGAAACCCCATCCCTGCTAAAAATACAAACATTAGCCAGGCGTAGTGGCATGTGCCTGTAATCTCAGCTACTAGGGAGGCTGAGGCAGGAGAATCGCTTGAACCCGGGAGGCAGAGGTTGCAGTGAGCCGAGATCGCACCACTGCACTCCAGCCTGGGCAACAGAATGAGACTCCATCTCAAAACAACAACAACAACAGAAATTGATAAACATCAAGCAGAGACTTGAAGGGGCTGGAGAAATGAGCCAACCATGTGGACCCAAGGGGAGGAATCCGTCAGCAGAGGAGTTGCCTGTGCAAAGGCCCTGAGGTGGCAGTGGGTCTGGGGTGCTTGCAGACAGCAGGGAGCCTGGTGTGGCTGGAGCAGAGGAATGAGAGAAGAGTGGGAGGTGATGATGGGGGAATGGTGGGGAGAGAGGAACAGATCATGCCTTGGCATTAAAATTGCCCATGGGCCTTCCTGGGCAAATCCTTCACAACCAGAAGCAGAGTGGGAGTGAGGGCATCCAGCTCTCTCACCTGCCCTGGAGGAGTCTTCTTCCCCCACCTCTCCTACCCTCACCCTGCCCCACCCCATGCTGCCCCTACCCCACCTCATGCTTGTGGTGTGTCCCCAGGGAGACTGGGCTAGGCCGGGTGAAGGAGGAAGGTCCATTTCTTCCCCATAGCCTTCCCCAGCCTAGGAGTCTGCTGGCTGCCAGTCTAAGTGAGCTTTGAAGCTTCCCGGCCCTGCAGGGGCACTAGAAACCATTAGCAGGCAAACAAAAGGCCTGGGGAGGCCTATGAAGCTAGATTTATTTCAAATTGAATAAAGAGCCCTGAAGCCCAGCCATAACCACCCCCTTACTCTCCACACCCCTCCCAGACTCCTGACCTGAGGAAAGGTAGGCCCAAGGGCTTGTCCGTGGCCACACAGCAACTCGAGACCAAAGCCCTGGTAGGTCGTCTCTAGAGGGGAGAAGCTTTCTGTGCCCATGACTCATGAGTGCAGGGCAAGCCACGGCCTAGAGAAGGCCACCACAGGTGAGGACCAGGCTGGGCACCATGTGCAGAGTGGGTAGGTCAACACTGAGAACCCCTCGGGTGAGGCCCGAGCCAGTGAGTTCAGGGGTTGAGGGTCTCCTCATCCGTTTACTTGCTGCGTGATCCTAGAGAAGTGTCTTAACCTTCCTGAGCCCAACTGCAACATGGGGTTCCTCATAGCTCTACTTTCCAGGGTTGCTGTAAAGATGAAGTGGGCTCACCCGTCTAAAGCGCTTAGGCTGCTGGGTGGCTCAGGATAAGTGTCATCCTCCCACTGCCATCCCTCAAGAATGGAGGGGCAGGCAACTGCCAGGCGGTCCCCAGGCCTGGGTCCCCAGGGCAGACCCGCGCCTCTAGCGGAGCTCATTCCTGAACTGAGGCTGCCCTCCCTACCATTGGCCACAGAGCCTCGGAGGCAGCCAACCAGACGGGCGCTTTTAACAGCTTTTTAATGTGATGGAGCTCGCTGAGCTTGGAGAGTGGAGGCACGTCAGGGGCTTGCCTGGGAAAGCTTTCAAGGTCAGCCAGCAGCAGCCTGACCTTGAAGCCTGTCCCTTCCCAGGAACAGCCCGGGGGCTGCCGAGACCATTCGCCATCAAGGAGGCCCTGGGGGCCCGAGCTCAGGAAAAGTTAAAAAAAAAAAAAAAAAAACCAGCGATGAAGAGGCGTTAAATGGATTAAAGAGGCAGGTGGCCAGAGGGGATGAGGGGCAAGGCTGTGCCAGGGACAGCAACAGCAGAGACCTCCTCCTCCAAGTGGCTTCAAATAGGCTTCTCCTCCCTTGTCACACGCCAAACAGTCTCCCAAGTGGAAAGGCTGGGAAGATAAGCGACTTCCCCTTCATCTCCTCCTTTTCACAGTCTCCCCAGCAGGACAGCGCTGCTTCCTTTGTCCTGTAGATTCATAAAAATCAGGGTCAGCTCCCCGAGAAATGGCTCAATTATCAGCTCCCTTCACAGAGAGCACAGAATAAGATGGGCCTTACAAAGTGGGGCCACCCACCAAGCCACCCGCACCCCAGCACACTGCCTTGGCGCTCCCCAGAGAAGGCAAGAACTCTGCAGGGAGGGCTTGGTACTGTCACCGCCCCTCCTCCCCACCTTCTGGGGGCGTCTGCCACAGCCCCAGTCAGGCCTGTCTAGGCAATATGGGACTTCAGCCCCTTCCTAGCTGCTGCTGTGAGCAGGCTGGTGGCCAATGGCCCCAAGTCTGGTGTGTAGGCTGAGCCCCTCACAGCTTACCCGGCATTTCACCCCCATTATCCTCTGTAAGGCGGGGAGTGGTATACGTCTGTTTTAAAGACGAGGAAACTAAGGTCCCTCAGCCAATAGGTAGGGGAACTAGAATTCAAATCCGAGTTCGGGTTCCCAGACCTGGGCACCACAGAGCCGGCATGGGGAGGAGCCTTGTAGGCCTCTCAGCAACGGGTCACATTCTCAGGGACTGGCGGGGCTCCCCCAGCAGCCAGGTCAAGGAGACCCAAGGGAGAACAAGAGCAGAGGGCAGCCTCTTCCCAGCTTCCCTTCTGCCCAGGGCCTGGGCCGTGGCCAGGGCACAGTGGGGAAGGCCAGGCCCCTTCCAGGACACACGCCGTGCCCCAGCCCAGAGTGAAGTCATGGGAAACACAGGGCTTCGGGAATCCGGGAGTGTCCACCCTACCCCAGGGAAGCCCAAAGGGATGAGGAGATTTCAAGTTGGGCTGGGCACTGGGTGGCCTCGTTCCAGTCCCAGCTCTGTCATGGATGAGGAGTGGCCTTGGACAAGTTCTTGTCCCCTGTCCCCCTCTGCCCTCAGTTTCCCTATTTGTGAAATAGGTGATGATCCTCTTTGAATGGGAAGATCTCTCTGACTCACCCCCAGGAGGATCTGGCCACGCACTCACTCTAAACCGGCCTGGGTAGAGCCAGTAGCTGGAAGAGTCAGGGCTGAGCCCACGGCATGGGAATTCAGGGACGGGGTCTGCTGAATTCCAAACTTTTATTGGCAGAGCGGCCGCAGGCCCGGCTTCCCACAGATGCAGCCCAGCCCCCAGAGCAGGCCCGCAGTTCCCACTGCAGCCCTTCCAAGTGGAAACCACAATGCTGTAGAAGCCCCACAGAAAGTAAACAGAAAGCAATGGCCCCAGGACCTCGAGGCCCCAGGCTCAGCCTGGGGCAGCCCTCAGGGAGGCGGCTCCAACCAGAGCAGATTCCTGCCTGGACAAGCGTGGGGCCCCTGAGGGAGGAGCCAGCCGCCAGCGCCCCCACGCCCCCTGCTCAGATCAGAGGAAATGCCGTCTGCCTCCTGCTCAGAAGTGCTAACGGGCAGGAGAGAGCAGGCCGGGCACCAGGGGGACAGAGCCCTGGTCTTAGCGCTGCTGCAGACTCCCTGGAGGGACAAGGCCAACCGTCCCTGTGCCTCACTGTCCCCATCTGAACAACAGACACGGCACATCAGCTACTTTCTAAGGTCCTTACCAAGTACCGAGAGTTTGATCCTAGAATGTGGTACAAGGTGGTCAGCTGAAAAGGGGAGAAGAATGGAGGCTGTCTCAGGGGCTCGAGCTGGGAAGGCAGGCCGGGTCTATTAGGAGGGACCCACGTGGGCATCTAGTCCTGGCCTCCCTCTCCCCCTCCACACGCCATTTTACAGCAGAGGAGACCGAGGCCTTTCCCAGGCCAGCCACACACAGATGGAGCGCAGGGCTCCTTGCTGGCTCTGGGGTCCTGAGCCCAGGCCCTTGAGGAGGCTCATGCAGGCCCTGGCAGGTGCAAGCCAGGCTGGGGGGAAGGCAGTGTAATGTGGGCCAATCTTGCCCCACCCTCTCCTCCCGAACCCCCCAGTTTTTCTCCAGGGCCTGACCAGGCCTCTAGCTTGGACCTGTCTTCAGGCAGGTGAGGGGAAGTGAAGCGGGGAGGGGGACAGGGAGCAGGCAGACCTACAGGACTTGTTCCTCTCCATCTCTGGCCCCCTTGTGATGTCCTCTGCCCAAAGGGCCTTGTTTCCCAATCTCCTCCAAAGTTACAAAGTTGGCTCCCTGTCATCCACACAGTGCTAAAACCATGCTGTGTTCTGAGAAGATGGAGGAAGGCCTCCACTGGGAACCACATCCCACCGGGGACTCAAAGCCCCATTGACTGACTCCAACACTCCTGCCCCTTCTTCCTGCGGCCCCTCTCCTCACAGGGCCTGGACACACGTCCCTGAGACTGGTCAAGGGTCAATCGTACTCCAGAAAGACCCAGACTTACCTTCCCACTTCTATGCCAGATTGTTCTCCTGAGCAGCTGCAAAACGCCACCCCACTTCTGTAGCAAAAGACCTTCATGCAGACAGTCTTGATGGCCCGTGACATATGTCCAGGCCTGTTAGAATCCTGCTTTGGTCTCTAGACCTACCCCACTATGTCCACGTCCACATGGAAAGGCTCTTGAGATCTCACCCCAAGCTCCCCAGCAGGATCCTCTTCTGGAGTTGGGAGGCAGGAGAAAGAGTCACCGTAGGGAGTGGACGGGACAGGCCTCTGGCACCAGCCAGGTGTGGCTGGAACAATCAATGACTGAGTCCTGGACCAGGAACCTGGGTTCTAGTCTCAGCTCTGCCGGTGACTTGCTGTGTGATGATTGGCAGATACATCTTCTCTCTGAGCCTCGGGCGCTGTTTGTGAAGTGGCATTGTTAACTGCTCCTCCTTTGGCTGTTGGATCTCCACCAGACATCACTGTCACTCCTACCTGGGCCCAGATCTTTCCCTGGCATCTTTTCCTGCCCACCTCCCCCCACTCACCACCCCTTGGAAGCACTCATTCTTGGGACCTGAGGAGGGCACAGGCAGCATGGTCCACATACCCACCTTCCAAGAGAGGCTGCCGGCAGCGCCTCCTTTTAGCCACAGGCCCTGGGACCAGTAAGCCAGGGCCTATAGCAGCCCATATGCCCACATGGACACATGGAAACGTGGCCACGCTGCCACAGAGTCAAGAGCCCTTCTCCCCGCTGAGCAGGCTAATGCCTTAATCCCTTTACACAAAGCCTGCTGATTCTTTCCTCAGGGGGAAAGTGCTGGGGGCACAAATTGGCTTATTCCAGCGATCCAGAGAGAGGCTTCTCCTATGAGGCCGGCAGATCCATCCCTGTGCGTGGCTGTCGCTCAACTCTCTGCAGCACACACACCCCTCACTACCCTCACCCCCCAAGCCTCCAGGAATCCTTGTAGATTCAGAGACACAGAGACTCCCCATGGTCCTCCCTCCCTCCTTCCAGGAGAACTGCTGAGTATTGGAGATAGACAGGCCTGGGCTGCCAAGCTCCTACACTGACTAAATTTGGGTTATCTGACCCCAGGTACGAACTGCTAGGGAGGACACGAGAAGGCGAGAGAGGATACGCCATCCAGAAAATAGTAGAATGGGAGAAGTTTCTCTCCATTCCTTTCACTCACTTTCCATAGCCCTATCCAGGGCCCAACCTGGCCAGAAGAAAGATATTTTGTAAGCTTCCTTCTGATAAAATTGCAGACCATCCAGAGTGAGGGTAGCCTCAAAAGAAGGGACAGTCAGTGGTGGAGCTTCAGGCATTCACAGAAGAGACCATTTGGGTCAGGAAGCTTTTTTGATATCCATGAAAGTCCACGGCCCTGTGCCACCTGCGTGTGTGCGTAGTGAGGTCAAGGGGAAGGTGATGTTTCCAGAGGGAGGGTGCCACGAAAACCAGTTCACACACAGACTCGTCAGAACACCCACAGCAGGCTGGATCGTAATGACTCAGAACTGGAAACAGCTCGATGTCCATCAGCAGGTGCCTGGATTACTGTGGTACATTGGTGCAATGAAATACTACTCAGCCATACAAAGGCGTGAACTATTGATACACACAACTACCTGGATAAATCTCAAAATCACTATCCTAAGGGAATGGAGCCAGGCACAAAAGAATACATTCTACACAATTCCAACCATGTGAAAATCCAGAAGAGGCGAAACGGATCTTGGTGATAGAGGTCAGATGGGGAGAAAGGAGGGGGTGAGGAGGAAGAAGATGTGAGAGAACTTTCTGAAATGATATGAAAGACATGTTCTATATCTTGATTTGGGCGATAGATACATAGACAATTGTCAAAACCCATTTAACTGTACACTTAAGGTTGCACGTCAATTTTACCTAGTATGTAAATAATAAAAATAAGCATGGAATTTTTTTAGTCAGTTAGTTAAATCTTTATTTTGGAATCATTGCACACTTACAGAAAGTTGCAAGACCAGCACAAAGAATTCACATTTACCCTTCATCCCAAATTCCCCAACAGTTAGCTTTTACTACAATGGGTTTATCGTCCTTTCTCTCTGTCTGTCTCCCTGTCTGTCTCTTGATATATATATATAATTATACATACATTATGTATATATCATACATATCATTGTTTTCTGAGCCTTTCAAAAGTAAGTTGTAGATATCATAGCCCTTTTGCTCAAAATAGTTGTGTGTATTTCCTAAGAATAAGGTTATTTTCTTGTCCTTGTTATCAAAATTGGGATATTAACATTAATAATATTTTCTGATCTATATGCTTTCTTATTCAAATTTTGCCAATTGTTCAAAGAATATCCTTTATTAATTTTATATGTGGTCCAGAATTTGATCCAGGATCCCAGGTTGCATTTACTTGTCATGCCTTGTTAGTCATATTTAATTTGGAATTGTTCCTCAGCCTTTCTTTGTCTTTCATGTGCTTGGCATTTTTAAAGAGTGTGGGCCAGTTATTTTAATGTTTTTGGTCTGGTGGTGGTTCACGCCTATAATCCCAGCAATTTGGGAGGCCGAGGTGGGTGGATCCCGAGGTGGGTGGATCCCGAGGTCAGGAGATCAAGATCATCCTGTCATCCTGGCTAACATGGTGAAACCCCGTCTCTACTAAAAAAAAAAAAAAAAAAAAAAAAAAAAAAAGCCGCACATGGTGGCAGGCACCTTTAGTCCCAGCTACCCGGGAGGCTGAGGCAGGAGAATGGCGTGAACCCAGGAGGCGGAGCTTGCAGTGAGCCGAGATCGCGCCACTGCACTCCAGCCTGGGCCACAGAGCAAGACTGCGTCTCAAATAAATAAATAAATAAATAAATAAATAAATAAATAAATGTTCTTTAGTTTGGGTTTGTCTGATGTGTCCTCATGATTAAATGCAGATTATTGATTTTTGCAGGATTATCACAGAAGTAAAGTTGTGTCCTTGGTGCATCATCTCAGGAGGTACATGAAGTCTATTTGTCCTATTACTAGTTATACTAATTTGGATCACGAGTTAAGGTGTGGTCTACCACTGTAAAGTTACTATTTTTCCATTTCTATTTAATAAATATTTTGTGGGCAGCCTGGGCAACATAGTGAGACCCAGTCTCATATATACATATATGTGAGATACATATATGAGATATATATGATGTATATATCATATATGTGTGTATGTCTCATATATACATATATATGATATATATGTGTATGTATATATTAGCCAGGCGTGGTAGCATGCGCTTGTAGTCCCAGCTACTCTGGAGGCTGAGGTGGGAGGATCATTGGAGCCCACCATGAGTTTGAGGCTATAATGAGCCGTGATTGTGCCACATTGCATGCTAGCCTGGCCAACAGGAGTGACACCTTGTCTCTCTCTCTCAAAGAAAACAAAAAGTACTTTGTGGAGAGTTACCTTTAGACTATATACATATCCAGTTCTTTGTCAGAGTTTTCACCCACTAATTTCAGGATCTACTGATGATTCTTGCCTGAATCAATTATTACTATGATGCTGGTCAAATGTAATTTTCTAAACTCAGAATTTCCTCTTTATTAGTTTGAATTTTACTATACAGAAGAGCTTTTTCTTTTCCTCATGTATTTATTTATACTTATTATATTATATTTGTATGGACTCAGGGATTCTTATTTTATTCAATGGGTTGTAATTCATTCTTATCATTATTCATTTTGGTGCTCAAATTTTTCCAGGTTTGGCCAGTGGGAGCTCCTTCAAGCTGGCCCCTGTGTCTTTTTGACATTTCACCGTCATTCTTTGAGCATTTCAGGTTCATCACGTACTTGTCCTGGAAATCAGCTATTTCTCCAAGGATCCCTGGTTTATTTTAGCAGAGAATGATCTGGGAGGTAGAATATCCATGACCATGTCTATATTAGCATCTCTATATAAAGCCATGCGCTTGTACGGTTACCTGCAATTTCAATTTAATACCTAAGGGTACATTCTTTTTTTTTTTTTTTTTTTTTTTTTTTTTTGAGAGTGCAGTGGCGCGATCTCGGCTCACTGCAAGCTCCGCCCCCCCGGGTTCACGCCATTCTCCTGCCTCAGCCTCCCGAGTAGCTGGGACTACAGGCGCCCGCCACCTCGCCCGGCTAATTTTCTTGTATTTTTAGTGAAGACGGGGTTTCATCGTGTTAGCCAGGATGGTCTCTATCTCCTGACCTAGTGATCCGCCCGTCTTGGCCTCCCAAAGTGCTGGGATTACAGGCTTGAGCCACCGCGCCCGGCCCTAAGGGTACATTCTTGTCTTCTCCCTTCCAATACCTGTAACTCACTTCTCCAACAGTGAGAAACTTGGACCCCATGATTGTCATTATATTTACTCATGTACCAAAGCCTAAAAGTTTCAGAATAGCTAAACCATATCGCTGCAAAAAACAAACCTGCTAACTAGAGTTTGACATTTTTGCAGATCTTTTTTATCTTTTGTCTGGGCGTATATAGTAAAATACTGTATTCAAAATGCCCTTGGGTCAAGCTTTTCCCTCCTTTTAGTGTGGTTTTTATTCATTTGAAATGTATTAGGTTTGTTTGTTTCTGATTGTATTACATTTTAGAGACTTCTCCCATCCTTTATTATTGTTCTTGTTTGAATGGGTAAAGCACTGATGTGGTTCTGAAAGTCAATACTATACAAAACATTTATACTCAGAAAAAATAGCTCTCTGCTCATATCGCTTCCACTCCATTCCCACCCTACCTTTGTAGGTGACTGATCTGATTAGTTTATCCTTCCGGTGTTTCTTTTTGCAAAAACAATATTCTATAATATATATTTACATATATAAATTTATATATTCCCCCTTCCATAATATATAAAGGGTAATAATTTCTTATTTCTTACACACAAAGTAACATTCTAGAGTTATAGTTTTGCACTTTAATTTTTTAAACTTACCAATATATCCTGGAATCACTCTATCTCAGTTAGTAGAGATTGTCCTTAATTTTTGTAAGCTTACATTTTTATTGAAGAATAGCTTACATATCGAAATCACAATGCACAAGTCATAAGTATATGGCTTGATGATTTTTCACTTCGTGAAGAATGTTAACCACCACCATGTAACTGTAGCACCCTCATGCAACCAGGACCACCAAAGTCCTTTCTTGTCCCTTGCAGTCACTACCCACACTAAGGGACCCTGCTATCCTGACTTGTAACACCATTGATTAATGTCTGGTTTGAAAGCTGTATAAATGGGTTCATATAATATTTGCTCTTTGGTGTCTGACTCATTTTGCTCAGCATTATGTTTGTGACATTTAACCATGGCTATGTGTAATTGTAGCTTGCTCATTCATATTCTATAATTATACCACTATATATATATTTATTTTTTTGAGACAGTCTCATTTTGTCCTCCAGGCTGGAGTGCAGTGGCACGATCTCGACTCGCTGCAACCTCCGTCTCCCGGGTTCAAGTGATTCTTCTGCCTCAGCCTCCCGAGTAGCTGGGACTACAGGCACACACTACCACGCCCAGTTATTTTGTAATTTTAGTAGAGATGAGGTTTCACCATGTCAGCCAGGATGGTCTCTATCTCTTGACCTCATGATCCACCTGCCTCGGCCTCCCAAAGTGCTGGGATTATAGGCATGAGCCACCCTGCCTGGCCTTATACCACAATATTTTTGTTAACTATGTTTTTCTGGCCAGGGTCAGTGGCTCACACCTGTAATCCCAGCACTTTGGGAGGCCGAGGCAGGTAGATCACCAGGTCAGGAGATCAAGACCATCCTGGCCGACATGGTGAAACCCTGTTTCTACTAAAAATACAAAAATTAACTGGGCGTGGTGGTGCGTGCCTGTAGTCCCAGCTACTTGGGAGGCTGAGGCAGGAGAATCACTTGAACCAGGGAGTCGGAGGTTGCAGTGAGCCGAGATGGCACCACCGCACTCCAGCCTGGCGACAGAACGAGACTCTGTCTCAAACAAAACAAAACAAAACAAACAAAAAAACAAAACAAAATAAAACAAAACAAAAATAACCCTATGTTTTTGATGGGTATTTGGGTATTTCCAGCCTTCTGGCTTTATAGTTAATGCTATGAAAATCCTAGTACCCAGAATGCCTAGGAATGTAATTGCTGGGTTATAGGGTCTGCATATGGTTAGCTTTGGTAGGCGTCATTAGATGCTTTCGCAAAGTGTTGATATACCAGTTTGAATACTTACCAGCCATGTAAAGCAGTTACAGTTGCTGCACATCCTCACCTACACCAAATTTTAAAAATCTCTCTTACTCATTATAGCCACGCTGAGGGTGTGTGTTGTACTGAGGTTTTAATCTGTATTTCCTGGATGAGCAAATAGCACTTTTTCCCAGGATCACCCACAAACTAGTCCCCTTGGCTCTGGCCTTGGAATCAGAAGACCTCACCCTGCCCACTCTGATTGGGTGAGTTATGTGGCACTGACCTGTCATCCCTTTCCTGCCAGGACAACAAAATAATTTAGATTGGGTAATTTATAAACAACAGAATTTTTTTGCTTGCAGTTCTGAAAGCTGGGAAGTCCAAGATCAAGGCCCCAGCAGATGTGGTGTCCGGTAAGGGTTTGCCCTCTGCTCCATAGATGGCGTCTTGTTGCTGTGTTCTCATGTGGCAGAAGAGGTCAGGGAGCTCACTTGAGCCTCTTTTATAAGGGCATAATCCCGTTCATAAGGGCAGAGCCTTCAGGACTTGATTACTTCCAAAAGGCCCCACCTCTTAATACTATCACATTGGGGATCAAGTTCCAACATGTGAATATTGGAGGGACACCAGCATTCAGACCGTAGCATGATCTAAGTTTTCTCATCTGTAAGTGGGAATAATAACCCTTGGCCTGCATTTGCAGTAGGAGCACACTGGTGTTGGAGTTGGTGGAGCTCCAGGACTTTCTTCCAGGCCTCTCTCCCTTCTTCAAGGGCACAGCTCTTTTTAGAAGACGGGGTTTGTTGCCCACATGCCAGTCTTCTCCCCTACTTCTACCCTGGATCTTTTTCCTTTGACAGCATCTCAAGGCTTCCTCTTCCAGATCACCTTCATCTTTTTTTCTATATCACTGAGGCAGGATCTAGGCCAGAAAGGACAATGGATGGACCCAGGAGGTGGCATTTGCATTTGGCTTGCTCTATTGCTGCATGACCTGGGCTGGTTTCTAGAAGGAAATGGGGTATAGACATTGCCTGCAGCATCCCTGGGGCACTTTAGTGCTCTTGTGTGCTGTGCTGAGGAGGAGGTCATCCAAGCAGGTTAGCAGATGGGAAATAGACAAACCATCTTTGTGTACTTAGGATGCCAAATAGACATGCAAACAGCTGCCCCATGCCTGTGTGGCAATGAAGAAAGTACGGCATCCCCAAAGGAACTCTCAAATCCCTTTGGAGAGCCTGTGGGAGAAGTGTGCTCCCAACTTTCCATCCTTCAGTGCACTTGGACTGTTCTGAGCTGGGAATGACTGGAGTGTAGAGAAGCTCAGTCCCTTATTCATTACAAGAAGACGCTGAGCCATGGTGCTGTGCAAAGCGAGAGGCAAGGCTCTGCCTGAGTGTCCTCAGGATGACTCAGTTGTGGACCCTTTCTACAGATGCCCAGAGCCCATGGGGAAGCTAAGGCACAAGCATAAACAACTGTGGACCAAGTTCTGGAGGGGCACAGATGGTTTCTAACATGAAGGGCTGGTGAGTAATGTAGGTAAGAGTGAGGGAAGGTGTCACAGGTCCAGGGACCAGCCCGGGTACAGATGTGGAGATGGGGACCTGGGGCACGTTCGTGGAGTGAATGAATGAAGGCAGGTGGGCTAGAGCACCAAGGCTTGAAAATGACTGAAAGGCAAGGATTTTATCCAGTGCATAATGACCACTGGTGTTTATGAAAGGGGTTGGTTCAGGCGTGATAGAATCACAGCTGATCACAGATGCTCACCTTCGGAAGGTCCCCAGCTCACAGAGCTTCCCCCACCGGCTTCCACTATTTGAACTCCCTTCCTTATTGAACCAAAGACTTTTCCTGCTCCAAGAGACCCTCACAAAGTGAAAACTCTGGGTGCCAGCTCCATCCTTGATGGGATCAGCTGCTCAGTCCAAGACCCTTAGAGAGGTTTGTTTCCAGAGGCAGGGGCCAGGCTAGCATTGATGAGAGTGAACATTGGGATAGGTGGGAAGGGAATTCTTTTTTAACATCTGCTAATGACAGGCATTATATTAAGTATCCAACATTCAATATTTCATTTACTGTTGTAGCAACCCTATTAGGAAGGCATTCTCCCCATTTTACAGAAGAAGAAACTGAGGCTTGAGCAGACTAAATTATCCACATAGTAAGTGAGTCTGTTTGCAAGACCTGAGCCTTTTCTGCTGCCCCAAGCAGAGTGTATGCAAAGTGTCTCTAGAAAGCTGGGTGGGAGGGGAAGGGTCATCTAGGCCCAGTACCCGTTTGTCCCATGACAGACAGCTCTGAGACCTGGGCCTTCAAATGCCGTCACCCACAGAGCTGCTCTGGTGATCTCCCTGACCAGATGTTCCTGGCTAAAGCTGCAGAATTGCAGTCTTTTCAAAGTACACCAGGAGATGTCAACAAAAAGAGTGAAATTGTGCTCAAATAAGACACAATTTTCTGGAATCCTCTGTTTTCCTCCCCCTAATAAGCAGAAGCATGGCATCCATTCTGCAGCATTTATGCTTTTAAATAAAAGGCTCCCATAGAATCCCTTGAACTGCCTTTTGTGAAGCAATATTCTCATCACTATCTCCAGGTCACAGACACTGGATGCCATGTCATGCAAAGGGTCGATTTGTTCACCATTCATTCAACAAGCATTCAGTAAATACCTGCTATGGGACTTGCTCTGTGCTGGACACTGGGAACACAGATGCGGATGAAACCCATGTAGACCATGAGATCCCCAGTGGCTACAAAGACAAGCAGACATTGTAGAGGATTAGGACCTCTGCAATGTGAAAGAGCTGAAAGATGCTTGGGGTAACCCCTGATGGTCTCTGCAGGGGTGGAAGTGGGCTAAGTGATAGGAATGCCCGTGGATTCCCGTAGGGATTCAGACAGGCAAGTGGCCCTGGCCAGGGCCTCAAGGAACCTAGGTCTTCTAGGACCAAGGTGAGCATTGGTGGAGGGGAAGGGAACTCCAGGTGCCAAGAGTGGCTTGAGCAGGGGTCTGGACAAGGGACTGGCATGTGTGGGATGGTGAGGCTGCCATGCTGCGGGTAGGCGAGGGGGACAGGTGATCGGCTCTGGGCCTATGTTGCCTGGCCTATCGCAGCAGCCTCCACCCTGCTGGTCCTGCAGCAGTGCCCCTGCCTGGCACCTGGCCTTCGTCACCTTATTTAGTGTCACACATCCTTAGCTCAGCTGCCCGTGGTGTCCCACACAACCAGGCCTGTGTCTCACTTCCAGCCTATGCTCTTGCTGTCGCCTTTTCCCAGAATGCCCGCACCCTGCTCCCCTTCTTCCCCTGGGAAGCTCTGTTTAAGGCTCAGCTTAGCCCTCCCCTCCCTCCTCACAAAGCCTTGGGGTTGAGTTCAGTGCCCTCCTCACCACTCAGACATCTCCCTGGGGACTCCTGAGGGGATGGCCATGGTGAGCTGGTTGGTTTGTTTGTCTTTTGGGGAGGGGCTGGGTCTTGGAGCCACAAGTGAGACACCCATGGAGGGGTAGTACAGTGGAGGGTGTGTGACCTCATCGCATCCTAAAGGAGAAAAATATCTTTGTTTCTTTTTTAGACGCAAGGTCTTGCTCTGTTGCCCAAGCTGAAGTGCAGTAGCTCGATCATGGCTCATTGCGGCCTTGAACTCCTGGACTCAAGCTATCTTCCCACCTCAGTTTCCCGAGTAGCCGAGACTTACAGGTGGTAGTCACTGCACCCGGCTCAAATAACTATCTTAAGTGTGAGAAATGGCATAAGTTCACAACTTTGACTATGCATGCCATCAATGCCAGCAATGACTGTGCTGGCCATCCACCATGGCCAGCCGTGTGCTGCTTCTTGTTCTGCCACAGTGTAAAAGTCATACATTTTTCATCAAGAGAAAATAAAATCAGAGCACCATCAATTTCTCTAATCCAATTCCCCTCGAGCAGTATTTATACCTTGCCCCAGTGTCTAGGGGGTCCTAAGGGAACTTTAGGTTTTTCCCCTCAGTGTCTGAGACCACCTCCTCCTTGATGCCTCCCTGGGTGGCCCAACCCCACATCTGCAACTTGCAGCATCAGCCCACTAGAGACCAAGGGCCCTTGGAGGGTCTCATGGGACCTTTGCAGGCTCCTGTCCTCCCCACACCTTTGAATCAGATCTGGCCTTGCTCACAGCTCCACCGCCACTCTTTCCCCTCACTATCCACGTGCTCCTTCTGTCTCACCCACAACCCTGACCCCAAGGCCAGCCGCATTGCTTCTCAAACCTCTGTCTCAGGTTTCCCAAATGGTGGCCCCACATTCATGCAGGTATGTTCCGTTTGGTCTACAATGTTTAGAGTGTTTTGAAAATCAGCATGAGTGAATTCACTTTGTGATCACCTTTCAAGCTGTATGCTTAACATTTATGCTTTTCTGCATGTATCCTTCCATTGAAAAAAATTTTTTTTTACATCAGCAGATTTCAGGTGAGGCGTGGTGGCTGACGCCTGTAATCCAAGCACTTTGGGAGGCAGCAGGTGGGAGGATTGCTTGAGCCCAGGATCTTGAGACCAACCTGGGCAACATGGCGAAACCCTATCTCTATCAAAAATACAAAAATTAGCCAGTCGCATAATCCAGCCTCAAATAAATAAATAAATAAATAAATAAATATTTTAAAATAAGATACTTAAAAAAAAAAAAAAACCCAGCAGATTCCACATTGAAATCCAGACTTCCACCCTATCTCGAACACCTGGAAGGCCAGTACTACTGAGCATTTATCCTAAATCACCTTTAGCTGGCGGCTGCCTGCTTCACAAAACACATACACTACCCCTTTTCCACAGTCTCCACCGTTGTCTGTTGTAACCTCCGGCCACTCCCCTCATCTGTGTACCTGTCCTGCCCTAGGACAGGCATTCAAGCCAGTTGTCTTTGGGTTCTCCTGATTTATTTCCTACTGCCTCCTGGAGGTTCCATGGGTATCTCAAACTCAACCCAACCATGACTGAAGCCACATCCTCCTCCACTGTCCCCAAAACCTCCTCCCCTCCAATATTCCCCGTCTCAGGAAATACATAACAATCTGCCCAGTCACCCAAGGAAACAACCTGGACATTTCTGGGACTCCTTGTCTACCCCTTGTCCCACCTACGATTTGTCATCAACCTGATGATTCTGCAAAGCTGCCTGCTGCTCTGCAACCCCACAGCACATGCAGAGCCAAGCCACTGTCACCCCTAGCTGGGACCACAGCAGCCTCATGACTGCTCTGCCTGCCCCAACTCCGGCCCCTCTAAGCTGCTGCACCCTCCACAGCCAGAGAGGCCTTTGTAAAATGCAATGGGATTATGTTGCTTCCCTCTTAGACCCCTTCTATAGCTTCCACGGCTTCCCATTTTCACCCAAAATCCAAACTCCACAAAGCTCTAATATCAGGGCCTGCCTCCCTCCCTAGCCTCTTCCCACAGCGCATCCTTCTCCATGGCATACACATTAACCTTATTTCAGTTTATGCCATTCCCTTCAACACTTCACTCTACACTTCACTTTTTGAAACAGGACGTGTAAGTTTTATAGAGTAAACCATCCACATCTTACATGTATAGCTTGAATGATTTTTATATATGTAAACACTCGTGTAACCACTATCCATTTCAGTACCCCAGAGATCTTCTTTATGTGCCTTTCTGGCAGTACCCACCCATCATTAAATCAACTTTGGTACAGGTTAGTTTTGCCTGTTCTTGACCTTCATAGAAACGAAATTATATAGTATGTGGTCTTTTGTGCTTGGATTCTTTTGCTTAATATTAAGTCAGTGAAATTCACCCACATTATTGCATGTATTAATAATTCATTCATGGCCGGGCGCAGTGTCTCACGCCTGTAATCCCAGCACTTTGGGAGGCTGAGGTGGGTGGATCACAAGGTCAGGAGATCGAGACCATCCTGGCTGACGCAGTGAAACCCCGTCTCTACTAAAAATACAAAAAAATTAGCTGGGTGTGGCGGCGGGCGCCTGTAGTCCCAGCTACTCGGGAGGCTGAGGCAGGAGAATGGCGTAAACCCAGGAGGCAGAGCTTGCAGTGAGCGGAGATTGCGCCACTGCACTCCAGCCTGGGTGACAGAGTGAGACTCTGTCTCAAAAAAAAAAAAATTAATAATAATAATAATTCATTCATGCTCTTTGCTGTGGAGTCTTCCGTTGTATAGATACACCACTGTTTATGCATTCTACTGGTGATGGGCATTTGAGTAGTGTTACGGACTAAATTGTGTCCCCCCAAATTTTATGGAATAAAATCCTAACCCCTAATATGTCTGTATTTAGAGACAGGACCATTAAAGAAGTAATTAAATTTTGCAATTATGTAGACAGTTGGAAAAAAGGCCAGGTACGGTGGCTCACGCTTGTAATCACAGCACTTTGGGAGGCTGAGGCGGGTGGATCGCCAGGTCAAGAGATCAAGACCATCCTGGCCAATATGGTGAAACCCCATCTCTACTAAAAATACAAAAATTAGCTGGGCATGGTGGTACATGCCTGTGGTCCCACTGAGGCAGGAGAATCGCTTGAACCCGGGAGGTGGAGGTTGTGTGAGTCTAGATTGCACCACTGCACTCCAGCCTGGTGACAGAGCAAGACTCCATTAAAAAAAAAAAAAAAAAAAAGGAGGTAGTGAAGGTTAAATGAGGTCATAAGGGTGGGACCCTGATCTGATAGAACTGATGTCCTTATAAGAAGAGAAAGAGACACCAAGAGGACCGTTTGAGGACACAGTGAGAAAGCAGCTATCTGCAAGCCAGAGAGAGAGACCTCACCAGAAGCCAAGCCAGAACCCGGTCAGCACCTTGATCTTGGACTTCCAGCCTCTGGAACTATGAGAAATAGATGTCTGTTGTTTAGGCCACCCAGCCTGTGGCATTCTGTTAAGGCGGCCCAGGCTGACTGATGCAGGTAGTTTCTAATTGAGGGCTGTGACACAGCTGCTATAAATATTCTTCTACATGACTTTTGGTGAACATAAGCACTTCTTTCTATTGGCTCTGTCCCCAGGAGTGGGTCATAGGGTAGAGGCATTGATAGAAGGACAGAGAGAAAGAGAAAGAGACAGGAATTATTCTTTTCTGAACCATTTGAGAAGTTTAAGCAGATACACTCTCCCAAACCTCATTGCAGCCAGTGAAGGTAGGATGCTCTCTTACTCCCGTCTAATCTTTAGACTCCATCCCAATTTCATTATTATCCCAATAATATCTGTTATATCAAAAGCGTCTTATCCATGATCCATGTTGATTTAATTGTCAAATATCTTTACTCTCCTTTGGTCCTAGACAGTTCCTTCATCTTTACTTTTATGACCTTGACACCTAGAAAAGTTACAGGCTGGTCATTTTGTAGAATGGCTCACAATTTGAGTAGCTCTGATGTTAATGTGTTTTGGGCAGGAATGTACAAACGTGATGTGGTGTTCTTTGCATTGCGTCCTGTCAGGTTATTTGTGGTCAATTTGCCCCATTACTGGAGATACTAACTTTTATTCTTTGGTTAAGATGGTGTCTATCAGGTTTCACCAGTGTTAAATTAATGAGTATATTGTACTTACTAATTAACTTGTAATTAATTAATTAATATTTTATATAGAGTAAGTTTAAAATTATGTAAATATCCTGTTTCTCATCAAAATTTTACCCAATAGTTTTAGTAGCCATTAATGATTCTTGACTGAATCAAATATTTCTACAGTGCTTGCAAAATGTGATTTCCTAATTCCATTATCCCTTCTACATTTTAAAATTTGCATTCTACTCTAAGTAAGAGTTTCTCTTCTCACTATTTTTATTCATTTATTTACTTGTATTAATATTGACTCACAAATCATTATTTATTTTGATGCTCAACTTGTCCCTGATGTGGCCATTGAGAGCCTCTTCAAGTTGGCTCTCATGTCCTTTTTTCTTTAATTTTACATTTTTATTTTTTAAATTGTGGTAAAATACACATAAAATGTACCATCTTAACCGCTTTAGTGTACCATTCAATGGCATTAAGGACATTCTCATTGTTGTGCAACCACCACCACCATTCATCTCCAGGGCTCTTCATCTGACAAACTTGAAACTCTGTACCCATTAAACAATGACTCCTCCCCCCAGCCCCTGGCAACCACCATTCTACTTTTTTTTATTTTCAGAACTTCCTTCCTGTTGAAGACTGAATAGTATTCCACTGCATGGATATACCACATTTTGTTTATCCATTCATCTGTTGATGGGACGCTTGGGTTGCTTCCACATTTTGGCTCTATAATGCTGCTATAAACATGAGTGTACAGATATTTCTTCAAGTCCCTGCTTTCAATGCTTTTGGATGTATGCCCAGAAGTGGACTTGCTGGATCATATGGTAATTCTACTTTTAATTTTTTGAGGATCTGCCATACGATTTTCCATAGCAACTGCACTATTTTATATTCCTACCAACCCAGTGCCCAAGGCTTCCAATTTCTCACATCATCACCCATGCTTATTTTCTTTCTTTGATAGTAGCCATCCTAATGGGTGTGAGGTGGCATCTCATTATGGGTTTGCTTTACATTTCTCTAGTGATTAGCGATGTTGATCATTTTTCATGTTCTTATCAGTCATTTGTATATCTTCTTTGGAGAAATGTCTACTGAAGTCCTTTTTATTGGGCTGTTTCTTCTGTTGTTGGACATAGGAGTTCTTTATATATTCTGGATATTATCTTATGTGCTTTCGACATGTCCCCATCATTCTTTGAGCACTTTCTGTCTGAAACAACAAGATGTTTCAAGTGTTCTATTTCCCCTGCCCCAGCCCTGGAATCAGTCATTTCTCCAAGGAGCCCTGATTCCTTTCAGTGGCGAATGATTTAGAGGCAGATCTGGGCTGTAGATTTGCTCATTTCTTTTGGGGACTTGTTGCTCCCAGACCCTCTCAGTGGCCAGAGCCAAGGAATGTGTGTGTATACACATATATTTATATTTATTTCCAGATCTATATATTAAAAATTATAAGTTCACATCAATACCTCTATTTCCAGGCCATCATCATAGGATTCACTCAAACTTCTCCCCTTTCCATATTTTCAACTTCCTTCTCCGACAACAAGAAACCTGGCTCCCACTCTCCCCATTATATTTATGTATTGCCCAATGCCCCTGCATGTAGCCAGCCTCCTGAATCCATGGGCTGCTGCCCTCACTTGGCCACCTTTCTGCTCCACACTAACCCCCCCTGCTGCTTTCACAAAGTGTTAGGGGAAGGGAAGGAGGTCCTACAGAATTTTAAGGGAATTATTCAATTATTCAGGAAGGAAGGAAGCAAGCAAGTACAGGGGTGGATCTTGAAGAAGTTTGCAGACAGCCTCAGCGTGTTTCCGCCCCATGTAATTGGGCTGAAAGCTTAGGGACGTGCCTTTTAACAGCCCCATCTACTCCAGTGTTTCTGGGAAGTTCCTGGGCCAGCCCCTGGCTGAGGGATGCCCACCAGACCATAATGAGCCGGTCTGCTCAGGCTCCACACTCCCAAGGATAGACTACAGCTGGAGCTGCTGGCAGCTGCTGGAGGCCACGATGTTGCCCTGGGCCCACCCAGCACTTGAACCTGACCAGAACCCTGAACCTGGCAGGGTCAGGCAGGAGACTGGGGCCTTGGGCCTCAGGGAGACCTGGCAAGGCCTATTCCAGGAGGTCAGGCTGGAAATTGGAAGAGACTCATAACTCATGCAGAAGCTCTTAGCTGAGTACAGCTTCCTTCCCCCAGTGCATTTAAGCTGCACTTGACAAATCCAAATGGTTTAGAGGTTTCCTTTTCATCCTGGCCCCTGGAATATGAAAGGTTTTGCTTATTACTGTGGCTTCCACCACCACAGAGACACCTGGAAGCGGGAGGAGTGTCTCTGTCCTAAAGAAGCCTTGGTTCAGGCCCCCATGGGCAGCCAGATCACCCCTGTACCCAGCCTACCTCCCGAGGGTTGGGGGTGTGGGCAAGAGAGCTCACTGAGGCATGCTATGTGCAGAACCTTCCAGAGAGTGTTTGGAAGAACCCACCCTCAGGGAGCTCAAAACCTGTCTAGGGTCACAAGCCCCACCAAGAGCAGGAGCAGCAGCCCCTACACCCGCAGATGCCCCTTTGGGGAGCTAGGAATGACAGAACAGCCACGCCGTGAGTGATGGAAACAGGAAAGATAAGGATGATGGGAAACCATGGTAGAAACCTTCCAGAAAGACAGGCCAGCCTTTCCAACATGATCTTGGATGCATTCAGGTTTTAGGGGCCTGAAACATATATAATTTGGGTAGCTTTTTTTTTTTTTTTTTTTTTTTTTGAGACAGAGTCTTGCTCTGTTGCCCAGCCTGGAGTGCAGTGGTGCAATCTCTACTCACTGCGGCCTCTGCTTCCCAGGTTCCAGCAACTCTCCTGACTCAGCCTCCCAGGTAGCTGGGATTACAGGTACGCACCGCCATGCCTGGCTAATTTTTTGTATTTTTAGTAGAGATGGGTTTTCACCATGTTGGCCAGGCTGGTCTCAAACTCCTGACCTCAGGTGATCCACCCATCTTGGCCTCCCAAAGTGCTAGGATTACAGGTGTGAGCCACTGCGCCCAGCCTGGATAGTTCTTTAAGACACACACACAGAAAAGGCTGGGCACAGCGGCTCATGCCTGTAGTCCCAGCGCTTTGAGAGGCCGAGGTCGGGTGGATCCCCTGAGGTCAGGATTTCAAGACCAGCCTTAGCAACATGGTGTAACCCCATCCCTACAAAATACAAAAAATTTAGGTGGGCATGGTGGTGTGCACCTATAGTCTTAGCTACTTGAGAAACCGAGATGGGAAGATTGCTTGAGCCCAGCGAGATCAAGGCTGCAGTGAGCCGTGACCACTGCTCTCCGGCCTGAATGACAGAGCAAGACCCTGTCTCAAAAAAGAGAAAGAAAGACGGAAAGAAGGAAGAGAAAGAGAAAGAAAGAAAGGGAAGGGAAGGGAAGGGAAGAAGGAAGGAAGGAAGGAAGGAAGGAAGGAAGGAAGGAAGGAAGGAAGGAAGGAAGGGAGGGAGGGAGGGAGGGAGGGAGGGAGGGAGGGAGGGAGGGAAGGAAGGAAGGAAGGAAGGGGGAAGGAAGGAAGGAAGGAAGGAAGGGAAGGAAGGAAGGAAGGGAAGGGAAGAAGGAAGGAAGGAAAGAAAGGAAGGAAGGAAAGGAAGGAAGGAAGGAAGGAAGAAAAAGAAAGAAAGAAAAGAAGAAAGAAAGAAAGAAAGAAAGAAAGAAAGAAAGAAAGAAAGAAAGAAAGAAAGAAAGAAAGAAAGAAAGAAAGAAAGAAAGAAAGAAAGAAAGAAAGAAAGAAAGAAAAAGAAAATGAAGGAGACTGCTCAGCTGGACTGCCATCCCTTGACTCCCAGCTGTCCTGGCAAGGAGAGTAGCATCAAGCTTCATGACAGTAGCATCCAGCAGAAGTTCATCACATTATGGCATTTGACAGTTTACAAAGCATGTCCATAGATGTGGTCATCTCCAAGAGCAGGCAGGGAAGCTGAAACTTCTGTGTCCCTACCTCTTACACAGGTCCTGGCAGATAAGTTCACAATCCATCTTTGCTGAGTTAAAAAAGGGTCAAAGAGGCCACGGGAAGCAGCTTCTCCCTGCAGGGCTGGGCAGGGCCAGATGAAGACCTTTATTTTGGGGTCTTAAGCCTGGAAAAGGATCAAGTATCCCCCACTTACCATGTGCAAATCAAAATAAAGCTAGTCCTAAACCACAGAATAAGAGTCAGGAAGTCCTACAGTATTCTGGGGTTTCCCATTGAGTCTGCAATGATTTTTAAAAATGGATAATTTCTCCAAAACTTCACATTTGGGGCGTGCCCTGCTTTACTGGTGCCAAAGCATATATGTGGCCTGCTAAGTGACCCATCCAGCCCTGGCTTGGTGCCACCACCTCTTATGGACTTCAGTGTGGATTCCTGGGCACAAGGTCTCAGAGGTGCAGAAAGACCCTCACCCCAGGGGTGAGATTCAGCGGCCTGGATTTGAAAAGGCCCCCACCACTGACCAGCGTGTACACTTGGATCAGTCACTTAGTCTTTCCAAGACTCAGCATCCTTGTCTGAATGAATGGGCTCACACTCGCTACGTTGTAGAGGTGAGCATGAGGGAAAATGAACTCCGACATGCAAACGGCCTCGCATGGGATCTGGTGCACAGTGGGTGCTCAGGAAGCACCTATTACCTGCAAGAAGCAACACAGGGAGTTGGCAGGTCCTTAGCTTTCTGCACTGAGAGCAGAACCCCAGCAGCCATCCGAGACAAGTAGGTGCTGAGTAGACAGGAAGGGGCAGTGGCTAGACCTGGGACTTGGGGTCTTTCCTACACCTGACTTAGCTGGGCAGTTCAGGCTTAGTTCTCAGCCTAAGATGGGCCCTCAGTCCTAGGACTTCCTTGTCCCTCCTCTCAACCACACTGAGCAGATTAGTCAGGAAGTGTGCACAATGTGCTCATTGTTATTAGAGTAAAACAAAAATAGCTTTGGCCCGGAGACTGTGTGCGCAGGGCTTGAGTGCAGTGGGCTACTTGCTGCTTTAGGGAGGCTTTTTTTTCAAGGGAAGCTCAGACTCAGGTGTGCTTGGGGTGGGCCCCCCAAAGGCAAGACCTCCCCAACCTGCCCCTCTCTTGCTCTCCAGACCTACACCCAGCACCGCCCCCGCCCCCAAATGCTTTCCATCCTCATGTCTCCTCCAGTCAACTATCTTTACCCACCCCTGTGCCTTCACTCACAACAGCCGGCTCTCTCTGTTGAAGAGTGACGCTGAGCTGCCAGAACCACTCTGTCCACACCTATGGAGAACAGGAAGTACCTGGACATTTATGTGCTCCAATCGGGGGGAGGGAGGAAGTAAAACTGCCCCTGCCTGCTTGCCTCTGATTGGGGCACCTCTGAAGTGTCCCTACAGCTCCCTGGGGTATGAGACACGCAGCTCTTCACGTGGCTTGGCTTGATGCCACACCTGGCTTGGCTTCTTTCTCTTTGCTTGCGTCCCACGTCTTTGTTCCTTGACTGTTTTTTCCCACTTAGATTTCTTCCTAAGAAATCATTTTCACATGAATCTAGACTCAGTTTGCCTCAGGGGAACCTCAGCTAAGATAGTCTCCAACCTCAGGACTAGGCACAGCGGAGAGAGGCACCTGGAGAGACCTGTCATTTGACTGCTTTTGGGAGCGGTGTGTGTCGGGGGTGTACATGCACCTGCCTAGACTCTGCCTTGTACAGCGGGGAGCCCGGAGGAGGACAGAAGAAGTCTGTATTACTCAGAGTCCTCCAGGGAAACAGAACCAACACGATGAACAGAGAGATTTGTTATAAGGAATTGGCTTACAGGATTATGGGAACTGAGGAGTCCAGACCCAGAAAAGCCGATGGTGTGAGTTCCAGTGTGAGTCTGGGAGCAGGAGGAGACTGATGTCCCAGCTTGAAGACAGTCAGACAGAGAGCAAATTCTTTCTTACTCAGGCGTTTATTCTGTTTGAGCCTTCAACTGATTGGATGGAGCCCATCCACATGAAGGAGGGCCCTGTGCTTTATTCAGTCTACGGATTCAAGTGTTAATTCCATCCAGAAACAGGCATGGTGGCCTAGTCAAGTGGACACATAGCATGAACCACACCAGGGCTGCCCAGGCCTTTGCCTCTGCAGTGTGGTGTGGAGGCGCTGGCCGAACTTCCTTCTCTTCATCACATCCCCCACTGGCATAAGGGGCACTGAAACGCCTATGGGGGCCATGGCTGGAATGCAAGGACATTTCCTGTTTCCACAGATGGCTCCCTCCAGGGTCTGGGAGCCTCTGCCTTTGGCTTGAACAGGTCACACCCATTCCGCAGGCATGAAAACCAGAACATGGGCTGGGCCCAGTGTGGCAGGCGCAAGTCTCAGAGGCGGAGCTCTGTCTTTTGGCGGCCCGGCTCAAATCCTTGGCTTCCTTCCCAGAACCCCCACTTTGGGAGGAAAAGAAAAATAAATTGTGTTCTAGGTACTCAGCAACAAAGACAAAGTGGCTGAGCAGTGCTAATGAATAGCAAGAACAGGGAGTCAAGCAGGCAGGCGCACACTTCAGGTCGGGCTGGGTGCAGAGACAATAAACACAATCGCCCCGCGGGGAGAACGCACTGCCTCCGGAGCAGGCAAGGGGCATCGCAGGCTTCATCGTGAACCAGCAACTGGCCGAGAGGGAAGGGAGTGCGCAGGGGAGGACTGCCCATTAAAGACACCCTGATCCTAATGCGAGGCCCCATGACCTTCTTAAACCTTCTCTAGCTTTTCCCAGAGAGGGCTTGGCTGGGATCGGGGTGGGATGTGGGTGAGATCACTAGATAAAATACAGGATGCCCAGTTAAAGTTGAACTTTTCACGGGACATACTTATATTAAAAAATTATTTGTTGTTTATCGGAAATTCAAATTTAACTGGGTGTCCTGTATTAATTAATGAATGGGTTTTTGTTTGTTTGTTTGTTTGTTTTGCTAACTCTACCAACCCTAGGTGGGGGGTAGAAATCCCACATGGGAAAACTGGTTGAAGAAACTCAGGTAGTTTATCCCAGCAGCTGGCAGACCCTGGGCACCTGCTTCCAATTCCAGAAGGGCTGTCCTGGGAGAGTTACACTAGAAGATGGAATGGTTGCATTTTGAAATAGCAGCTACCTGGTCTGTTCAAGAAGAGAGTGGTGTGGCAGAAGGAAGACACAGCTCGGGGCTGCAGATCTGGCTCTGCCATCTACTCCCCGGGGCCCCTGAGCTTGCATACCTGTGAATCACAGGTGTTCTCCATATACATGCCCTCTGGCCCTGCAGCCCTGCAGCCCACATCAGCCTGGTTTATATCCTTGCACGCATCACATTTCTCTAGCTGGTGAAATGTGATGGGAGTGGCAGATCAAGAGCTCAGCTACCTTTCCTCCTTCCTCCAGGCCCCAGGTTGCCCTGTATTTCTCGAACATGCAGAGGAGCGGCACTGGCTGGTGAGGATGCAGAGGCCAGTGTGTCCTGCTGGTTCTCCTGCATGGGAGGCATGGGATGTGGGAGCAGAGAGGGTGAGGCAGAGCCCTATGATCAAGGCCACTGGGCTCAGCATGCTGTCCCTACATGGCCTTGCCAGGCTCTTGCTCTGTCCAGCTGGGCATCTGGTGACTGGGCCATCCTGAGGCCCCTGACTGAAGATGTCCTAGGGAAGATGTGTCTGAACTCCATTGGCTCTGGGAAGCTGCCCAAACAGAGGCTGAGGCCCTTCACCTCAAACCTGGAAATCTCTTCCTGCTTCACCATTGTTGATGAGGCAAAGCCCCAGAGTGGACGTCCCAACTCAGGCATTGCTGACCAGGACCTGCAGCCATCTGGAGCACAGATCCAGGGTTGGAAGGGCACTTGTGGGCAGCCACTCCACTGCTTCCTGCTATTCACACAGGGGAAACCAAGGCCTCAAGAGAGGAAGGCATTTGATCAAGGCCAGTCCAGGATTCGGTGTCCAAACAGGTGTTTACATCCCCTGTTCAGTGCTCAGGGGTCTGCCACACATGACCCTGAACTTCAGTGAGTCAACTAACATACACTGTGCCAGGAACCCCCAAGGACACTAAAATCCCACAATAATACAGCAGTGATGCCCTGGCCCCTATTGCTTCATTGCCTCGTAGACACAGGAGATGATGGAGCCCCAGAGAACTGCAGAAACTTATCTGAAGTTGGTGAGTGGTGGGGCCAGCACTGAAGCCCAGTTTCCTACCTGCAAGCTCACTGCCCTTTGTATCCCCCCATTTGTAACACCCAGCTCTCTCCTGCCAACTTCCCCCAAGGCCTCCCAGGCCTCTCCAACAGAAGCCCGTCTTTCAGCACTGCCCCTCCAGCGGTCCTCCAGTGCTGCCCCTTACTGCAGGCCCTCCTTCCACCCCAGGACTGCTGGCATTTGCACAGCTCTCTATAGTGTACAACGCTTTCCCCAGTACATTATGTCAGGTTGATTTCCCCAATGGAAACTCCAGCCCCAGCGGGGAGCACCTGCTTCTCTTGGGCAATTACCCTTGAGAGGCCAGAAGGCACACCCTGCGCAAAGCGTTCCTTGCAAAATGTCAGACTGTTCCAAGCAAACAGAAACGGGCCCTGAGCCAGCTCAGCTGTGGCAGGGAGAACTCTGGGAATTAAGGCCTCCCAGACTGCAGCTTGGTACTCTGTCTCCTTACAAGCCTCATCCCACTTCTCAGCACCTGCAAGGAAGAACACCCTGCTCATTAGCCACCCTGGGAGCCGCAGACCAAGAGCCCAGCTGCCTTTCCTCCTTACTCTGGACCCCAGGTTGCCATTAGGCTAGGTGTGGGGTCCCTTGATTTCCTCTTGTTCCCACAGGGCTCCCCACTTATGCAGACACCTATCTGTGCTTGCCCCAGAGGGCCTTGGCAGAGGACTCTTGGCCAGCAAAGGCAGGACTTTGTTTCTCTTTTACTAAAGAGATTTTTTTCCCTATCAAATTTCCTCCAGATCCCCAGGCACTCATATGCCCAGAGTAGAGGTGCTTTTTGCAAGGTCCTGGCTCAGCATAGAGGACACTGAACTTTGAGTCCAAAGACCTAAATTTAAGTCCCGGTGGTGCTGCTTTTGAGCTGTGTGTACAGCTGCCATGTGCAGCTGTACAGGTTGTACACTAGTTCGCTATTGAAAGTGGGATCCAGAGACCAGAGCCTCCATATCACAGGGAGCTTGTTAGAAATACAGACTCTTGGGCCCTACCCCAGAGTGACTGAATAAAAATCTGTTTTAACAAGATCCTCTGGTGATTTAAACACCCAAGTCGGAGAATCGCTGGTGTATTATGATCCGAGGGAGCACCACTGACCAGGGTGTGAGCACCATCCCTAGAATTGTGTGATATGCTCTCCTGCTCGGGCAAATCACTTCTCTTTGGGGCTCATTTTCTGGGTCTGCCAAGTGGGGATATAATGCCTCTCCCCTAGGGTGGCTGCACTGCTTACATAAGGAATAAGCATCAGAGGGCGTCTCCTGAGGAGAGTGTTCAAATGGGGTAGCTAGGGTTGACAAGCCTGCCTCTTTCAGGAGGTGAGCTTGGGAATTTTCACCATCCTGAGGGCTTATAGGAAAAACACGATCCTCAGGTTTTGGAACTGGAAAGGATTTGAGGGAATCCTTTGATTGAGCAGACATTCAACTTTCCGTCAACAATTTTACAGATGATGAAACTGAGGAAGGACAGGTGAAATAGCAAAACTGATGGTCTTGCTATCAGATTTTGCTATCAGTGACTGAGCTGGGACTGGAGTCCAGCCCAGTTCCATCTCACTGCCCCCCCTCCCCATAAGCCCTGGCAGTCGTGTAAAGTTGTTCTTGCAACTTATCTATCTATGCCTTTTCTTCAGCACTTCATGGGGATGAACTGGAGGGAGGTTGGATAAAAGTTGCATCTTCCTTAAAAAGGAATACCTAAGCAAATAAGTAGACAGCTCTTTTTCAGAGATAAATAGGGGAATGTCAAGAAGGATGAAACCACTCAGAAAGGAGTACATCAACACCGACTTTTTGTTGTTCGTTTTGCTTTTGTTTTTGTGACAGGGCCTCACTCTGTTGCCTAGCCTGGAGTCCAGTGGGATCCTAGCTCATTGCAGCCTTGAACTATTGGGCTCAAAAGATCCTCCCACCTCAGCCTCCTGAGTAGCTGGGACTCCAGGGGCATGCCACCATGCCTGGCTAATTTTTTTTATATTTTGTAGAGACAGGGTCTCACTATGTTGCCCATGCTGGTCTCAAACTCCTGGCCTCAAGTGATCCTCTTACCTTGGCCTCTTGAAGTGCTGGGATTACAGGTATAAGCCATTGAACCTGGCCTTTAACACCTACTTTCTAAGCACTAATGATATTGCTAAGCATTGTGCTGGGCTCTGGGATACAAGATGAACAGATACCATCTCTGTCCTCATGTGGCTCCCAATCTGGACAGGACATGTGACATACACCAGAAACTAATAGTCATCTAAGGTCTTGGGTGGCAAGTCCATCAACTTTACATGTTAGCAGAGGGATTTGGAGAAGGATGAGAAACCACTGAATGGAGGAGACAAGGAAGATTCCAGAAGATGCTGGATTGGCAAGGGGTAAAGAGAGGTAGGATTTAGATAGGAGCAGAGATCAGTGTGTACCAAACTAGAAGTTTGCAAGGTGTGTTTAGGGAACAGGGGACTGGTTTAGAGCAGGGCTTGGCAAATTTTTTCAGTATAAGGCCAGATAGTAAATATTTTAGGCTTTGTAGGTATAAGTCTTAAGTTCTAATGACTCAACTCTGCCTTTGTAGCTAGAAAGCAGAGACAGATAATAAGTAAATAAACCAGCATGGCTGTATTTCATACAACTTTATTTATAGACACTGAAATTTGAATTTTATGTAATTTTCATGTGTCACCAAATATTCTTCTTTTGATTTTTTTCAACTACTTAAAAATATAAAAAAGTATTATTTGCTTACAGGCTGTATAAAAACATGTGGGCCAGATTTGGCTCATGGACGATACTTCACCCATTTCTGATCTAGGGGTGAGATGAAAGCTGGGCCTGGAAAGGGATGCTGGGGCCAGATCATGCCAGGCATTGAATACATGGTTAAGGCATCTGGTATTTCTCCAGGGTTAAGTCAGAGGTAGGAATGCATGATATTCAGGTATCCCCAGATTTGCCCCCTCTTCTAAGGCACCCTCCCTCCTAGAGAGTGGCTCCCAACATCCCAAGAAGGGGACCCTTCGTTATGTTTTAGTGAACAGAGAAACACCGAGGGAGGAAGGGTCTGGGAATAAACCCAGGGGTCAATTGTTAGGCTTTCAAGCCCAGAATACCTAAGGATGATCTAAGTGAGATGTCAAATAGCTTGTCACATATCTGAATCTAGAGCTGAGAGCTGAAGATAGTGGCTCTACTTTAAATGATGGGAATAGACAAGTCTCTTCAGGAAGGAAAGTAGAGGGAAGATAATGCAACCCAGGTCGGAGGCCTGAGGTTCTCTACTTCCAGGGCTCAGATGGAGGCCCAAGAGAGCCTGAGAGGCAAAAGAAAGCAGGGGACTGTGATGGCAGAAGCTGAGGGAGAGGAGTCACTTAAAAGAAGGGAGGAAACCATGCCAAATGCTGCTGCAACTTTTGGAGGGTGAGGACAAGAGAGTGTTCTGGTAACATGGAGGTCTCTCAAGACCTGCCAGGAGCAACTTCAATGGGGTGGTGGGTGTGGAAATCAGAGAGAGCGGAGGTGATGCAAACAAGTCTTCAGAGACATGCTGACCTTTGCAAGACAGATGAAATTAAGCATTAGTCCTAGGGAAGGATGCAGGATTGAACTAAACTCAACAGACTTACTATTGAGTGCTTACCTTGTCCCAGGCACAGTGCCAGGCTTGGAGATACAAAGATGAGAAGAGACAGGACAGAAGAGCCACCCCCAAGATGATCAGTAACAGAACAGGCATACGTAACAAGTGGTGCTGGCAAGAGGGATGTTGGAGCCACGAATTCTGAGTTTGGGGATCAGGAAAAGCATCACAGAATGGGTGCTATCTGATTTGGGCTCGTAGAGCAGGAAGGACAACATAAGAAAAGCCTTGCCAAGCAGTAGGAAAGAGGATTTCAGAGAGACAGTTTAAAAAAGAACAGGGGGCTGGGCGCAGTGACTCACGCCTTTAATCCCAGCACTTTGGGAGGCCGAGGCAGGCAGATCGCGAGGTCAGGAGGTCGAGATCATCCTGGCTAACATGGTGAAACCCCGTCTCTACTAAAAAAATACAAAAATAATTAGCTGGGCGTGGTGGCGGGCACCTGTAGTCCCAGCTACTGGGGAGGCTGAGGCAGGAGAATGGCGTGAACCCGGGAGGCAGAGCTTGCAGTGAGCCGAGATTGCACCGCTGCACTCCAGGCTGGGAGACAGAGCTAGACTCCATCTCAAAAAAAAAAAAAAAAAAAAAAAAAAAGAGAACAGGGAGGGCCGGGTGCAGTGGCTCATGCCTGTAATCCCAGCACTTTGGGAGGCCAAGGTGGGTGGATCACCTGAGGTCAGGAGACCAGCCTGGTCAACACGGTGAAACCCCATCTCTACTAAAAATACAAAAATTAGCTGGGTGTGGTGGTAGGCTCCTGTAATCCTAACTACTCGGGAGGCTGAGGAAGGAGAATCGCTTGAACCCAGGAGGCGGAGGTTGCAGTGAGCCAAGATCGTGCTATTGCACTCCAGCCTGGGAGACAAGAGCACAAGAGCAAGATTTCGTCTAAAAATAAACAAACAAACAAATAAATAAATAAATAAATAAAAATAACAGGTAGGGTTTGGGGAATAGCAATTGGTAATGTGGCCTAATGGGTAGTGGTGATGATGGGCCACAGAGTAACAGGAGATGCATTTGGAGACATTTGCTACCCACCATGGGATAGGCCTTTGCACCCTGCTGAAGAGACTGAAGTTTATAAAAAAGGGGGAATATAAAGAATATAACATTGGTCTACCTGCTCTGTGCCAGGTACCGAGCTAGCAACCTACCTTAAATACTTTCGAACATGGGTTTTGCAGTGTAAAGCAGACCTGAGTTCAAATTCTGGTTCTGCAAGGTGTGACAGCTGTGTGGCCTTAGCTCCTTTAACCTAGCTAAGTCTTAGTTTCATCTGTTAAATGCTAATAATTCTTATCGTATAGAATTTTTGTAAGGCTTAAAAATAAAAGCAAATACCACAATTATGATCTCATTTAAAATAGACTGACATAGCTGGGCGCGGTGGCTCACGCCTGTAATCCCAGTACTTTGGGAGGCTGAGGCGGGTAGATCACTTGAGGTCAGGAGTTCAAGACCAGTATGGCCAACACGGTGAAACTTTGTCTCTACAAAAATACAAAAATTAACTGGGCATGGGGGTGTGCCCCTGTAGTCCCAGCTACTAGGGAGGGCTGAGTCAGGAGAATCCCTTGAACCTGGGAGGCAGAGGTTGCAGTGAACCAGGATCATGCTGCTACACTCCAGCTTGGGCAACAGAGTGAGACTCTGTCTCCACAAAAACAAAACAAAACAAA
The DNA here is from genome assembly GCF_024542745.1 of Macaca thibetana thibetana. Lineage (NCBI taxonomy): Eukaryota > Metazoa > Chordata > Mammalia > Primates > Cercopithecidae > Macaca > Macaca thibetana. Next base: position 162,377,264 of record NC_065584.1, on the reverse strand, counting down.
ACAAAAAAAAACAAAAAACATATTTGCAAGACTAATCTTGCATTTTAGAAAGGTTGCTTTTGTAGTGGTATGCAGGACAAACTGGTGGAGGGGAGTTAAGAGGGGGACAAATGAAACTGGGTATACTAAGGCTAGTTAAAAGGCTATTATAGAACTAGTTAATAGCAAAAAAAAAAAAGGAAAAACAAAACAATGGGCTATTAGGAGAGCCTGGGGAGAGCTGAATGCTGAAGACCCCCACAAAGGCCTCTCCTGGGGGTGATGAGAAGGGCCAGCTGTTAGGGGGATTCCAGGGCTGAGTGGGGTGGGGTGGGGGATTCTGTGAATGAGAGATGTGAGGGGCTGGGAGCAGGGTAAAGAGCTGGGGAGAGGCGTGTAGAAGGATTCCAGGCTCTCCAGCTTCGGAGAGCAGTGGGGGTTTTTAACTGAGCTGACAGATATTAGAGAAAATGTGGGTTTGGGGAGAATGCATATTTAATTTTGGACAAATTGAGTTGAGGATTCTGCAGGATGCCAGATGGAGAAGCCCTGAGGGAGTTGGAAAGAGAGATCAGGAACTCCAGCGAGGGCGACTCAGCTCTGAGCTGTTTCATGCAGGAGGGAAGGCCTGGCACTGGAGGAGGAATGCCAAAGTCCAGGTGATGTTTGATCAATAAGGACCCTGCAAGCTCCCTAAGTGTCAGGATTTTAGATCAGGTGGGAATAATGGAAGGCACACTTCCCACGGAATGGTAGAATGTATTAGAATAGTATGTGCTTCATTTATTTTGCTGGAGACTTGGAGATTGAGAGCTAGAGGGGGTCATCTGGTCCTATATGAAGTCTTCAGCACCTTCTAGGGCCAGGCCCTGAGAATATGTAAGTGGGGAGACAAGAAAGTCTTCCCAAGAGTAGAATGCCAGGCAATAAAGGTGGAAGGAATAATGGACTTAGAAAAAATCGCAACAGCATGGTGAAGATACAGCCTGAATAGTGGATTTTATAGTCCTATCCAGATCGCCAAGGTTTTAGTGGAGAGATGGAGATCTGAAGGGGTTAACTGGCTTCCGAGGTGATGCTGAAGTGGCCCAGTTGGGAATAATAGGGTGGTGTCTTTGTAGGACCCAGGGGAATGTTTTTGCACTATGAGATTGTTGTATGCCTTTTGAGATACATGGGGCAGATTAAAATCTCCTTTTCACAGATGAGAAAAATGTCTCCAGGAGCTGAAGAGACCTGCTTCAGGCTGCACCAATGCCAACAAGAGGCATAACCGGATGTGAACCCCAGAGTTCCCATCTCCCACCGCATGCAGAACTTCTTCGGCTACCTGAGCTACAGGAACCCTAGGAGGCAGGACCAGAGGTGCCCAGGGACTGCAGCCCACTAGGGTGGACATGGGGAAAGAGGAATACCATTTCTGGTTCAAGTTGCTAGTTTTGCAGAGTGTAAAATTACTGCACAAGTCTCAGAGAATAAACAGAGTTAACACCCCGTTAAATACAATGGACTTTCAACGTGAGCTCTAGACGTGCCTAGATTGAAACTAGCTGAGCGGGAGCTGGCCCGTGAGTAAAATGTATCACATGCACTCCCTTAATGCTTCCAAAGAGGAAAATCCAGCGCAGGGAGAAGAAAGCGCCGGCAGCAGCTCTGCAGGCTCAGGGCTGAGGATCCGGTAATGAAGTCTTTCTGGAAGGTAAGAAAGGGCTGTGTGCTGCATGCTATTTTTAAACATGCTGGAGCAGCACATGTATCCCTGGCCCACGCACTTTCTCCAGCAGAGGAGGGGCCTGGGGGAATGCAGCCAGGAATTTAGATGCTATTTATTGTATTTCCTTTTATCAGTCAAATGATTTTCCTATTTCCCACATAGATAAAGATCTTCCACTTACAGCTCCAGCTTGTTGACCTTGTCAGGACTGCTGTGCAGCTTGAAAATTGGTCCCAGAGAGAGAAGGGCATTGTTTTTAGGGGTTGTTAGGGGATTGTTTGGCGGGTTGGGTTTTTCTTCTCCCAGCAGGGAAGAGATTGGTTTACAAAAAAAAAAATTAAAAATCTGCCAGAAAACAAAAACTGATTGTTTTGTGCCTTTTTGCAGAACTGAAAGGCTGTCCAAGAAGTAGAGTTCACCAGCCATCCCCCTTGCATCCCCCTAATATCTCCACCCCACCTTTCACCAACATACACACACACGCGCACTCTCTCTCTATTAATATCTCTTTCTGTCTCTTGCAGCAGTAAGCCTGGCCCTGGCCCCAGACCCACTGCTGTGCTGCTGTCTTGGCAGGCAGCAGGGCAGAGGGGGTGGCAGTTCTGTCTAAGCTTGTAAGCTGAGCCAGTCTCTTGTTGTGCCAGCTCTGAGGCCCCTTAGAGATGCCAGTATGCCTGAGTGGGAGCAGTTGCAGCTTCCACTCGGCTGGAAGCCTTGGAGCCAGCCAGGCCTCCAGAAGCTGCATTCTTAGGCAAGGGTATGGCCCAAGGGCTGCTAATCAGCAGGAGGCCTCCTCTTGGGCAAGCTGCCCTCATTGTCTCGCCTTGCCTGGGCCTGCTGGCCAGGTTCACAGGCCAGAGACAGTGCCACTTTTCCTCACCTTCTTGGGAATGGGACCAGCAGATGCTGTGGGAGGCTGGGGTTTTATTGTAAATCCTTATCATTTCTGGCTCATTTAGAGCCACAAAACACAAAGAGAGCCAGCTAGAAGGAGGGAATCCACCCCCTTGCAGGCTCATCATTTGAACAGCAAGGAGCTGCAGGCCCCTTCCACACCAGCGCGGGCTGGCTGTAGATTTAACAGTCGGCTTTCAGGAACCCCACATTCTTTCCCACCATTGCAGTGTTTCCTGGCCAGGACAGCAGAGGGCGCCGGCTCTCCTGCCAGCACTGGGTCCCGGGCCGCCCTCCCGCACATCTGGAAATGGGCTCTATCACTGTCTTGCGAAATAGGGCCAGGGATCTGTCTGTGTCAGATGAATTGGCACCCGAGTGAGCACGCATACACATCAAGAATTCCACTTTCTCATTAGTTCTATTTCTCCCTCAAGAGCACTTGTGGAATGTGGGGAATTTGCCTTGCCAAGGCGGCCAGCACATCTGAGTCCTGGGCTTGGTCAGGCCTCGGTGGAGAGCTTGGCGGGACCACCTCTGTTCTGAAGCCTTTGCCCTTCCCTCCGACATGGAGGGAGGGGGAAAAAGAAAACAGGAGAACAGGACCTCCCAGATCTTTTCTCCTGGGGAAGAAAATTAAAAATGTTTGGTCCTGACCTTCCGGGCCCTCCTGAAGAAAGCAAATGTCCCACATTAACAGGTCCTTGAGAAAGAAGACATAATTCCAAGAAAGCATTTTCTTAAATTACAAGTGATTAGAAATACCAAAGGCATGTGCAAACAATGAAGATGGGAAAGGAGAAACTGGATGGAGGAGGGCAGAGCTGAAGCCAACCCAGGGGCCTGGTTGCTGTTCTGAGGCTGCTCCCTAGACTTCTGAAAGCTGCATGCATTTAAATGTCCACATTTTCTCGCAGAAGCCAGCAATCTGTACTTCTCTTGGCCAAACAACACATCAGTCTAATATGGTGTGGGAGAAATATGTTACATTCTTTTACGAACAGAATGTTAACATCACCTAGAATCAATATTTATATCCAAGAACACAATGAACTGGCTTGTTTTGTGCAGAATGGGTTTAAGACAGGGACATTTGGAAGGAGTAGGGAGGCTGCCCCTCCTCCCACCCAGAAAGGCAGACCCCAGTAAGCAGGCTGAGGCTCCGGCATCCCAACGGGTTTCTGCCTGGGAGACCATGCTCGGCTCCCTTCTTCCCTCACAGTCCTTTGTCTCCTGGGATTGCAAGAGGAAGCCAGAAGCAGCCAGTGGGGCAGGAATTTGTGGTGAGGTTCAGGACATGAGGCAGCATCCTGTCTGCAGGAGAGACAGCTACCATTCGTGAGGGCTGCAGTGGGGGAAGGAGGGTCAGGACATGCATCCCAGCATTTCCTACCGCAGATCAAAGTAGGGGCGGACACAACTTTACACAAGTCCTTGGATGAGGGGCTTTTAGGGGATGAAAAACAAGGAATAAGGGGGGGATGACCCTTTTCTTTCATGCTGCTATTTTTTGGCCAGGTAATTATCCTCATCTGAGGCAGCCATTACAACAGAGATGGAAGCTGAGGTCTCCTGGCCTTGGAGTGCTGCATATTCTTCCAGAGGCTTTTGGGACACTCTATCCAACTCATTAGGCTGGTTTCTTCCTTAATTCTGTTTTCCACTTTACTGCCTTTTTTTTTGGTTGTTGTTCTTTTTTTTCTTTTCTTTTGAGATGGAGTCTTGCTGTGATGCCCAGGTTGGAGTGCAATGGCGCAATCTCGGCTCACTACAACCTATGCTTCGCGGGTTCAAGCGATTCTCTTGCCTCAGCCTCCCAAGTAGCTGGGACTACAGGCATATGCCACCACACCCAGCGAATTTTTGTATTTTTAGTAGAGACAGGGTTTCACCATATTGGCCAGGCTGGTCTCAAACTCCTGACCTCAAGTGATCCACCCGCCTCAGTCTCCCAAAGTTCTGGGATTACAGGCGTGAGCCACCATGCCCGCCGGCTTTACTGCCTTTGGAAGCTACTGGGCCTGCAGCCCAGAGTCAGCTGCTTGCTCCTTGCATGTACAATCCTTACCTAATTAGAAAAATAAAAACAAACAAAAGCCTTTCCCCCTTTCCCAGAAGATTTAAGGTTTGCCTGCAACAGAGCATCTACAAATGTGAGACTTCTTTTTACCTAAGCAGACTGGATTGTGGCCTCATTTTGCAGAGCAAGCAGGCCCACTTCATTTTCAGATTCGATGCTGAAGGTTACCACTTTCAACCGTAGCACTTGTCTCTCATTAAATGCCTGGAGCTCATTATGATGTATCTTGCAGAACAGTCTTTGCTGCTTTAATAGGCATGATCTTTAGAAAAGATCTTTTGGCTTATGTATAAGATCGAGGCATGATTAATCTTGGCCCCATTTAGTTGTGGGTCACCAGTGTTCAGGCTACAGTGAGATCTCTTTTTGCATGACCACAATTTATAATTTTCCATAATCTGTATCTTTCCTTTATGTTGTTAGTATGTTTTGTTGCTGTAATTCATTTGGTCTGTCCTATTGTTTTCATCTAGTTCTAAGAAACCACCAGTAAATATCCTGATCACATTTGCTATAAAACCAGCCAAGATAAACATATTATTTCATTATAAGCCACTATGTTTAGCATCCTCTTTATGGCTGCAAAGCTCCCCCTGCAGAAATCTCACGTGGGAGACTCATGTAAGTTTAAATATTCTGAACATCTTTAGAGGTACTACCTGATTTAAGCCATGGAAAAGTCTCACTTAGGTCCAGATGTTGTTCTGATGTCAAGGGCAGGATGAAAGAATAGTGAAAGTTAGCAGTAGGGGCTGGGAATAGTGACTGATGCCTGTAATCCCAGCACTTTGGGAAGTTGAGGTAAGTGGACTGCTTGAGCCCATGAGTTTGAGACCAGCCTGGGCAACACAGTGAGACCCCCATCTCTATAAAACTTGGAAAAATTAGCCAGGCGTGGTGGTGCACATCTGTAGTCCTAACTACTCGGGAGACTGAGGTGGGAAGATCCCTTGAGCCCAGGAGTTTGAGACCAGCCTGGGCAACATACTGAGACTCCCATGTCTATAAAACATGGAAAAATTAGCCAGGCATGGTGGTACACATCTGTAGTCCTAATTACTCAGGAGACTGAGGTGGGAAGATCCCTTGAGCCCAGGAGTTCAAGGCTGTAGTGAGCTATGATCGCACCACTGCACACAAGCCTGGGCAACAAAGAAGACCCTGCTTCAAGAACAACAAGAAAAGTTAGCAGTAGGGCAAAGAATAAAACAGTGAAATCTTTAGCCAGGAGTGGCAGCAGTTGGTAGGGTTTGACTATCTGCCTTCAGAGTAGTGCCAGGATCTGGGAGAAAAGTTCTAATAAAAAAAGTCTCCTCGGAAGTCTTTGGTAAAAGTCATTCCAAGTCCAGGCCCGCCTTTCAAGCTCTAGAGTTGTCAGTATAAATGCTTACTTAACACCTACATCTGCTGACTTAACACTTGCATCTCAAATAAACTTTCCCACAAGGCTGTCTGATTTCCAGCCATTCCCCTGCCCCAGTCTGCTCCTCTTCTAGTCGTTCCGTTTCAGTAACTGGTGCCTGGACCATCCGTATGAAGCACGAGATCACTGCAGGATGATCTCTCCCTCCTGCCTCCCTCTCACCCGTCACTCATCTTGTTCCTTCCACTACCTAAATGGCTGTATTCCATCCTCTTCCCCGCGTCATTCTTCACTGCTACACCCTTAGTCCATGATATCACCACCTCCAGAGGGATTATAGCCACAGTCACAATTTAGCTCCCATTTCAATGCTTCACAGAGAAGTCAGAATAATTTTTTTAAAACCACAAACTAGATGATATCACTTCCTTTCTGAAACCTTCAGTGGTTTCCCCCTGCACTGAGGAGACTATCCTAGATCCTTGGGCTGGTGATAAGACCGCATATGGCCTCTCTCCTATCTCTTGCTGTTTTTCCCCTACATTTCCCTGCTCCAGGTCCCTGGTTTTCTTTCAGCTCCTCTAAATCCCCAAGGAAAAATGGATTTTGTGCTCTGTTCCTGACTCTAAGTCCTACTGGTTTTTCATCTTAACTGTCACTTCCTTGAAGGGGCCTTCCTTGACCCTGCTGTTGAAAAAATAGTTGCCCATTCCCTGCCAATATGCTGACACACGCTATACTACTCTTTTCCTGCATTTGATACCACATGGCAACATCACATCTACTTGTTTGTTTAATCACATTTCTTCCACTAGATACTAGGCTCCATGAAAGCGAGAATTGTTATCTGTTTTGCTATATTCCTACTACCTGCTCCAGAGGGTAATGCATATTAGTTGAACCAAGTAATGAAAGTAGACTGCACATTGAGAGCTACCTAAAGGGTATTTACACTGCCTTCCTGGTGAACCCGCCCCACCAGACCACAGTTACCCAAAATTCTTCCTTGAAGAACTCCTCACTGAGGTTTGGGAGGAGCCAAGTCAAACTCCCAAATGTCTCTAATCTCCTCCTTTGCTCCTTTACTCCATCCCCACTGCATGCTCTTCTTCCTCTTCTTCTTTATTTATTCATTTTCCTTTGAGACAGAGTCTTGCTCTGTCACCCAAGCTGGAGTGCAATGGTGTGAACATGGCTCACTGCAGCCTCGACTTCCTGGGCTGCAGCAATCCTCCTGGGCTGCAGCAATCCTCCCACTTCAACCTCCCAAGTAGCTGGGAGCACCATCATGCCTGGCTAATTTAAAAATTTTTTTATAGACATGAGGTCTCACCATGTTTCCCAGTCTGGTCTTGAACTTGTGAGCTCATGTAATCCTCCTGCCTTAGCCTCCCAAATTGCTGGGATTATTGGTGTGAGCCACCGTACCCAACCCCCAACTGCATGCTCTTCTTACCTTCCATCCTGGCTATTTTAACACTCTCCTAACCAGTCTATCTCCATACTGCCTTGAATTCAAGAGTATTTATGCTAAGGACCACAATAATGGATGGGGGGAAATTACATTTTGATTTTCACAAACCTCTAATTGAAAAATTTGCATTTCTTTTGATTATAAACATTGGCAACAAGCCCCAGTAGTATTGGCAGGACCTGTGACTTTGCCACCAACAAGATCACAGATATTTTCATACTATATTATAGCCATTGCAGGTGTTGAAATATTATTTATGATCACTACTACTTTAAAATTATGGTCATTATTAGAGCTAGATCATGTTATTTAATGCTTTATCAAGAAGCACAGGTACTCCTACATAACACATTGTTAATATTTTGATAGCTATATTTTAATATAGTGGATTTCCTTTGTAATTTTATTTGTACTTTATGCACTTAAAACATTCCTAGAAGTGTCCATAGACTTCACCAGATTGCCAAAGCAGCTCGTGGCAGAAAAATGGTTGAGAGGCTGTGGCGTAGTTTTTTTCTCATGTCACTGCCCTGCAAAAACAGCCCTTATGACTTCCCTCTGCCTGCAAAACAAAAGCTAAAACCCTTGGCATGACATTCAAGGCCCATTTACAATCCATTTTCAGAACACCTCACTATCTTTCTTTTTGGTCAATGCCCTGGATATGTAACCTGTGTTCCAGTCACGCTGAATTACTTGAGTACACCAAAAACGTACTTCTATCTCCAGTTCTATTTCTAGCTTATCTTAAGGAACTACTCTTTTTCTAAGGCCCAACTCTAAATGTTATCCTGGTAAAGCTCTTTTGCCTTCCCCCAAGCAAAACTGCTGAATCTTTCCTTTGTGTTTTCCAGAATACTGTGCTCACAGCTGCTTGATCATTTATCAGACCCTATTGTAGTTAGCTTTGTATCTATTATTTGTAACATTGTGAGCTTCCAGGGGAGAGGGACTTCCTCAGCTTTACACCCAAAACACATAGTGAGTACTTGGAAATGCTTGAATAAATGAATATATCTAAAATATTCATTCTTCTGAGGGATGAATAAAATCCCTAATTAGTATATTAGTTTGTCCTTTAAACCAAGAAATTCTTTTGATAAATATAAGTCTACTTCAAAAATCCACTGGCCCCAAGAAAAATAGGTTGTTGTCTTACATTCCACTGCCTGGACCCAGCTGCCTTCAGTTGACTTCCATCCTTGAAGATAGCAAAAGCACCCCTCGCAGGAGCCCATTTGCTGAGTCTTTAAACCTTCTGACTGTATCAGTGATGTCTTCTCACATTACCCTTCTTTGAATGATGCCAAATTTTGACCAGTCTCCTTTAAGCAGACGCTTTCCATTTCTTGCCCAGGATTTTCTAATGGTCAGGTTATGACATGATTTTTATATCCTAGAACATTCAGCTGCTTTATGTCAATCTTAAACAAATGCAGATGCAAGGTTTTAAAAATTCTTTTCCTAAGGAGCTTGAAGAATTAAAAAGGAGACCATTCCTTAATTTCATAGTTCAATGCACAGCGTAACTGGATCTACATGTGTGCACATGCGCTGAGGATAGAAGGAATGTTAGCAAACACTGACCTGAACTTAGAATCTCAAGGAACCACAGACTTTTAAGAACTGAAAGGAACTTTTTAACTGATAGCAGAGAGATGTGTGTCTTGCCCAGGGCTCTTCTGTTGTTGGGACTTCAAGTTTAGCCAGTCCAAAACAGAAACCTTGATTTTTCTTCCGTGATGTTTCATACTTAAGTCTGCAATCTCAGGCCATGGCATTGCTCTCCATTACCCAGTTTCCCAAGCCAAAAGTCATTCTTCTTCTTTTTTCTTTTATAGAGATGGGGTTTCACCACATTGCCCAGGTTGGTCTCGAACTCCTAGGCTCAAGCAATCTACCCGCCTTGGCCTCCCAAAGTACTGGGATTACAGGCGTGAGCCACTGTGCCGAGGAAAAACTGAGTCATTCTTGATTCTTTTTCTTTCATTCTCCACATCCCACTTATCAGCAAATCCCGTCCATTATACTCCCAAACTATATCCTGAATTAATCTGCCCTTTCCCACCACTCTAGGCTAAGCCACTGTCATTTCTCACTTGGGCTCCTGTGCCAGCCTTCTCACTAGTCTCTCTGATTCTTATCTCCCCCACAATTCTCTACACAGCAGCCAGAGTGACCCTTTATTTTACTTTATTTTTGTTTTTGAGACAGAGTCTTGCTGTGTCACTCAGGCTGGAGTGTAGTGGCACAATCTCGGCTCGCTGCAACCCCCGCCTCCTGGGTTCAAGGGATTCTCATGCCTCAGACTCCTCAGTAGTTGGGATTACAGATGCGTGCCACCATGTCCAGCTAATTTTGTTTTGTATTTTTAGTAGAAAAATACAAACATCGTTTCACCATGTTGGCCAGGCTGGTCTCCAACTCCTGGCCTCAAGTGATCTGCCCGCTCCCACCTCTCAAAGTGCTGGGATTAGAGGCGTGAGCCACTGCACCCAGCCCAGAGTGACCCTTTAAAAACAGAAATCAGATCTTGTCACTTAGTTGTGTAGAACTCTCTTCACATTACACTTATGACAAACTGCGAACTCTTTATGACACTTCCGAGGATCTACGTGATCTTGCTATTGCCTGCCTTGCAACTTCATCAAAGCCACTCTGCCTCTCCTTTACTCTGCTCCAGCCTCACCAGCTTTTTCCATGCCTTGAAATTCCAGAGCTCATTCCTGCCTCAGGACTTCAGACTTTCTATACCCTCAGCCCTTCACCGGGCTGGCTCCTTCAAATCAATCTTGTCTTTACTCAGAAGATACTTTTTCAGAAAGGCCTTTTCTCTACCCTAGCTTATATCATTTCCTCATATACCTAATCTAGGTAATTAGCTGAGATGAGTTAGGTTGTTTGTAGTCTCTTCTTCCCAGCAAGGAGAAGAGCTCTGTGAGGACTAGGACCCAGCACAGTTTCTAACACAAAAAAGATATTCAACAAATATTGTTGAATAGGTCTAATTCCAGTTCTCAGACCCACCATACTATGCTACGGCTTTGAACTCATGCCACTCTCATTAGTTATCTCTAAGACAATATGGCTAGAGTGGAATGTAAAGCCACAGTTATCTGGGTATAAACCATTTCTCTACCTGTTCCCTGTTCTGTAACTGCACAAGTCACTTATCAGATGAGTATCTTAATTTACTTACTGTAAAAATGAGTATAGTAGTCCTACTCTGTAAAGTTGTGGAATTACATAATTTATATAAAAAGCACAGCAGAGTGGCCTATAGTATGTGTCTAATTGTTAGTTCTCTTTTCCCTTTGGTCTTCCACAAATTATAAGTTTATATTTATATGTCTTCTACTCTATGACAGGCATGATTCTAAGTGTTTTACATGGATTGACTAATTCAATCTACATAAAAACTCTACAGGAAATGATAAATATCACTATGTTACAGATGAGAAAACTTAAGTCATACAGTGGTTTATACAACTTGCCTAAGGTCATATAAGAGGAAAGCAGCAGAATCCAGACTTGAACCCCGCAGTGTTGTCCAATTTCAGAGGTAAAAAAACAGTCATTGACTATCTTTATTGTGATCCCATGGTAAGAAACACGTTTTACATTATAAGTGTATGTAGACATATGACTGTATCTGAAGTATAAGTTTCACAAAATAATACCCTTACTATACCTGTAGTGCAATCTGATAGTTTCTCTTCATTTTAATTTTTAAAAATGTTTTTGGCCAACTTACTGGTTTAATGATCTATTAATGAATCAAAACAGCACTTTGAAAAATTGCTTGTCTAAATTACAATTAATCCAACTGTTCTGACCTTCCAGCTACCTCAACCTGTACCAGAAAAACTCTGATGGCTATCAGTTCAGATTTTCATGTTTCATTTACATTCCAGATAAAGTCCTTATTAATTATTTAAGATACTGATCCCCCACCCTGACTCAGATCTACTCCCTATTGCAAAGTCTTTTGCACTTATGGAAAAAATACCTCATCAGGTAAGATTCAAATAATTCTTTCACTCTACAAAATGTATTTGTCTCTATTAAAACTATTAATACAAGCTGCCCTATGTTAGAAACATTTATATACAAGTTTGTCCTTTCCACTAGATTATCAGAAACTATGGCGGGCAGAAACCATGTTTTATAAACGTCTTTGTAGGCCCAAATTAAAGGGTGAATTAAAGTTAAATGAAGAGAAGTTGGTATAAAAAACTCTGGCTCTTTAAGTGTTGGATGGTGTGTGTGTGTGAGAGAGAGATTCAAATAAGAGAATCTCTTACACTGAATCTTACATATTCCCACATAAACATGTAAGACATCCTCCCACAGATCTGGTGTTGCAGGTGGTTTACAAAAATCCTTCTATCTGGAAAATCTGCATTGGCCATGCATTTAATTTCCCAATGCCATTCCTATCTCCTTGTGGCTCCTCCTTTTGCATTTCACTAAGCTAAGAGAATGTACATTTCTACCTCTGGCAAAAGTTTACCCCCGTAGACACACAGTCCTATGAAAACTAAACTGAAATGGTTTCTGGATGAGCAGATGTACATTAACAATTTCACCTAGTCTGACTCTCTATCTCGAGTTCTTTAATGGGCTGGCATATAAACTACTGCTTATATCCATAGATATTGAAGTATATATCTGAGTGCAGGCTATATATCAAACAAAGAAAAAACCCCTGACTTGGAACTCTCAGTTGCAAGGCAGGAAATTCTTTCAGAGGGCAGGAAGTAGCTATGTGCTTTTCTGCTAAGCAATACTTCAGTTTCCCCACCCTTAGGGAAAGCTTGCCCTGATGTTGTTTTAATTCAGCAGATGCTGAGCAGTTAGAGAAAGGGAACAAACAACTAGGGGAAGTATTACTACCTGTTTATTTGGATTTTTACTAAACAAGACTGGCCACCAGCTGTTGCAGGGTAGGGGAAGAGCTAGATGGGAATAGGAAATGCCAACTCAGATGGAAGCTAGTTTTTGGCTTTCTGGCTCTCCAGGGGAAAAAAGGTATCAAGGAAGTACATGGTCATTCTCAAATGGCCAAGAGGCAAAGGCAAGATAATGCACTCCATTCACTAGCATGGCGGGGTTGGGCTTAGAGTGCATAAATGAAGTCACACATAGTTATGAAATTAATGTTAGTCACCTACTCTATATTCATTTTCTCCTTCTTCCTTACTAAAACCTGTATATTGTTGGGCACAGTAACGTCCATGCAAGAATGACATTTCTGGGCCTCCTTTATACTAGCTGTAGTCACATGATTGAGTTCTGGCCAAATCAAGTGAAAGTGTTGAATACGATTTCCAGGAAGACTCTTTAGAGGGCCCTGACTCAGCTAGGTTTGCTCATTTTGTCCTTGCCCTCTTTTCCTCATGCTGCCAGGAATTTCAAAGTGACAGCTGATGGTCAAGTGGCTATTTTGGACCATGGGGTGACCTTGAGAAGGATCATGTTGTGGTACAGGCAGGAGCCTCCATACTAGCCTTTAACTGCCCAACTTTGGCATAGTTTTCTATGAGAAAACTATTTAAGCTGTTGCTAGTTCTGCTTAATATAGAGTCAAACTCAATGCTAACTGAGATACCCTGATAGTTACTGGCAATCATGTAACAGATACTTCCTATCTTCCTATCCTCCAAAGCAAGGTGGATTCTGTACCTTACTCTATCCTTCTTACGACAGTAAAGGAGAGCTGAGGCATGTGTTATGTCAGAAGAGGAAACTGGAGTTGAAACAAATCAAGACTTGCCCAATGTCACACAACTGGCTACTTGGAAAGCAGCAGACTCTGGAAGCCAGGGTGCCTCACCCCTAGGATTTTTAAAAGCATAGTAGAAATAGGTGACTAATTTCCTTTAAAAAGATTTTGGGCCGGGTGCGGTGGCTCACGCCTGTAATCCCAGCACTTTGGGAGGCCGAGGTGGGCAGATCACGAGGTCAGGAGATCGAGACCATCTTGGCTAACACGGTGAAACCCCGTCTCTACTAAAAATACAAAAAATTAGCTGGGCGTGTGGTGGGCGCCTGTAATCCCAGCTGCTCGGGAGGCTGAGGCAGGAGAATGGCGTGAACCCAGGAGGTGGAGCTTGCAGTGAGCCAAGATCGCGCCACTACACTCCAGCCTGGGCGACAGAGTGAGACTGTCTCAAAAAAAAAAAAAAAAAAAAAAGATTTTGATTGGTTATTTTTAAAAAGCAAGCATTTGGCTGGGTGTGATGGCTCATGCCTGTAATCCCAGCACTTTGGGAGGCCGAGGCCAGCGGATAACAAGGTCAGGAGTTCGAGACCAGCCTGCCCAACATGGCAAAACCCCGTCTCTACTGAAAAGACAAAAATTAGCTGGGCATGGCAGCGTGCACCTGTCATCCCAGCTACTTGGGAGGCTGAGGCAGGAGAATCGCTTGAAACCAGAAGGCAGAGTTTGTAGTGAGCTGATATCATGCCACTGCACTCCAGGCTAGGCAACAAGAGCAAAACTCCAACTCAAAAAAAAAAAAAAAAAAAAAGCAAGCATTTAAGCACATCTCCTTTCTTCTATCAAATGATCTTCTATCAAGGGGACATCAGAGTCACTGACTTTAAAAACATCCTTTTAAGTTGTCTCCAGAATACTACTGCTATATTAAAATGAATTAGAATTCACTGTATTGTTACAGCATACACTAAAAGAGCTGACTTCTCAAACACGTAAAGACACATTTTGAAGTAGCAATTAGTAAAATGAATGTGTTACTGTTTTAAAAGCATAACAGACATGATGATTAATGTAGAGTTGACAAAGTCTTTAAGAGGAAAAAACAGAAGTAGGCCTTCTTTTAAAATTTTTTATTTTTTTGAGACGGAGTCTCGCTCTATTGCCAGGCTGGAGTGCAGTGGTGCGATCTCGGCTCACTGCAACCTCCGCCTCCCAAGTTCAAGCGATTCTCCTGCCTAAGTCTCCGGAGTAGCTGGGACTACAGGCATGTACCACCATGCCCAGCTAATTTTTGTATTTTTAGTAGAGTCAGGGTTTCACCAGGTTGGCCAGGATGGTCTCAATCTCTTAACCTCGTGATCTGCCCACCTCGGCCTTCCAAAGTGTTGGGATTACAGGCATGAGCCACCGTGCCCGGCCAGAGGTAGGACTTTTTATTACAAAGTAAGTAAAATTGAAACAGGTGAATTCAACATAGAAAAGTTTTAATGAGACAAATGTCAAACAAGCATATCAACTTCTTAAAAAACAAAGAAAATCTGAAAGTTTAATTACAAAAACACTTATACAGAAAACTTGGCATTTCAACAGTTCCAAACACATGTACACAAGTTTTTTCTAAAATTAGTCAGAAATAAAATACCTTGTCTCCCTTTCCTCAGCTGCTCCTTCTGTTTTAATTAAAAAGAAACAAAGAAATCTGTAACACTGAACAGGCAACAGCTTATTTCTTGAGAACATAAAGTACAGTAATATCTACAGGTGTATTGGGCAATATGAATTAGGTATTGTGCTAGCCTGTAACTTCATTTACTGCCTCCTCATTGAGCACAGAGGAGAGAGGAGGTGGCAAAGGCCTGCTCTACAGATACTGACAGTTTTGTGGCATCTGAATCCCAGCCACCAGAGGCAGGTGAGTAGCTACTGGGAAAGAGAGCATTTCAAAAGCAAGCTGCTTATTTTCTGAAAATGATTTCATACTGTAGGCTCTCTTGAGATCTCATGTATTCCTGAATATGCAAATGTTTCAAGTCACTGTCAAGTGTCCCATCTAGAGTCAGGAGAATGATGATCCTGGACCACGTTATGGCCTTTTCTGGTCACAAAAGCAGTGCTAACAATGCTGCACAAAACTGAACACAAATGAGTAACAGAAATATGAGGAGGAAGGAAGAGAGGACAGAAAGCATCTGGCAGAAGGAAGAAACCAACCTCCAGAATGGGCTCTGGATGTCCTTCTGCCATAGACAGTGAATTCTGGCTTGGACTTTGCAGACAAGGAGTCTAAGAGAAGCGGCAGAAATACAGATGATGGCAGGGAAATAGGAAAATACAGAAGAGCAAGAGAGCTGGCTAGGTTTATAGCAATAGATAATAATGGGGTCTTATTCTAAAAATTTGCCAAGTGATGGTATGTGGGTTTCAGCACATGGATATCTGATGTATGTTCACATAAGACATTTTAAAAACAGATTTTGTTGCTGTTTTCCTTTGGACTAATAAAGAAAACAGGCAAGGAGATGCTGAGAAGACAGGATGGTGTAGCAACTTGACAGGGAGTTCTGCCCTACACTCTGACTTACGGGCATATTGTGAGAGGGGTCACACTTCTATCCACCTGCCTGCAGTGGTGTGGTGCCCAGACAATGGGCTCTGCTTGCTCTGCTTTGGTTCCAAAGATCTCAGCTATAACCTTTAGCCTTGTGCTAGAGTGTCAAAACAAAAACAAAAACAAAGAAACAACCAAAAAACCCTGAGGTAAGAATCAGAACCTCTCTTTCCTTTTGCTGTTAAAGGAACCAGAAACTGCTAGGCGTGATGCTTGAGCCCAAGAGTTGGAGGCTGTAGTGTGTTATGATAGCATCTGTGAATAGCCACCGCACTCCAGCCTGGGCAACACAGCGAGACCTCATCTCTAAACAAAACAAAACAAACAAACAAAAATGAACCAGAAAGTCCTCTTTACTTATGCTGTTAAATGAAAAAAATCACTAAGGAGGGAGAAGGAAGGGAAGCCTGTCTTCTTCACATGGATCAGCAGTTCATCGCTACAGAAGGAAGACAAAGGACATGAGAATTCTTCCTTGCTTTTTTTGTGAGCTCAAGTGACTATTTTGAATGATATTTCCACCTATTTAGATCCATGAATCATTACTCCTAAAGAAGACAGGAATTCCCTCAGTTTTCACTTACAATAAACTTTGGCCCTTTGTACTCTTTCCCTTTCTCCTCTGTTTACAAGTGACCTTTTCCTCAGCAAAAATGCTCCACAAGACATTGTCAATGGATGGGAACAGAAGAGCCTTGCTGGGGCTGGGACTCCATGTCTGTGCAGGAGCAATGCTTAGAAAACAGTAGGCAGTACCAGTGAGGAAGGAAAGAGCATTCTCCTTTAGGGCAGCAATCACAAAGCCACACTAAGACTGGTACCCACTGAGCACCATGTGGGGTAGGAAACATAGCCTTGCTCCACATGGCACTATCAACAAGAAGCTCCTTTCTTTGGAGTCACAGCAGGGCAATGATGGGAGAAGATTGGGCCTGTCTAATGCAAGAAACTCTCCTTCAGAACCTTGCTGAGCAACAAAGTTCAGAGGTCAGAAAATGGAGATGTATAAATTGGTGGGGGCCAAGAAAAGCAAAAATAACCCCCAGAGGCATTTAAAAAAGTGACAAGTAGGTAAGAAAACTGGAGCTCCACTGATAAAAGGGTCTAAGTGAAATTACAACATGAGAAGTCTTCCTTTCTGCAGCAGCAGATGTCAGCATCAGGGTCACCCAGTAAGCTGAAGATATGCAGCTCCACTTTAACAGAAATGGAAATGGTAGGAACCTGAAGACCTGGGAGAGTGGCTGCATACCTTCAAAGTTTCACAGAAGGACAATTCCATAGGAAGCTCATATACATGTTGCTGCTCCCTCATATGGCTTCCTGGGGTGACGGCCTTTCACTCACTGAAAATTCTTTCACAAGCAAAGGGATCTGCACTCTTTCTCCACCCCAACTCAGTTCAAATTTCCATGGATGGCTTCTCATTCCTTACAAGTAAAAACGCTTATGGAACATCTTGGAGCTCTAAGACCTGTGGAATCAGGAGAAAACAAAACAAAACAAAACAAACCAGAACAAAAACAAGAACAAACAAGGAAAATAACACCAAGAAAGTAAGTATTGATTGGAAGGGGTTAGCACTATGGATTTTAAAAATGCTTTGGTTTCATAAGCGTTACAGTGAGTGCAGGGTATATGTAAACTAAAGAACTCATAAAGCTGCAAGCAGGCAACCTCATTGAGATGTTTTACATAACATTTCAATGAGAAACATAACACTGCTCCAGTTCAGCAACAATGGGAGGTAGGAAAATCATCAGCTAAACACAGAAAAGCAACTATCAGGGACAAACCTGAGGAGGGAAAATGAGTAACCTACTTTAGTCTGAAGAATGTATGGTCAATCAAAACCAATTTTCTTCAAGTGTTAACTAAGGATATCTGCATGTATAGAGATGTATTATGTGCATATAATCAAGAACATTTCTCATATTAAAAAAAATACAGTCACATAAGATTTTCTTCCCCTAAACTCAAACAGCCAAATATTATCATTGAAATCAGGCAACATACGCATTTTAGTAGTTTATATAAGGTAGTCACCTTTCAACTTAAAATCACCCCCATGGCTTCCTCCCAGTTCCACTTGTCTCAAGGTACTACTCAGTCACAAGAAAGGTGACAGGTAGGGTAACTCTTCCACTGTATATTTATCAAAATAATTTTAAAATGGGCTAAAACTCTGTAACATTATAATTCCTGGATTGTAATTTTTTTCTATTTACTTCCTATGTATCTTTTTTTTTTTTTTTTTTTTTTTTTTTAGACGGAGTCTTGCTCTGTCGCCCGGGCTGGAGTGCAGTGGCGCGATCTCAGCTCACTGCAAGCTCCACCTCCCGGGCTTACGCCATTCTCCTGCCTCAGCCTCCCAAGTAGCTGGGACCACAGGCGCCCGCCACCTCGCCCGGCTAGTTTTTTGTATTTTTTAGTAGAGACGGGGTTTCACCGTGTTCGCCAGGATGGTCTCGATCTCCTGACCTCGTGATCCGCCCGTCTCGGCCTCCCAAAGTGCTGGGATTACAGGCTTGAGCCACCGCGCCCGGCCTACTTCCTATGTATCTTAATGCTCTATTTCAGGACTTTTTAGTGCTTTCCCCTTCCCCCATCCACCTCTTCCTTAGAGCAATGTTTTAGAAACCCAGTGAATGACAGTTTAGATATCTGTGGTTCTAGTCTTGGATTCTGTACTCATCTATGCAGATATTTTCAAGCAAGATGTTTCTCCTCTCTGGGATTCAGTTTCTTCATATATAAAATGTTGGATTTCTAAAGGGCCCTTCCAACTCTAATATGCTCCTCTGAAACTTGTAGACCATTAGCTTCCCTTCACTCACTGGCTCCTGACAGTGGATGAAACCTTTGCCAAACTCTTGTCAGAGTAATTAATTGCACCATGAGTGCTGGGGACATCAGCCTCGCTGTCTGTACTTATTTGTATAATGAGGCCAAACCAGTATTAATCACAGTCTTTGTAATTATTTCCTTTGACAGTTTTGGGGGGTGTGGGAAACCATCTATTGTTAGTTATGTTTGCATGGCTAGATTGTAAGAATCTGTAGTAATATAACAGTTCACACTTTTAGTTATTTTTTCAGGGGCAAAATATTTGTAGGTTAAAATCAAGGATAATAGTAATATTCTAAGTTTACAGACTCCTCAGAAAACAAATAATATAGTTTATATTCTTGAGATGAACAAAGCTTTAGGAGAGTCTTACTGGCAAAGTGCTCAAAATGGAAAACCACTTTTGGGTCAATACTTAATTAGCTGCCCTATATCTATGTGAAGAGACACCATGTTATCAATTAATGTTTTCTTTCACAATCTTCCACACTGTTTCTCCCAGTTCTCACTTTTCAAGCATACAAGAGTGCTAATTGAAAACACTGTACGAAAATGGGAAGGATGATGAGCTCCTGAAAATCCCAGGCCTAGATTTACAAGCTGTTCCCTTCATAAGCAGCAGCAGTAATGCCACTTCTTTATTCTGCAGGGAGTCCAGCCATCTCTAAGAAGTACAGTCCATTCCATCTGGCTACTCACTAGAAGGATGGTAATCCTTTCCCCATCAGAGGCTGAGGCTAAAATACAATGCATTGCCTTGTACAGTTACCATCCAAGGGCATCACCAACAAGTATACTAGGCATTTATCTTTGTCTCTACTAGGCATTTATCTTTACATATATTGCTCAAAGTCCAAACCGAGGCAGAATATAAATTATGTATATGAGTGTGCTCATGTACTCACAGGATGAATAAAGATTCAAACCCATGACCAATCTAAGGAACATATCCTGCTGTTGACTCTCATTTTAGTATCCATATATGGCCAACTCATTGTAGAGTCCAATCTTAAAATTTCCACACAGTTTCTATGTCTGCAGGTATGGAATAACTTAACCAATAGAGCAAAGGGATGCCAATTTTGTGGGATGGCATACTAAAAGGGTATCCCATCTTTAGGAATTTGAATGAACAAATAGCAATTCCATTTAAGAAATGACCATTAGTACCAAAAAGTGTACATGTAGATCCCTTCTAGGGGGGGAAAAAAAAAGGAATGCATACTACTGCTCATTTGTTGAATATATTTTTAAAAAACTTATTTTCTCTCTCCTCTTTTTTTTGCTTCAGAATTTTATATTTTTATGGTTTTTTGAGACAGAGTCTTGCTCTGTCACCCTGGCTAGAATACACTAGTGTGACCCGAACTTACTTTGAAACCTGAACTCCTGGGCTTAAGTGATCCTCCTGCCTCAGCCTCCTGAGTAGCTAGGACTACAGGTGTGTGCCATCATGCTCGGCTAATTTTTTTCATTTTTTTAAAAGCAGGGGTCTCACTATTTTGTCCAAGCTGGTCTTGAACTCCTGGGCTCAGGCAATCCTGCCTCAACCTCCCAAAGTGCTAGAACTACAGGCATGAGCCACTATGCCCCACCAAGAATTTATTTATTTTTTATTTAAAAAAAATTTTGAGACAGTATCTTGCTCTATCACCCAGGCTGGCGTGCAGTGGTGTGATAATGGCTCACTGCAGCCTCGCCTCGACTTCCTTGGCTCAAGTGATCCTCCCACTTCAGCCTCCCAAGTAGCTGGGACCACAAGCTCACGCCACCATGCCTGGCTAATTTTTTGTAGTTTTTGTAGATGTAGGGTTTTGTCATGTTGCCCAGACTGGTCTTGAACTCCTGGGCTCCAGCAGTCTGCCTGCCTTGACCTCCCAAAGTGCTAGGCTTACAGGTGTGAGCCACTGCACCCGGCTGAAGAGTTTATTTTTCAATCTATCAAAACCAGGGAGTTACCTGTTTGTATGGTGAGTCCACATCAACATTTAACAGACAACAGTCACTGTGTTATTGAGTGGTGAATATAAAAGCTTCCTACTTATGTAGGCTTACATACATACAATGTCTCACTGACTACTTCTAAATTATCATTAGTATTTTCCAGAGAAAAGGAAGATTAAAAATTAAGTTATATTTATTTTGTTCTGAGTGCTATTTTGGGGATGATTTCCTCTAAGTTTCCCACTCACTTTTCAAAACCTTTTGGGAAACTGATGCCCAAGAATACAGCTAATAAGTGACAAAGCTAGAACTGAGGCTAAACCACAAAAACCATGCTCTTCCCATTAAACCATTCTGAAGCAAGCATGAGAAAAAACTGTCTTGAGTCTGTTTTATTTTATTTTTAGAGACATGATCTCTCTGGACTTGAACTGCTGGGCTCAAGCAATCCTTCCACCTAAGCCTCCCAAGTAGCTGGGACTACAGTGACTCTGTTTTCTAATATTATTTACTACATTTAACAACCACGCAACAGGATTCTTAACCAAGTCTCCAACTCATTCATCCAATGTAATCCCATGGTTTTAGTAGTATTGATAAAGTCTGATGACATCTTATTTTTGATGATGTGCTGGCATATAAATATTTATCAGTGAGCACTCACCATTCCCTAACGATCAAGTCTGTTCACAACTTCTCGAACTGTAGCTATGAAGTTTTCATTGTCTTGGGGATTAGCTAAAATAATACTGTGCAGTCTGTTCATATATGAGTCAATGGTGTCCACTGTAGGTGTCTCTCCACTTCCTGAAGTGAGATAAGAATAAAGTAAGAAAATTCTCCCTATTCAGTTTTACCATAAAACACAATTTCAAAGAAATAGTGATTCTAATGTGGTCTGCTCCACAGACATGCTTTTAATTTTAGAGGAGAGACTTTTAGGTCTCAAAGAAATAAATTAGTCTACATACTCTAAATAAACAGATGGGCTATATAATTGCTGATTGGATATATGAGTAGCTGCATGTAACAGAAGGTTAGACTCTCTCAGCTTTCTGCTGACTATCCTCAAAATGAAAGAGTATATAAGAAATACCAGTGTTCATTTTCCCCTCCTTCCCGTTAAAACAAAAACTACAAAGCAAACAAACATACATAAGAGGAAGCACTCTCCTCAAGATTTACTACTCAGTTTCCAGTGTTCTGAATAGCAAATTAAGCTTAAAAGAGAGGAAAACAGATATTAAAATATAAATAGACAAAAATTTGAATGACCAGAGAGCCTGAAACATTGGATGATTTTAGCCAATACTGACATTCTTTTATATCCAGAGGAGAAAAAATGTATTTTAATTAATTTTCCTCTGGAGGAGATTTCAACCTTTCCACACCAGTACTAACATAAATAGCATCCTGCTCCCCACAACACACACACCGCTGTCCCTGACAGTTCTCAGGCAGGAAGACTTACCAGGCAAGGGCATGCTGGCAAAGCTGCTGGTCAGCACCTGCCGCAGGGTCTCCAGGTGCTGCTGTAAGACTGTGTTGCGGCTCCGCTCCTGGATCACATCCACCTCCAGCTTCTCCACTGCTGTGCGCATGCTCTCCACGTGCTTTTGCAGGGCTGCATTCCTCTCCTCAAACTCCATGTTGGATTTGCGAAGCTGGCGGAGCTCTGCCTCCCGAGCTGAGGACATACATCCCACAGAACACATGCAGCACTAGAAGGAGTCTCTGAGGAGTCCCAATGACTCTTACAGGGAAGTTCTGCTTAGCTGCCTCTAATTTAGCTACCCCACCTCATCTCCCTATTCTCATTATGGCATTCCTGATAGCAATTTCAGCAATGAAACGCCTGACTCCCCAGAGCTATTTTAATTCTTAAAGTTAGTCACATTTCATACGTAAGATTGCAACAGTTTCAATTCCCAGTATTTTTTTGTTTGTTAGTTTTTGCTTTTTAAAATTGTACAATGAGAAGCCTGAGGGGTTTTACAGGGGGATCCTGGGAGACTGGCCAAGCACAGCTGTAGGTACCCATCTTTACTACAATGGGATCAGATTTGCTCTTAGTTATTTTATATTTTGGACTCCCATGTAAGTTTTTATTTGTACAAAGGGTTCCAGGCTCAGAGTCTGAAGACAAGTGAATTTGTGATTTGCATTTATTTCCTTTCATCCAGAGACCAAAGAAGCTTTGACAACAATGGCCTAACTTTCCTTCACTGGTCTTTGAGCAGCTACCTTTACCATAGAGTGCAATATAGGCAGTTCTTCTTCCTTTAGACTAGTCCTAAGGAGGGATAACACTACCATTGCTTTTGAGCAATGCATTTCTTCTGAGAAGTAAGTCCCCTGTCAAAAATCTGAGAAACACAAAAAGAAACTTCAGTAATCACCTTTGCTATGGTTCAAGAATTCCTCTGTAAATATAGGGATGTCAAAAACAGACCGTTCCTTTACCTCTGTTTCTTTCTGTGAATCAAGAGGAACAAAACAGTTAATTCTTAATAGAAGCTAAATTAAATAATAGTGCCTGAAGACAATGATCACGTCTTCTTTAAAAAAGAATAGGGTGAGCAGGAATCAGTCCAGGTGAGTCTGTGAGGGAAATGTATTCATCTTTCCATTGGAATCCAACTTTCATAGAGCTTAAGCAGGTAAAGTATTCACTTCTCTCAGGTGTACAACTACTGTGTAATTAGAAACCTTAAAACAACGTTACGTAAATTTCCCTAATGGAGAATTTGAAGCCAATTCTTAGCCTTGTATTTTGAATAGTCAACAGTATACAGTTGTGAAAGTGATTGCAGTGGGAATTGAGAAAGAGTGTTTTTTTTCAGTCACTTTTGTTGGTTATGCATGTAAAATGTTCCCTAAGATTATGCAATATAAATCTGCAGAGTGGACAATAAGAATTTTTTTTTTTTTTTTTTTTTTTTTTTTTTTTTTGAGACGGAGTCTCGCTGTGTCACCCAGGCTGGAGTGCAGTGGCGCGATCTCGCTCACTGCAAGCTCCGCCTCCCGGGTTTACGCCATTCTCCTGCCTCAGCCTCCGAGTAGCTGGGACTACAGGCGCCCGCCACCACGCCCGGCTAGTTTTTTTGTATTTTTAGTAGAGACGGGGTTTCACCATGTTAGCCAGGATGGTCTCGATCTCCTGACTTCGTGATCCACCCGCCTCGGCCTCCCAAAGTACTGGGATTACAGGCTTGAGCCACCGCGCCCGGCCGACAATAAGAATTTTAAGCAGAAATCTGACAGCTACGAGCAATAATTATGATATTCCATTGGTTCTTCTATTTACTTATGAGAGGCAGCCTATCTTTGGGGTCTTTCAGATTTTCTTTAGACAAAGGAAAAACAAACAAACAAACATACATACAAGACCAAGAAATCAGAAATAACTAGGTTCTAAAAATTAGAAAGCAGAGGATTATGTGAGATACAAAAGAGTAACAAAGCCTAAAATTAATTCACCAATAAGCCATTAAAAGTCAAAAAGCCTCACAAGATCATTGCAAAATATATTCCAGAATGATCTTTAAGAATAAAGTCAATAATTCAAGATGCTTTGGCTGTCACTTCTAAAATGAATTTGAAGTTGAAAGCATTGTGAATATTAATTTTAAGTGTCTTGGCATAGTGTTCAAAATTTTCCATAACAAAGGTGGTAAAATGGCAGGAAGTGAGAAGTGAAGAAACTGTTAGTGAAATCTTAAGATCCCAGGACCTTTATAACATGAAAAACATGCAAACATAATACCTATATTTCATTCCTATAAACAACTGTTCAAAGCTAGATAGAATGTATCTTTCCTACTCTTGTCACCACTGGCTTTTTTTCTTTTTTTTCTGGAGACGGAGTCTTTCTCTGTTGCCTACGGTGGAGTGCAGTGGCGCAATCTCAGCTCACTGCAACCTCCGTCTCTTGGGTTCAAGCAATTCTCCTGCCCCAGCCTCTCAAGTCGCTGGGATTACAGGTGCCTACCACCATGGCTGGCTAATTTTCTGTATTTTTAAAGTAGAGATGGGGTTTTGCCATGTTGGCCAGGCTGGTCTTAACTCCTGACCTCTGGTGATCCACCTGCCTTGGCCTCCCCAAGTGCTGGGATTACAGGCTTGAGCCACCGTGCCCGGCCTCCACTAGTTTTCTAAATCTTTGAACCCCAAAATGACTTGGTGCCCAGTAGAAAAGCTAAGCAGTTCACAGCTTAAGAGGGAAATCTGACACCCGAGCTCCTGTTTTCATAATGGTGGCTGCCTAGTAAGGGGGCTGGGCTGTGTGAACCACCTGCCAATGGCAGCTGAGCAAGAAAGACACTGAAAAGCTATGTAATTTCAGAACACTTAATTTCTACTTTGTATTTTTCTTCCTAACAAAAGAAAGCAAAGTTTCCCAGAACAACTTGAAAATAAACAACAAAATTATCAATTGAAAGTCCCAAGTTTCAACATGCAGAGCTCTACCTCGAGCCAGTTCCTAGGGGATTTCAATGGAAATTAATGTATGAACAAGAAAGGCTGGTTCCAGAAGGAATCTCAGCCATATTTTGCAGTGGCTTTCTCTCAAATTTGCTGGCTTCCCATATGCTTTAACTGTTACTGGGCTGCTGCAGGAAAACAAAACTTATGACACATAATCCCAACACGCACAAGGCATAACAGATACAAACATAAGTCCACAGATGACTTAGCATAAAGACTTAGGACATTATCATCCTATCTTATTTAGTCTCCAACTTAACTGCAGTTACATGAGATCAGTTACCTAGCCATACGTCTCAATATCTGCCAGTTAGATGGGTAAAGTGGAGATGCTTGGCTCCCATTACCATGGTACAAAGATCCCTCTCCAAGGTCTTGACTCTCCTCAGACTGGTAATCTTTTCTCTCCTTTGCCAGAGCAGTCCAAACCAAGCTAATTATGTAAGAGCAGAGGCCAGCACCACATAGGTGCATTAACACACTGCCCCTTGGTACAGATTCTTAGAGCACAAAATAAGAAACATTGAAGCAATTAAATGAAACTGTTCAGTCTCTGAAAGGTAACAGAGAAATTCTACTTAATGGAAGAGTGGTAATAAAAAACATCAGCGCTCTTCCATTACTGAGCACATTTCATGGCATGGAGAGGATCCTCCTGGGGGCTTGGGTGTACTTAAGCTGCTCCAAGGATAGCTCAAGGGATTAAAATCATAAGGATTTGATTACCCTTTCACTGAAAGGGTCTAATTTGTTCAGGCTGAGTGTCATTCTGTCATTTCTCATAAATTAAAGGAGAAACAAAATTATTGTTTCTATCTTAGTTTTCACATAAGATACAGACACTTTCTTGAGAGTAATACTAGCTAACTCTTGGGTCTAGTGGGCTGGCTTTCGATTTGAGAGGAGCAAGAATATTCTTCACTTCGGTTTTCCATTCTGGATATTGAATGGAGGTTAAGAGAAAAGAGGCCCTTTTGAACTGAACCTATCTTGCTGTGATCTAGGCCCAGTGCCAGAATTTCAAAGAGTGTGATATGTGCTTCTCTCAAGAGCCTTTTACTTTGGGAAATGCTCTTAACATTGTGTACCACCCTGAAGTGCCCCACTGCTATGCAGAATGGCTTTCAGGTCAGCATTTCTTCAGCTCTAATATGCCCTCTCTAGTACCTGCCTTGGTAACAATGACTTAGGGATCCAAGTTTCATTTGGAATACAATAGGTTTCTTTACTATACACAAACCAAATAGTTTACTTAACTACCAACACATTTTACTGACATCTCGGGCAACCAGGCCCATTTTTACTTTCAACACTGTGTCGTTTATGCTACGTAGCATGGCACTGTGCTGTCAAGAATGCTAGACTATGACACAGAAGGCCTGGGTTTCCGTCACAATTCTGCCTCCAATTTAATTCAGTAAGTGATTCTGGGTAAATTCTTTCCATTCTATATACCGTCTTAGGCAAGTCACTTTCCTCACTGACAAAATGAGGTGGTCACTTGAGAGGATCACTAAGTTTCAGTGTTTTACTCCTCATAGGATAAGTAAAGGGAAATAAGTACGTATTTAGGATCTACGGTCTTTAGACAATGCAAGATATTTGCTCTTTTATTAAAAACTTACTCATACCTCTGCTGGAGCCATTTTACCCACCCTGAGGTCTCCACAAAACCTAGGTCATTTTAAAGTCCTGATTCAATTACTCCTTTCCATGGGCTCCTTCTGTGGCTGCTTTTCACCCACAGTGCTTTCTATTTTTCTGAACTTCTATTATACTAAGAAGTTATATGTAAGAAAATTACTGGGTAACAGTGTTTAAAAACAGTTTTAAAACTTTCAAATCAGTTCTTTTATATTGCAATTGTTCTAAAATTATCTAATTTAGGAAACATATTATTCAGTGAAAAATAAAAATGGCTAAAGTAAGGGACATTAATTGGGTCAACACGCTTACTAAAGGAGCTTCACCCTGCTGTGGGCATACCAACACATGGATTTACAGAACCTACTGTATAACCTTTTAAGAAACAACTATTCGCTCTCCATCTGCTCACTCCTTTTTTTTGTTTGGTTTAACATGTGTCTAGTCTAATCCTGTAACAGGGAAACATAGAGACTCACTTCTTTTCACAAATCACAGACATTACAGAAATTCATATTATACTAATGTATCTGAATAAACACCTTCACTTCTCAAATTATCAGCAGCAGGTTCTACGATACAGACTAAATCTACATGTTTTCTGACTGCAACTATCAAGTTTACTGAAGACAAAAATGTCGCATATAGTTTGGCCAGCAAAATTCATAGTGATGAAATGAGTCAGATGATTGACACCTATTCAGACGACTGACTAGAAAATGTGAGCTCTAATGTTTCAGATTACTGTCCAAATTCTCTTTGGTAACTCTTAAGGATAGAGAAGCTATAAAATAGAGAAAAAAAGAAGTACGGAAATTTCATGATATTGATAGTTGGGCACACAGGCAAAGAAAGATAGAAGTAATTATACAAATGTCTGCTAATATGAAAAGTTTGCAACATTATTATGATTTACAATACAAAGAATACATACAAAGTTTCTCCAGCAAAAAAACATAACATTTCATCCGAATTAGAGCATAGAATGTCATATATAATTACATTTATATGGGATCTATCTGAAGAATAAAATGCAAATATTTACTATGTTTCTCACTTTATAGTTCATAGATGGTAATAACATCTATTTGACCTGTGAATCTGAATCTTTTCTCTATGTTTTAAGGTAACCAACATTTCCTTGATTTGGTAAAAAAACAAATACATGTAAAATAGTACATCAGAAAATTCTTTTTGTTCAAATTCCCAGTTATTTCAGGTCAACTTTGAATAGATTCTTGTACAAAAATAATCACTTATGGAATACCTTCTCAAGGTAAGGGTATCATGATAGGTGGTATAGGGTTGGATATAAAGATGAAAACTAGACTGTGCATGTCCGCAAAGAAATTACAACCAAAGAGTGTGAGCCCTTGAATTACCTCAAAACCCCTAGGTCAGATCAGCTAAGCACATAAGAGAAGTATAGAGAGCCATGAAGGTTAAAGGAAGTTGGAGGAAACAAAAGTTTGAAGGAGGAAACATAATTTGAAATAACACACACACCTAAATCCCATACACACAGAAACATAGGCCTAAATCCTATCAGTGGGGCTGAACCAAGTGGGAGGAAAGAAACCAGTATACAAACACGTGCTAGTGAAGT
Source organism: Macaca thibetana thibetana (assembly GCF_024542745.1). Lineage (NCBI taxonomy): Eukaryota > Metazoa > Chordata > Mammalia > Primates > Cercopithecidae > Macaca > Macaca thibetana. Next base: position 162,348,901 of record NC_065584.1, on the reverse strand, counting down.
GAGGGAATAGGAAAGGAGGTGTAAGAACTGAGACACTGGGCAGGGCATGGTGGCTCACGCCTGTAATCCCATCACTTTGGAAGGCCAAGGCAGGTGGATCACAAGGTCAGGAGATCGAGACCATCCTGGCTAATATGGTGAAACCCTGTCTCTACTAAAAATGCAAAAAAATTAGCTGGGTGTGGTGGCACGAGCCTGTAGTCCCAGCTACTTGGGAGGCTGACGCAGGAGAATCGCTTGAACCTAGGAGGCAGAGGTTGCAGTGAGCCGAGATTGTGCCACTGCACTCCAGCCTGGGCAACAGAGTGAGACTCTATCTCAAAAACAAAACAAAACAAAACAAAACAAACAAAAAAATGAGATACTGGTGCTTGTGCTCTATCGACATTGTAGCTGAACAGTTCATTTTAAGCAAATGCTGGATTCTTTAAATAACAACTTTTCTGAGAGTCAGATTAAAGTATGTGGTGATGATAAACTATGGTCAAGTTATAGCTTTCAGCTAGCCCTGATTTCTATACTTCATTCCAAATTCCAGCCATCTTTGGCATTTAAAGCCAATAAAATTCTTAGATCACAGGAAAGGATTGAGGTTAGGGGCTGTAGTTCAATGACAGACACACAACGTAAGTGTCTGCCATATGCTAAGAACCCCCAAGCTAAAGTATCTCATTTAATCTGAATTATGATATAGGAAATACTCTGCATTCCTTAAAAATAAAAATCCAGTAGCATTTCAAAAAGCAACATTATTATAAATACATATATGTGGTATGTAGACAGATGGCTAATTACCTCATGATCATGAGTGGCCTGCCGGGCTGCATCTAAAAATATAAAAGAATAAGAGAACATTACATTTAAAAAGAAAGCAATAACCAAATCGAAGTGTATGACTGTGCCAAACTATAAAACCTGCTGATATATGTAGATTCTCATAACATATTATATTTTTCCTTAAGGCTTTATTAATCGGTCAGCCAACAAAAGTAAGGGAACCCCATACCTACAGAATTAGAATTCATAATTAGGCATAAGAGAAACAGCAGACACAGTTTTTAACTTTAGGGAGAACAGGGTGAAAGAGTAGACAGAAGACACAAACCAAAGACTACTTGTACAACATCTATAATTTTAGCAGGCCAGATGCCCAAGTAGAGAGAAGATGTGATGGCTAAGGAAAAATAGACTAGTTGTGGATGGTGCTTCAAAAATGACACATGAAAGTCTTAGAAGTGTTAAAGGCAAGTTACTGTTACTGATATAATTTTGTAGATAGGTTTGCTTATAGGCAGAGAAATGCCTAAACTGGGAATCAGGAAAAGGGCAGGCAGGCAACTAACAGGGGGCTTGGAGGACAAGCCAAAATCATCGATAACAGACATGGAAACCCAGTTGAAATTTCTAAATGAGAGCAATGTGATTTTAATAAAATTCCAAAATAATGCTTGTAAGTGAATACTGGATAGTGGAGAGAAAACAGAAACACGTCTTTTCTAGTTACCACTCTTAACAGTTGGTTTTATGACAGACACTCCATCACCCACAACAAATTACAAATACATTTGGTTCTGGTTTTGATACCTTGCCTATGAGATTTGCCTTTCTGACGGTCCTGGGTTTTCCTACTGAAGACCTTGTAGGCCTCAGTTTTCTGATACTGTTCCAGTTCCTTCATGTAGCGCTCCTTATCTCTGTCTGCTTCATCAAGGTAGCGCTAGGAAAGAAACACATAATTATTTTCAAGAAAATGAGATCTTATTTAAATAAAATTAAACTACCTATTTGAAGAAAATGAGACAATTAGAACATGGGAAGAAAAGAATATAGGGAATATGCCTTAAAAAAGAATCAGAAAAATAAGAGTTGTATGAATAGAATAAAATATAACCTCTCAATTATAAAAGAAATAGGTCATTATGAGTTTTTAGACTAATTATTGCCTTTTCTAACCTAATGAAGACAAGTTCTACTGAGATCATTCTTATAAAAAATTCATGAAGATGATTAGAGTTATTCTTCTAACTCTATAGATAGAACTCTACATGGCCACTAGAGCCATCCTCATGAGATCTGCACACCACATAGGCACACTTAGTCTTCCCAGGGGAAGGAATAGAATATTACTTTGTTTTGCTGTCTCCAGCCCATTTTGAGGGGATGATGTCATACATCAATTGGCCCTTTAAGAGCCAGAAGATTGGAGCAATGAAGCTAGGAGACACAAAGAACGTAAAAATAATGATCTCATCCTATGGACCTAAAAATGGACTACTCTGAGAGAACCTCTATCTACATGCTTTGATTGCTTTGTGCTATTAATTATTTAAACAAAGTTCATTGCTCTACCAGGATTATTTTGTTTAATGCTTTGCCCTTTTCATTCATCAAAAGGAAGTATAAGAAAGTATAAAAATACTGCTTCTAAATGAATGGAAAACACACTCAGAAATCATATTAAACACCTTGTCCCACATAAGAGCCAGATGTAGGGGATACCCAACTGGCCAAATCTGGTACAATTTAAGCACCAAAATAATTAAGTATAGTAATACAATATAAACTAGTAGAAGAAACTTCATACGATTATTAGTATGATTTATAATAGACATAATACCAATGATTTGTTACCATACAAATACAATAAATGGGGGTATACATGGGGGTAGGAGCATGGTGGCTCACGCCTATAATCCCAACACTTTGGGAGGCTGAGGTGGGTGGATCACTTGAGGTCAGGAGTTCGAGACCAGCCTGGTCAACATGCTGAAACCCCATCTCTACTAAAAATACAAAAATTAGCTGGGTGTGCGTGGTGGTGCACGCCTGTAGTCCCAGCTACGTGGGAAGCTGAGGCTAGAGAATCACTTGAATCTGGGAGGCAGAGGGTGCAATGAGCTGAGATTGCACCACTGCACTCCAGCTTGGGCGACAGAGCAAGACTCCATCTCAAGAAACAAACAAACAAACAAACAAACAAATAAATAAATAAATAAATGGGGGTAGGGGATCGGGCATGGTGGCTCATATCTGTAATCAAAGGATGTTGGGAGGCTGAGGCAAGAGGATTGCTTGAGCCCAGATGTTTGAGTCCAGGCTGGGCAACAAAGTGAGATCCCATCTCTACAAAACATAAAATAATTAGCCAAGTTTGGTGGTATGTGCTACTCAGGAGGCTGAGGTGGGAGGGGTGCTTGAGCCCAGGAGGTCAAGGTTGCAGTAAGCCGAGATCTTGCTTAGATTAGAATGCTGAAGGCAAACTGGTAAATGTGAAGGGAGTGCTGGAGTTGGAAAAATCATCACGTTGTAACCATAATGATAAAGATTAAATCAGGCAAAAACAATCAATGGATGCTAAATCTAGGGGAAAATGTTGATGTAGAACACACTATTTGCATGTTCTTAAATTGTCTCCCCATAGATTACTAAAGACAAAGGAGAATTTAAATCATGTACCAGGTAAGCAAAATTAATATTACCAGTGAGAAACAAAAGGACATTGTGTGCCTGCATATGTGATATACCGCCTATGCAAGTCATTCCACCAAGAATGCGTAACCTCAATCTAATCATGAGGAAACATCTGAAAAATACACAATAAGCAATGTTCTGTTAAAGGTAAAAGAAGCGGGGGAAGCAGAAGGGAACTGTATTTTAAAAAAATATCAATGTTATAAAAGAAAAAGAAAGACTATGGAAATATCCCAGTTTAAGCTAAAGAAACTTGACTACTAAACACAAAACCTGACCCTAGACTGGAACCTGTCCTGGAATGGAAAAATGTTATAAAGAAATGAGGTTAGGTCAACATATGGATGACAGATTAAAGTATTGTTAATGAAAAATTATGAAATTGATGACTATACTATGGTTATATAAGAAAATATTCTTTGAAATAAACACTGAAATATTCTGGGGGTAAAGGGCTACAATGTATATAATTTATCCTCACATGATTAAAACAAAATTTTGTGTGTCTGGGTGTACACATGCAAGTGTGTGTGTGTGAGAGTGAGAGAGAGAGAGAAAGACTGAGCACGCAAAAGTGTAAGAAAGACTGAGCATATTATAAGTGCATATTGAAATGGAGAAATGGAATAAAATGTGTTAACAATAGGTGAATCTGGGCAAAGAGTGTTTGGATGTTCTTTGTACTATTTTTATGTTTGTAACTTTTTGTACATTTGAAATTATTTCCACAAAAAAGTTAATAAAACAAAAACAAACACAAAACCTTTGTCCTACGTAATAGTGGTTATCCCAAGAAATAACCACTGTTATTTTTACATTTTTGTTTATACACTTCTGTATTCTCTGAAAAGGATCTAAATAATGAGCACACATTAATTTTAAAATAAAGAAAAATAAAAAAGAAAAGAATAACATAGTATGTACAGCCCACTATCCTTTTCTACAGTAGTGCCAAAACAATGGATAATATTCACTGCCTTCTGCTAGCTTGCTACTACTAACACAGAGCTTCAAAAGTTGCAACTGAATCTGATCTCTTTGAAAATTTCTGAAGTCAATTAATTCCCAGGGGAGTATTTTTCAATTTGGTTTTAGTGTGTCTGGAATCCTTTCTAAAAAGTGTAAGTCATAAAAGAGTTTAAGACATAAAAGAAATATAGATATCTTTCAGATGCTGGGAATGCTGGGAACTTTTAACCCAAAGCAACTCCCACAATCATGACCATTTAGTGGTATTTCAACCAGCTCATGGCTATCTTGTCCTTAATTCCTCTCGAATCTCTAACAAATGGATTCATTTCAGTTTGCCAATCAGGTTAGTTTCTGTCTTAGAGGAGAAAGAATTCAAGTTGTTCTTGCTTTATTTTCAATAGCAGGTTAATTTGCCAGACTCTAGTTTAAAAAATGTATTAAAGCAGTAACATTTTTTTCTTAAAAATCTTATGTGAACTGCAGAATTGTGTCAAGTGACTTTTTCTCATTTAATTCACAACTTTTCATTTAACTCAGTGGAATATATTTTATTGGTAGATTTCTTAATACTGAACCACTTACAAAAATCTTATGTGACCTCAGCGCATAAAAAGTGGTACTGCTTTGGTTGAGGGGAGTCCTAGACTCCTTCCCTGCTCACACCCCTCGAACAAATAGTTTAAAAATCACTAAGTTAGAGAAAACTGCTATGATGGACCCTGCTTTTCTGGTCGCCTAGGCACTGTGACAAAATTGCAGAATCAACTGTCCATCCTCTTTGCTTTTCTTTTGGAAGTTATTTCTGAGATATAATCAAAACCAAACAAAGAGTCAGGAATAAGAACAATTACCTGTTTTTCCTCAGGAGGCAGTTTACTCCATTCATTGCCTAACATCCTTGTGATTTCTGGAAATGGGACTTCTGGTCTCTTTGCTCGAAGCTGTTCTCGACGCTCATTCATGAACCGAACATATCCTGTAAGAGGGGATTTGGGTGCATTGCTGTCTCGAAGAGGTTTCTTCCTCTTTCTTCCTTTGGACCAACCTCCTCGTTTACTTCGTTGCTACAAAACAAAACAAAATAAAAAACCAAAAACCAAACAACAACCATCTCCCAAAATAACCCAACAACAACAAAAATAAACAACAACCAACAAAACAGGATTAAGAGTTGCAATTTGGCCCTGGATATTCAAAGCTCTCCATATCTGTTGTAGCTATTATAAATGACAGCAATGCAATTTTCGAGGAACCCCAAATGCTTCACTTGCAAACTCTTTTACATACCACACTACAAAATCTTGCATTAAAGGGCTATTTTTGTGCTAACCACAATGTGTGAGAATAAAAGGTGCCATGATCACTCAGCTTTGACCTTCATATGCATATGACTGTCCCACAGACAACTGTCAGGTCCTGATTCCTGACAGGAGAGTGTCCAAATGGGAAATACAGCAGCACATGCAGCATTGTGGTAGAGAGGCAGACGTTGTCAGATCAGAGTGAGATGGTGTCACACGCACCAGGCAAAGGAAGAAACAAGTTGTAGCAGAGATTAAAAATAACTCACAAAGGGAGCTGCTCATTGATAACTTTCAAAGACTAGCTTATTTCCCATAGCAGATAGCAAATGGAATATTACATTAATATCTAAGTCTCAGAAAAATTTCAGTAAGTATATCTGAAATGAAGATGAGGTCTTTGGCTTGACAATTTGTTCCTTTAGATGTATATTTAATTTTAATTTTTTTTTTTTTTTGAGGTAGAGTTTTGCTCTTCTTGCCCAGGATAGAGTGCAATGGTGCTATCTCGGCTCACTGCAACCTCTGCCTCCCAGGTTCAAGCGTTTCTCCTGCCTTAGTCTCCCAAGTAGCTGGGATTACAGGCAGGCACCACCACACTCAGCTAATTTTTGTATTTTCATCAGAGATGGGGTTTTGCCATGTTGATCAGGCTAGTCTTGAACTGCTGACCTCAGGTGATCCAACCACCTCAGCCTCCCAAAGTGCTGGGATTATAGGCATGAGCCTCTGCACCCAGCCTAGATGTACATTTCGTAGTCAGAGGTCTTTATATGTTGAGTTACCAGTTAAATCAAAAGATTGAATCACCTCTGAAAAAAAACTAAAGAAATGAAAAGGACTGAGGTACCACTGATGTTTCACCAGAGCCCTTTTTCTTGGCCCTTTAAATAAGATGTAAGGTACATCATATTTTCACTTCATAATTTTACAAATACACACAGCCCTATCAGTTAATGTTTCATGGAAACAATAATTCTTATTTCAGACAGGAAAAAGATAAATAAACAAGGACAAAAATATCTAAATACTAACTGTAGTACTCTACTCCTCCAAATGTATATAAAATAAAATGGTATGATAATTCACCATTGGGCAAATTATGTATTTGGTATTAGTTTTTTTTTCTTTTTTTTTTACCTAGTTACATTAAAGTTACTATGGGCTGGCACAGTGGTTCACACCTGTAAACCCAGCACTTTGGAGGGCCAAGGCAGGCGGATCACTTGAGGTCAGAATTTCGAGACCAACCTGGTCAACATGGGGAAACTCCATCTCCACTAAAAATACAAAATTGCCCGGGCATGATGGCATGCGCCTGTAATCCCAGATACTTGGGAAGCTGAGGCAGGAGAATAGCTTGAACCTGGGAAGGCAGAGTTTGCAGCGAGCTGAAATTGTGCCACTGCACTCCAGCCTGGGCAACAGAATAAGGCTCCATCTCAAAAAAAACAATTTGGGTTTAAGGTATTTAAGAAGCTTTAAGCATTCATTATAATCTTTTAAAATGCCAATAGGAGAGATAAAAAATTAATTTTTTTTTGTTTGAGACAAAGTCTCACTCTGTAGCCCAGGCTGGAGTGCAGTATCTTGGCTCACTGCAACCTCTACCTCCAGGTTCAAGAGATTCTCCTGCCTCAGCCTCCCAAGTAGCTGGAATTACAGGCACCTACCACTGTACCTGGCTAATTTTTTGTATTTTTTAGTAGAGACGGGTTTCACCATGTTGGCCAGGCTGGTTTTGAACTCCTGACCTCAGGTAATCCGCACGCCTTGGCCTCCCAAAGTGCTAGGATTACAGGCATGAGCCACCAGGCCCAGCCAGCTTTTTTAAAATAAGAAAAAAGACAAAAATCAATGGTGGCACTCTTTATTGGCTAAAAAAAAAAAAAAAAAAAAAAAAAAAGAGTGCCTTAAAACACTGACAATGTAATCAGTTATTTGTAAGAAACACTGAAAGTCCAACAAGGGCATGACTGCCCAGGCTCATATGCCTTTGTGTGAGTTAGGGAAAGGTACTCCCTATGGGAGGGTGAAGGATTTGGTAAGTAGTATGAATCCTTTGGGCACATAGGGCTCCAGGCAGCAGGGCTTGGTGAGCAGAGTGTGGCCTTGAGTAAGGGCATGTACACTTCTTATTACTTACTTATTAATGATTAAATCATTCACTCATTCAACAAGTATTTGTTGAACATCTAATATGAGGTAGGTATTTCTTAGGGAACAGGGAAAGAAGAGTCTACCTGTCTATGCCATTAAAATTATTAATATGGTTCCGTATAAAACAAGAAATAGAAAACAGAAAATTTTGCAGGTATCAGCCTAAGAATATAAGAAGGTTAGATGATCAGCACCTTGATCAACACACCTTCCTTGTGACTGCTTCTTCAGAAGTTTCAGAGGATAGGAACAGAAGGAGATACTTCAGCTTACCTCATCTTCATGCCTCTGTTCATTGCCTTCTGCTGCATTTGAAGACTCACTCTGAAGCAACTGACCTTGGGAGAGATCCTCCACAAATTCTGGATTGTTGGTGGATGATGTGGCGCCACTACTGTATGGAACCTCTGGGTGATTTAACCTGAATAATAGGCAGAAGTATCAACAACACAAAAACTCCACCTGTTTACTAAGGTTCTAGATAAATTTCCCTGCCAGCAAAAGCACATGCCAGTCCTTGAATTAATTCCCCCAGTAATCTGTATAAATGTAAACAATGTCTTCACAGAAGTTACAGGGTGTTTTAAAAAACTGGTTTCAGTGCTTGATTAAGCCAGGTCAGTTCCATGAAGACATCTCCTCCAAAACCAACTATAATCTTCTTCAAAAAGATGATCTCCTCTAAACACAGACTTCATGTTTTAGTTCTGAATATGCAGTAGAATCTGACTTTTACATGCTACCTTTCATGTATCTCCAATGTAAAGGGAAAACACTATTAACGAAAAAAGTGAATAGCAATGGGAGTTGTAGAGGCAGTTTGCCAACTATCACAAAAGAGTTCTTAAAGGGTGTAAGAAAAAATCTCTTAATGGTACATTTCATTGGCTATTTCTTCTTGGATTATAGCGTTTACTGACAATTAGATCATCTAAGAACAATATCAAGTTCAGTAAGTTCAGGTATACATGTTAATAAATCAGACAGATGTACTTATTTCCTGCTCCCACTATACTGTTCCAGATGAGTTAGCAAACCAGATTTCACCCTTCTGAAGAGCGAACACAAGAAGCTACAGATGATGGTAGGGTCTTAGGTGGACTTATCTTATTACACGTGGACAAAGGAATAGAAGGAAAGGTAACGCCATGTGCTAGTGAGTATTTTTGTTTTCGTTTTTGACCGAGGGAGGAGTTGGGAAAGCAAGAGTGGTAGAAAGATGGATAATAGAGTAATATTCAGTCATTATTCTGAAAGAATGCACAACCCATAGTGTTATAGAGAATCATTACAATGCAACATAAGTACTAAAATAAAGGCTTGTTAAAAGTACCATAAAGGTATGGTAGAGTGTATGATGAATTTTGTATGTATGGAGGGATGTGAAGAAAGAATTTATAGAGGAGGTCCTAAAAGATGAGTATGTATTCATCAAGGTAAACAACACCATTCCAGATAGAACTGGGTATAAAAGGAGAAAGGGAGACTATCAAGAGGTTACTGTAATAGATTAAGTGAGAGACAAAGGCAGGCAGGATTCCGAGCAGAAGGAAAGCTAAGAGATACTTAAGAGGCAGAATGGCTAGGTGTGGTGCCTCACGCCTGTAATCCCAGCACTTTGGGAGGCTGAGGCAGGTGGATCACTTGAGGTCAGGAATTCAAAACCAGACTGGCCAACATGGTGAAACCCTGTCTCTACTAAAAATAAAAAAATTAGCTGGGCATGATGGCAGTGCCTGTAATCCTAGCTACTGGGGAGGCTGAGGCAGGAGAATCGCTTGAACCTGGGAGATGGAGGTTGCAGTGAACCGAGATCACGCCACTGCACTCCAGCCTGGATGACAGAATAAGACTCTGTCTCAAAAAAAAAAAAAAAAAAAAAAAAAAAAAAGGTAGAATGGAGAGAACTTAATAACTGATTGACTTTAATAGTGAAAGAAAAGAAGAGTCAAAGGTAATTCTGAGGCTTCCAATTGATGGTTATGTACTTAATATTAACCAAGGTAAGAACAGGGGTATGTATGTGTGTGTGGACAGACAGACAAGAAAATGATAAATGTGAAACACTTGTAATATAATTAAGTAGAAATGTACTACAGACAACTGGAAACATGCCCCAGGAAAACAGAAGTGGAACAAAAGGGCATAAAGATAGACTTGAGAGGCGTTAGCCCATGGAAATAATGGGCAGTGCTAGATATTCTCCAGAAAGACAGTAAGAAGGAAAAGTCAGGATAGAACTCGGCTGAAGCAATATCATTGTATGAGCAAGGTAAAAAAACTAGGAAGGAGATTGAGAAGGGCATTAAGATAACTGGAGAGAAGACGACTGCAGAGGCCAAGGCAGGAAGACTTTTGAGAAGGGTAGTGGCTAATCAAGTAAAAAGTTGCAGATGTTAAATAAGATAGGCCAAAAAGTATCTGCTAAATTTGAAGACCTGAAGGTCACTGCCAATTTTAGTTAAGTATAGTTTTAGTGGAATTATGAGAATAAATCCCAGATTACAGTGGACCGAGAAATGGATGAAAACAGGAAGCAGACTGTCTTGGGACTGAAAGCAATTATACTTTTCTGACCCTTTCTAGGAAACATAATAGATGATTTTAGCAGGAGATTCCTACATTTTTGAGGTCCTTTAAAAAAGGTTAAGTAAAAGAAGCTATGAAATCAATGCCAATCATTTTCGCTGAAAAGAGGTACCATCGAGATCCAGTTTGATCTCTGCAGGGCTGTTTTCCAAATATTTCAATCATTTTGGATGTGTTAGACAACTTGTTCTTTCACTGTGATTTTCATTTCAACTGTGCCATCAATTTTTAAGTTACTAATTCTTGTACATTCTTATTTCGGTAAAATATAAGAACTAGGTTTGGGAAAGAGTAGCAATCCTATGAATCCCTGACTTAAGTGGACAGGAATCACTTGGGAATTCACACGGGAAAACAGAATCCCATGAATCCCTGACTTAAGTGAACAGGAATGGCCAAGGCAGCACATGCCTTCTTGATGACAAGTTGGACGAAGACTGGAAAAAAAAAAGGGGGATCTTTTGTTACCATGAATAAACTATCCATGTTCCTAGCTAAAGCCAACAACCCTTCTATTTGCACCCTTGATCTCACATACTCTTGTTTACCCAGGGGCAGATTTTCAGCAATTCTGTCCTTTCTGGCAATATAAATTCTTTTCTCTCTACAAGATCAGTCTAATCAGCATATACGTATGACATTAATTCTCTTAACACAAAACAAAATGAAAAGAAAAAAACTCAATCCCACTTCCAGTTAAGGTCCCAATTTTTCTCCTTTCCTTTATAGCACAACCCCTGGAAATAACTTGTTTATACTTACTGACTTCTCCTCCCTTAAGCCCACTTCAAAGGAGATTTGTGTTTACAACTCTTGTCAAAGCCACCAATGACACCCATGCTAAATCCAGTGTCATTTCTCAGCCCCCATCTTACCTGATGTTCCAGAAGCATCTGACACGTTGATCTTTTCCCCTTCCTTGAAATACTTTTTTTTTTCACTTGGGTTCCAGGACCCTTCACTCTTCTGGCTTTTCTGCTACCTTTCTAGCAACTTGTTTTAGACTCTATTGACTCTTCCTATTCTTTCTTTCTTTCTTTTTTCTTCTTTTTTTGAGACAGAGCTTGCTCTGTCACCCAGGCTGGAGTGCAGTGGCACAATCACGGCTCACTGCAACTTCTGCCACCTGGATTCAAGCAATTCTCCCACCTCAACCTCCCAAGTAGTTGGGTGTGGTGGCACGTGCCACGACACCTGGCTGATTTTTGTATTTTTAATTAGAGACGGGGGTTTCACCATGTTGGCCAGGCTGGTTTCGAACTCCTGACCTCAAGTGATCCACCCACCTCAGCCTACCAAAGTGCTGGGATTACAGGTATGAGCCACTGTGCCTGGCCTCTGTCTGACTTTTAAATGCTGGAGTATGCCAGAGCTCAGGCTTTAGATCTCTTCTTTCTTCCATCCATAGAGTGCTCATTTCTTTGGTGATCTCACTCAGTCTCGTGGCTTTGAATGTTATATGCTGATAAATCCCAACTTTCTGTCTCGCCTAAACATCCCCCTAATAGCAGAACCTGATATCAAAGTGCATATGTGACATCTCCACTTAGATATCTAATAAGCATCTCTAATGTAAAATTTCCAAAACTGAGCTCCTACAACTCCCTCCCACACTTGTTCTGTTTTCCCCAACTAAGCTAACGGCAACTCCATCCCTCCAGTTGCTTTGGCCAAAACTTTTGAGTTGTCTTTGACTGCTTTTTTTCTCCTTTCTTACATTCCTCATCCTTTCTTTCAGGCAAATTCTGTTTGGTATACCTTCAAAATATATCTAGAATTCTATACTTCTCACTACCCCTCATTCCCATTATTTTTGAAACACACTCCAATGAGGTTTTTGCCCCTACTATTCCACCAAAAACACTCTTGTGAAAGTCACCCGATGATGGTTCTTCAGGCTATCATCTGTCTCCCGAATTATTTTAAGAGCCTCCTAACTGGTCTCCTCGTTCCAGCTCCTGCTCCCTTCACTCTATTCTCAATACAACAGTCAGAGGGATCTTATTAAACCGTAAGTCAGATCATATAATTCTGCCTGAAACCCTCCAATGCTCTCCCACTTCAGAGTAAAAGTTAAAGGGTTTATTTTGATCTCTAAAAAACATTTTGATCCCTATGATCTAGTCTCTTCTTACCCAAAGTATGGGTCTCATACCAACAGAACTGGCATTCTCTGGGAGCTTGTTAGAAATGTAGAATCTCTGGTCTTCATATTTTCTAAATCAGAATCTGCATTTTCATCAGCTCTCTTGGCAATTCATGTTTGAGAAGCACTGATGTAATCCTCTACTGCCTCTTCTGCTGCTATGTGTGCTCTAGCCACACCGGCCTCCTGGCTATTTCGGTAAGATGGAAACTCTCCTGCCTCAGGGCTTTTGCACCTACTGCTCCCTCTGCCTAGGATAATCTTCCCCAGAAAACTGCATGCTAGTTGCCTTATTTCCTTCAGGTCTTTATTCAAGTCACTTTCTCATTAAACACTTTCTGGGCCATCCTGTCTAAAACTGCATCCCCAAACCCTTCCTATCCCTTTTCTCCACTTTTTTCTTTTTTAAAACTATAGTTCTACTTTGGGAGGCCGAGATGGGCGGATCACGAGGTCAGGAGATCGAGACCATCCTGGCTAACACGTGAGACCCCGTCTCTACTAAAAAATACAAAAAACTAGCCGGGCGAGGTGGCGGGTACCTGTAGTCCCAGCTACTCGGGAGGCTGAGGCAGGAGAATGGCGTAAACCCGGGAGGCAGGGCTTGGGCGACAGGGCGAGACTCCGTCTCAAAAAAAAAAAAAAACAACAAAACTATAGTTCTTATCAACATAATATGTGTTTTACTTATTTATCCTGTTTATTGTCTGATTCAACAAGTTGAATTTGAACTTTAAAGGGCCTATGATTTTTATCTGTTTTGATCAATGCTTTCTATCTAATGCCTGGAACAATGGCACATAGTAGATACTCAGAAAGTTTTTACTGAATGAATATAGTAACTAAGCAGCCTTTAGAAAAGTCTTGGAGAATACTTTCATCTGAGTAGTGAGGTCAAAGGCGGATATCAACGAGGTGAGAAATAAATGTGAGGGAAGGAAACAGAATTACAAAGTATAGCCTATTTTTTAAAGAGCTCCAAAGAATATTAAAATAATTCATCTTAGGGATTAGCTAGCACTTCAGTCTATTAGTGAACACATTTTCTCTTTGCCAAATAACCTCTAAATATCTAGAAAGGACAAAAATTCAAGTGGAACAGAGATTTTAAGGGAAGAGGTAGACTACTGTTATTAACCCTTTTCTGTATCTCTTTACATATTTCTCAAAAGATCCCACAGAACGGAGAACGAGGTGGGATGGGGAAAAGAACAGAAGTCAGCTGAAGTTACTAAGCATTTTGAATAAAGAACCACATTAAAAAATCTGATCTTTGGGAAAAAACTATTTTAATATCTATGGCAATTTGAACAGAAAATGCATTTGTTTTTTAGAGCTAGCTCTGTGGCAGGTATTTCCTTAATGGTGACTATATAATTTTCTTAACTGGAGTCACCAATGTTTGCTAGATTCCACATATTGTTGTATCAGTTCACAAAAACCAGAGCACTGCAAAAGATAATTGAATGCAGATTACAAAGTGGTTTATGATGGCTGTCACTCTCTCTGCAAAGTGAAACAAATGCACCCTCTATTCTTATGATATAAAACTGCCTCTTTAGGACTTCTTCCTTTGTTAGAAGTTTTGTTTTGAGGCCTATGGAGAAGTCCAATGTCCCAAAGCAGCTGCTTACCCAGTGGTAGCCAGATCATTACTCTCCTTGGAGCCATCTTCATCTGCAAAAAGGGGCGGTAGGGTGGAGCTAGTCATCAAGTTTTCCATCTCTCTGAAAGGAAAAGAGAATAGTAATAAAAAGATTAATGGCTTAATTACTTCCATTTCAAGTTCCACTAATTTAAGAGCCAGCCTTCCTGAACTTTATCACATAAGCAACAGAATAAAAACTGACCTAAATATTTATTTTCTTGACTTGGACACATCAATTTAAACTGTATGGTGAATGGGCCTTTTAATCTTGGTCTCATCAACTGACCAGACTGAAAACAAGTTAGGTTTTAACAACTGGGATGTGGTTTGGAAAATTCCTTTTTATTTATCCAGAGTATCTTCAAAAGTATTCATTTCCTGTAGAAATTGTTAAGCAGGGTAACTCAGAAGCACTGCCACTCTGAGCAAGTTATTTAAGCTCTTTGAGCTACAATTTCACCATCTTAGACTAAGACAAAATTGCTGACTTAACGCAAAGGGTTACTGTGAGGGATTAAAATGAAAGTGCTTCATAAACAGAGAAAGTCTAAGGTAGTAAGTGCATTGAGTATTATATAAAGAAAGGTATTGTTATTACAGCATTACCAGTTCTCAGTCCCAGATGAATCATCTGTAGATTAAATGGTGGCAAACTGAGCCCTCCAAAAGGAAATAATGCAAAGGAAGTACAGGATGGAAGGCATGCTGATGTGGCTCTGAGTCAAAGAAACCACACTTCCAGGTCAGAAATATGCTCCACATACCATCATAACCAAGAGCAGAAATAGCATGCACCTGGGTACAGGAAACAACTAAGCTTAATTGAAGAAAACAAACAAATCACAAGAACTGAGGTTATCAGACTGAACGGACAAAAGGACAAAGTGACAAAGAATAATTTCATTTAGCATATCACTATGACAAACGATTTTTGCCTTTCAAGGCTTACCACCAAGGGCATCATCCCATGTAGTTAAAAGCAGCAGCCTTCCCTTCATCATGAAAGGGATATTCAAACAAAACATTCAGCAGTGACCCCAAACATCAGCCACTTACGTAGAACTGCAAAGCACTCAAGAAAAAGAGTGCCTCAATCAACTGGGAGAATTGAGAAGCAAATTATGAGAATTCACTTAGGAGCTTCCTCAGGAGTTATTTCAGGTGCTGCTGCTAAGGAGACCTAGTGAAACAGCAATTAAAAGGAATGCACAGCAGCAAAGTAGAGCCAGGATCATTCCACTGAAGCGGAAATATGAAGAAAATGCCGATGACACGAAGACCACATTCTCCATGTTCAATGGAGTGATTTATTTCCAAAAGATAACATTGATGTTTTATTCCTTATTCTTACTTATTCTCACTTCTAAGTTTATTATTTAGCAGGCCAAGTTCCATAAATAGCTTGATGGGAAAAACACATCTTTGTACAAATATTACCCATTACAGTGGGTAGAGCATGCAAGGTAGAGAGGAACTTCTCACTCAACCAGAGTAAGCACTTTATTCTACTGCAGGAACACTTGCTACCTCTTTTCAGTTCCTTCAAGATAAGGTGTTAACAAGTGGAATAGCTCTAATAAATGCCACAAAATTCCATTCTACATGTTTTACTGAATAACTCTGACTCAAGTGTACTTAAGTTTTAATTCACATTATACAAATACCAGATTAAAGCCTGGGCTTTAACGGCTGCTAACATCACCTCACACCAATGCCAATGTTCATTCTACAAAAAGAAAACTGTAATATCTGTTAGATCATATAGACTATCCATAGTGAGCAAACATTCAAATGACCAGGTATATACCTTAAGGAACTCACTTGACTGGCGGTTTTTTTTTTTTTTTTTTTTTTTTTGACACAGTCTCGCTCTGTTGCCCACGCCTCCCAGGTTCAGGTGATTCTTGTGCTTCAGCCTCCCAAGTTGCTGGGATTACAGGTACGTGCCACCATGCCCAGCTAATTTTTGTATTTTTGGTACAGATGGGGTTTCACCATGTTGGCCAGGTTGGTCTTGAACTCCTAGCCTCAAGTGATCTGCCCGCTTTGGCCTCCCACAGTGTTAGGATTACAGGTGTGAGCCCCCGCGCCTGGCATTGACTGGTTTCTTTCTAAAAGAATCCCTAGAAGTCAATGGCCTTTCAAGAACCTTGAGATTCAGCATTTAAAGCTCTTGGCATTGCTCCTATGCCTCAAAAGAAGATATATTATCTGGTGCGGGGACAAATGAAGTGTCTTTTCATTCACTATGCCAACATGACCCTGTTAGAGTGTTTTCCAGATATCTTTAGTCATTTCTGAAATGTGGGGAGGCAGCTGGATAACATAACCTTAACAACATATAAACAGATCATATAAACAAAGGAAGTTCAGAGAACACACATTTTTTCCTTTTTTATTTCCCCTCTCTTAAGTTTGCTGTACTCAAACCCATATGGTTTCAGATACATTTTTCTCAGTGTTACTGAGTAGTCAGGTCCCTAAGAGATGAGTAATAAAGTGGGTGGAAGGTTAAGGGGCCAAGATCAACAAAAGAAGGAAATGAAGAAAAGTGCAGTGAAACCCAAAAGCCTCTAAACTAGTCCAGTAAGTTGGAAAATACAATGATTCCCAATAATATGTCTGGGATCCTGGGACAATGTGTTTCATATGGTCCACGAGGGAGTGATTCAAATGGAATCATGGCTACCAAGCCACTGACTGCCAAAAGCCCTTCACATGTAGCATCTGTGCCTGATGATGTCCCAGTACGGGGGTCACAGTGAACTTTGAAATTTTATGCAAAGCACTTAAGAAATGTGATGAATGCTGCTCTAGAAGGGGAAAGAAGAGAAATTTGTTCAAAGGCAAAGCAATATACAACTTTGGCTCTTCACTGCACTTTATATAAACAGGTCTATCATGCAGATGTTTCTTAGTAGAGGGGACTTATCCAGCTTCTACCAGGAAGCCTCACAAAAATGGTATTACTTTGCCACTTACACTTTGAACCAGGGTCTAGTCCTGAGCTTTGGAAATCCCAAAATTCCCTCTAACACTAACCACTCACTGAAAAAAATTGATACATAAAAGAGTGCCAATTTAAAATATTTTAATGATTACAAAGATTGTAATGAGAATTATATTAAGCGCACCAGATACTTACTGACCAGTGAACACATTCTCTCTCTGTAGTCATCTAGTAGGCCAGATCATAATCAGAACATTGCTATGGTCAATATATGGCCAGAACAAAGGAAATTAGGTGGAACTGAAGAAATGTTCCTCAACTAAGATTGCTCTAGTAATCTTTCCCAGTAATAGGGATGATCACACCAATGTGACTATGTTATTCTAAATGTGTTGGACAGTGCTGGAAGCATATTTGTACTTCTGGTTTCTGGGGTTGGCTCTTTTCAAGCGCCCTTTTCTTAGTTTACACATGCTAACCCCACTTCCCTAAGTCTTTTCATAGAGATGCAGCATATTCCTTCCCCACCACTCCCTCTCCAACCATACACCTCAGAATTGAGAGGTGAGATTCTGCCCATTTCATTTTCCATGCTACAGGCTTTATGCAAAACCCTTGGTTCCTTTAAAACATCAGGTTGCTTGGTTTATCAACCTCATAGCCAAAAATCTCTTACCACCATCTCCCATCATTTCAGCTCTCTTAATTCTCCTATTACAACTGACCTTTAAACATGCAAACCTCTATTCTTATGGCCCTTGATTTCCCCTTCTCTGTCCAGCTTAGCTTCGACGGCTACATTGCAAATGTTCTTTTGCCAGCACTCAATTCTCTTGTACTATATCTTTCTATACACCAGAAGTAGATCAACTCTTAAGTTTTGGCTCAAGATGATGCAGAAAAAAAAAAAGACAAAATAGAGAGTATTACTATAAATGTATGGCATCCAATCACAACTGGGCCCTCTATGCTCTTAGTAATCACTATATGTTCTTAGGATATTTCCCAACTGCCATATTATCTCTGTCAAAGCTTTTCAACCAAACTCACCCAAATCCTTCCAACTCAGTCAGCATTATCTTTTCATATTCCTCAACCCCAACTCATGCCAAAAAGCATACTAAGTTGCCTTTTTTAGAAGACATAATTGATATACCATAAAGTTCCCCCCTTTACTACATACAACTCAGTGGTTTTTAATGTATTTACAAGGTTGTGCAACCAACACCCTAACCAATTTTAGAACATTTTCATCATCCCAAAAAGAAACACAATATCCTTTAGCAAACAATCCCAATTCTCCCTTCCTACTAGTCCTCCTAGGCCTGGGCAACTACTAATCTACCTTTTTTTTTTTTTTTTTTTTTAAAGACACAGGGTCCTGCTTCGTCACCCAGGCTGGAATGCAGTGGCACAATCATAGCTCACTGAAGCCTCAAACTGCTTGTCTCAAGTGATCTCTCTGCCTCAGCCTCCTGAGTAGCTAGGACCACAGGCTTGTGCCACCATGCCTGCCTAATTTTTAATTTTTTTTGTAGAAATAGGGTTTTGCTATGCTGCCCAGGCTGTCTTGAATTCCTGGCCTCAAGCAATCCTCCTGCCTCAGCCTCCCGAACTGTTGGGATTACAGGTGTTAGCCATCATGCCTGCCTACTTTCTGTCTTTATAAATGTACCTATTCTGATATTTCATATAAACAGAATCATACAATATGTGGCCTTTTGTGTCTGGCTACTCTCACTTAGCATAAAGTTTTCAAGGTTCACATTGTAGCATGTATCAGTATTTCATTTCATTTTATGGCTGAATAATATTATACTGGATGGCTATTGCACATTTTGTTGATCTACATATCAGTTGATAGACTTGGGTTGTTTCTAATTTTTGGCTATTATGAATGCTGCTGCTTATGAATATTTGTGTATAAATTTTTGTGTGGACATGTTTTCAATTCTCTTGGGCATATACCTAGGAGTGGAGTTGCTGGAACATCTGGTACCACCATGTTTAATATTTTGAGGAAAAATCAAACTGTTTTTCAAAGCACCTCTACCATTTTACATTCACACTAGTAATGTATTAGGGTTCCAATTTCTCCATATCCTCAGCACACTTGGTATTGTCTTTTTTATTACAGCCATCCTAGTAGATGTGAAGTGGTATGTCATTGTGATTTTGGTTTGTATTCTCCTAATGAGTACTGATGTTAAGCATCTTTTCTTATGCATATTGTGCATTTGTATATCTTTTTTGGAGAACTGTCTATTCAAATCCTATTTTAAATTGTGTTTTGTGTGTGTGCTTTTTTTTAGATAGAGTCTCATTCTGTTGTCCATGCCAGGGCGCACTGGTGTGATCTTGGCTCACTGCAACCTCTACCTCCTGGGTTCAAGCGATTCTTGTGCCTCAGCCTCCCAAGTAGTAGCTGGGATTACAGGTATGCACCACCATGCCCAGCTAATTTTTGTATTTCAAGTAGAGACAGGGTTTCGCCCTGTTGGCCAGGCTGGTCTCAAACTCCTGGCCTCAAGAGATCCACCCACCTCAGTCCCCCAAAGTGTTGAGATTACAGGTGTGAGTCACCACACTCGCCCTCCTTTGCCCATTTAAAAAATTGTATTGTTATTGCAAAATTGCAAGAGTTCATTTTATATTGTAGATACTAGACACTTATCAGATATACTATTTTCAAATATTTTCTCCCATTCTCTGGGTTGTCTTTTCACTTTGATAGTATTCTTTGAAGTATAAACATTTTTAACTTTAAAGTACAAATTATTTTTCTTTCTTTGGTTGCTTGTGCTTTAGGTGTCATATTTAAGAAACTACTGCCTAATCAAAGGTTGTGAAGATTTACCCTTATGTGTTCTTCTAAGAGCTTTATAATTTCAGCTCTTACATTTATGTCTTTGATTCATTCTGAGAAAACGCACCATATTCTCTGACCTCTACATCTGCAACTGCCACTTGTTGTCTTTGGTTGGAATACTTCCTACTACCCCAGTCTCTCTTGTCTGGCCAATTATACTTTCTTATCCTTCACATCTCACCTTAGATGTGTCTTCTTTCAGTATGTGTTCTTGGATCAATCAAGAATGTATCAGATGCCTCTTTTATGTACTACCAGAGCATTCTGTACTAAACACCCATCATAATACTTGACTCACTGTACTACACTTGCCTTTTCTAAACCTTAGTTATATGTTTTGTTACGTTATGAACAGTGCCTTGTTTACCTTTAAATTTCCCCCACTCCAGTTTTGAGCATATCATGGGCGTTTGTTAAATATACATTTGATTTCATAGCTTCATCATAATATTGTGGCCAGACTTTGCCTAAAGCCACACCTTACCCCTCAACTGAAGGTGGCTCCTCATTCAATTAGTATTTATTTATTGCTCAAGCAGGCACTTTTGCAGATTATGTATCTTTTAAATGGATTAACTCTGAAACTGGGGGACACTCAATACACTCTCTAAATGTTTCCTCATATATACATTCTCCTTTATTATTTGTAAGGAGCGAGACTATCTTCAAAAAATGGAGTCAGTGTTCATGTCTACTTTAGTGAACATGGCTAATTGATGTATATTCTGTACTAGAATTTTCAACTTTCCATTTATGTTAGATATTCATGTCTAAGTATTGAATCTTTAACATCAATTTTGCTCAACATTTACTCAAGTGACTTCAATCTCTTACCCAGTAAAAAAGGGAAAACTGGGCCAGGTGTAGTGGCTCACGCCTGTAATCTCAGCAGTTTGGGAGGCCGAGGCGGGCGGATCACGAGGTCAGTAGATCGAGACCATCCTGGCTAACACGGTGAAACCCCATCTCTACTAAAAATACAAAAATTAGCCGGGCGTGGTAGCAGGCGCCTGTAGTCCCAGCTACTCAGGAGGCTGAGGCTGGAGAATAGCATGAACCCAGGAGGCAGAGCTTGCAGTGAGCCAAGATCGCGACACTGCACTCCAGCCTGGGCGACAGACCGAGACTCTGCCTCAAAAAAAAAAAAAAAAAAAAAAAAAAGGGAAAACTGGGCCGGGCGCGGTGGCTCCTCACGCCTGTAATCCCAGCACTTTGGGAGGCCGAGGCGGGTGGATCACCTGAGGTCGGGAGTTCGAGACCAGCCTGAACAACATGGAGAAACCCTGCTAAAAACAGAAAATTAGCCTGGCGTGGTGGTACATGACTGTAATCTCAGCTACTTGGGAGGCTGAGGCAGGAGAATCTCCTGAACCTGGGAGGCGGAGGTTGTGGTGAGCCGAGATTGTGCCATTGCACTCCAGCCTGGGCAAAAGAGCGAAACTCCGTCTCAAAAAAAAAAAAAAAAAAAAAAAAAAAAAAAAAAAGAGGAAAACTAACAAATGTGTCTGCTTGTTCATTTACCCAAACACTGATTGAAATTAACCAAATACTAGGCACTATACTAGGGCTGGAAATTTAAATATGAGTAGTATGTTGTCTATATGGATACTGCCCTCAAGGTATAATTCACTTTCAGTAGATGGGAAATAATCATTAAAAAACATGCTAAATGCAATACTGACGTACACAAATATACACAAATACTACGACAGGAAAAAGCTGCCTGAGAGTGCTTTAAAAAGTAGAGTCTATAAACTGGAAGCCCACAGGCCTCATTCAACATGCACATTTTTGGGGGAGTCTGCAATGTATTTTTTAAAATATTTGAGTAAGTTGCCAATATAGAAAAATGGGCAGTTATAAGACAAATCTTTGAATTCCTTTATTAAAAAAAATCTGCCCAAACCAGCCTACATCCAACAAAGGCAACATTTGGTTGGTCCTGGGTAACAGCTGTCTCTAACATAGTCTCCACTCTGCTCACTTCACTCATTTACATTACCTGTGCTGTTTTATAGACATATAAGATTGGGATCTCTTCTAAGAATAGGAGTAGTAGTAGGTTAAGCAAAAAGGAATGGTTGGGGACAGGAGAACACTCTAAGCAGAAAAAGAAAGAAGAGACTTTTGTGAAAGACCGCTTGGTAAGGCAAGTCTTCTCAGTGAGTCCCCAGAACCTTTCCCTGCAACTGTTTTTGCTTTTAGTCGAAAGTTTTTTCACTTCTTTATACTGCCTAAAAATTTCATCAACTAAGATTCTACTGCCTTACTAGCAAACTCTTTGAAAGCAAAAACCCAGAAGTTCAACCAAGTAGACACCCACTATCAGAGATCCAGCTGGATAGGAGGAAGTAAAGTAGAAGTTCACTTAGCCAAACAATTAGCTGCTGGTTAACTGAAAAAGTTGATTGAAGGAATCAGAAAAAAAAATGCACTTAAATATTTTAATTAAAAACATTAATATTTTTCCACTCACCAATCTTTTTATGTAGGTCCAAAGCCTTTCCTTCGCGTATTCATCCACTAATCGGAGTCCTATAACATTGCATTTTCCACATCCAGAATGTCCTGCCTATAATTTCTAGTTTCAGATTTTTAAAATATAACAAGAACTTAAAAAGCAATCTGAGTGCAGAATCTTTCCAGGATTCTTTTTCCTATAATATTTTACAATTCAATTAATGTAATCCATCACATCAATAGGCTAAAGAAAAAAAGTCACATGACCGTATCAATAGATGTAGAAAAAGCATTTGACAAAAATCAACACCCATTCATTAAAAACAGACAAACTTGAGCACACTAGGAAAAGAGAACTTTCTCAATTTGATGAAGAATCTCTACAAAAAACCTCTAGCTAACATCATACTTAAAGGCAAGAAATTCAAAGCTTCCCATTAAGGCAAGAATGTCCCCTCTTACCACTGCTTTTCAACATTGTACTGGAAGTACTAGCTGATCCAGTAAGATAAGAAAAGGAAATAAAAGGCCAGGCTCATGCCTGTAATCCCTGTATTTTGGGAGGCTGAAGCGGGCAGATCACCTGAGGTCAGGAGTTTGAGACCAATCTGGCCAACATGAGAAACCCCGTGTCTACTAAAGATATAAAAAATTAGCTGGATGTGGTGGCAGTCACCTGTAATCCCAGCTACTCGGGAGGCTTAGGTGGAAGAATCGCTCGAACCTGGGAGGTGAAGGTTGCAGTGAGCTGAAGTAGCGCCACTGCACTCCAACCTGGGCAATAAGAGCGAAAACTTCGTCTCAAAAAAAAAAAAAAAAAAAAAGAAAAAGAAAAAAGAAAAGGAAATAAAAAGT
Organism: Macaca thibetana thibetana; assembly: GCF_024542745.1. Lineage (NCBI taxonomy): Eukaryota > Metazoa > Chordata > Mammalia > Primates > Cercopithecidae > Macaca > Macaca thibetana. The sequence goes on along the minus strand of NC_065584.1, from coordinate 162,325,480 downwards.
ATACAGATTGGAAACAAACAAAACTCACTTTGCTTGCAAATGACATGAGTTTATATGGAGAAAATCTGAAAGTATTGGGGGGGGGGGGAAAACTTCCTAGAACTAATAAGCAATTATAGCAAGGTTGCAGGATAAAAGTTTAAGGTACAAAAGTCAACTGCTTTCTTATATACCGGCAATGAACAAGTGAAATTTGAAAATAAAAACATATTACCATTTACATTAGCACCTCCCAAAATGAAATACTTAGTTATATATAAACTAACAAAATATATACAAGATCTAGATGACGAAAACTACAAAACTCTGTTGAAAGATATCAAAGAAGAACTAAGTAAGTGGAGACATTCCATGCTGATGGGTAGGAAGACTCAATATTGTCAAGATGTCAGTTCTCATCACCTTAATCTATCAATTCAATTTAATGCAATAACAATTCAATGCAATACCAATCAAAATCTCTGCAAGTTATTTTGTGGCTACTGGTAACAGATGCTAAAGTTTATATGGAGCAGCAAAAGACTCAGCATAATCAATTCGATACTGAAGGAGAAGAGCAAAGTTGGAGGACTGACACCACCTGACTTAAAGACATACCATACTATAATCGAGACAATGTAGTATCAGTGAAAGAAAATGTTAATAGATTAATAGAACAGAACAGAAAGCCCAGAAGTAGACCCACATATATATAGGCAACTGATCTTTGACAAAGGAGCAAATATAAAGGCAATACAATTGAGCAAAGATGGTCTTTTCAACAAATGGTGCTGGAACGACTGGACATCTATATGCAAAAAAATGAATTTAGACACAGACCTTACCCCCTTCACAGAAATTAACTAAAAATGAATCACAGCCCTAAATGTTAACCACAAAACTACAAGATCCTAGATGATAACATAATAATATAGGAGATAACCCAGATGATTATGTCAATGTTATTTTAGATATGACAACAAAGGAACAATCCATGAAAAAAACATTGATAAATTAGAATTCATTAAAATTAAAAAATGTTGCTGTGAGAAAGACACATCAAGAAATGAGAAGATAAGCCACATACTGAGAGAAAATATTTGCAAAAGACACATCTGATAAATAATTGTTATCCAAAATGTACAAAGGATGCTTAAATCTAGACAAAAAAATGAATAACCCAAAATGGGCCAAAGCCCTGAACAGACTTCGCCAAAGAAGACATACAGATACTTGGGCTGGGTATGATGGCTCATGCCGGTAGTCCCAGCACTTTCGGAAGTGGAGGTGAGGGAGCCCAGGGCCCAGGCAGAGCCCAGGGTCTTGAGACCAGCCTGGGCAACATGGCAAAACTCCATCTCTACAAAAAACACAAAAATTAGCCAGGCATGGTGGCATGCATCTGTAGTCTCAGCTACTAGAGAGACTGAGGTGAGAAGATCACTTAAGCCCAGGAGGTTGGGAGGTCGAGGCTGCAGTGAGCCATGACTGCGCTACTGCACTCTATCCTGGGCAACAGAGTGAGACACTGTTTCAAAAAAAGGGAAGATATACAGATAGTAATTATGCATATGAAAAGATGTTCAACATCATATGTCATTAGGTGTAGTTGTCCCTTAATACCCATTTGGGATTGATTCCAGGATTCCTGTGTATACCAAAATTTGTAGATGCTTAAGTCCCACAATTGGCCCTGCAAAACCCATGACTACAAAAAGTCGGCCCTGTATCCACAGGTTCTGTGTCTCTCGAATACTGTATTTTCCACCCCAAATTGATTGAATTTGTGGATGCAGAACCCAAGGATACATAGGGCCAACTATAATTGCAAATTAAAACAATAATGAGCTACCACTACACACCTATTAGAATGGCCAAAATCCCAAACACTAACACCACTAAATGCTGACAATGATGTGGAGCAACAGGAACTCTCCTTTGTTATGTGGGAATACAAAACAGTATAGACATTTCAAAAAACAGTTTGGCAGTTTCTTACAAAATTAAACACACTCTTGCCATACAATCCAGCAATTGCACTTCTTAGCTTAGTATTTACCCAAATGAATGGAAAACATATGTACACACAAAAACCTGCACACAGATGTTTATAGTAGCTTTATTCATAATTGCCAAAACTTGGGCATAACCAAGATGTCCTTCAGTAAGTGAGTGCTAAACTGTGATACATTCAGATAACAGAATATTATTCACTGCTAAAAAGACATGAGTTATGAAGCCATGAAAAGACATGGAGGAAACTTAGTGCATATTACACTAAGTGAAAGAAGTCAATCTGAAAAGGCTATAAAAATTGAGCATCCCTAATCTGAAAATCAGAAATTCAAAATGCTCCAAAATCTGAAATTTCCTGAGGGCCCACTTGATGACCCAAGAGGAAATTAAAACAATAACGAGTTACCACTACACACCTATTGGAATGCCCTAAATCCCAAACACTGATACCACCAAATGCTGGCAAGGATGTGGAACAAGAGCTCTCCTTCATTGTATGAAAATACAAAACACAAAAATTCCACATGGGACTTCACCTCATGGGTCACAATAAAAACACTGGCACATGCTATTTAGTTTATTCAACTTGCCATTGTTTGTTGTTAACAGCTGGCACAGGTGCACTGGTGATACTACTGTGCTGCTTACCCTGAACACATTATTTTTCACTGTAATAATGGTATGTCACATTTTTTACTGTTAAGTGCTTATGTGCAAATCAGTGTAAGAAAATGATTTGCTTATTGGTAGCACATGAATTCAGAATCAGGAATAATGGTGATGCCAAACAATCACAGACTGTACATGTGGGTGGCTGAGTGACACCTTTGCTCTCTCATGGTTCAATGTACACAAACTTTGTTTCATACACAAAATTAATAAAATCATTGTTATAAAATTACCTTCAAGCCATGTGTAAGGTAAATGGATAAAACATAAATGCATTTCCTGTTTAGACTTGGGTCTCATTCCCAACATTATCTGATTCTGTGTATACAAATATTCAAAAATCTGAAAAAATCTGAAGCCTGAAACACTTCTGGTCCCAGGCATTTTGGATAAGGAAAACCCCACCCACATGTTGTAAATCCATCCACCTATTTGACATCCTGGATAAGGCAAAACTATGGAGACAGTAAGAAGACTAGTGGTTGCCAGGGGAGTAGGATGAATAGGTGGAACACCTGATTTTTAGGGCAGTGAAACTTTCTATGTGATACAATGGTGGATACATGTCATTATAAATCTGTCAAAAGTCACAGATTGTCCAACACCAAGAGTGATGGACACTATGTAAACTATGGTGATGATGTGTTAATACCGGTACACTGATTGTAACAAATGCAGCATTCTGGTGCCAGGGATATTGATAGTTGGGGAGGCTGTGTGTGTGCGGGGGGACAGGGAATATATGGGAAGTCTCTGTACTTTCTGCTCACTTTTGTTGTGAATCTAAAAGCACTCTAAAATATAACATTCATTCATTTTTAAATTACCATATTATATATTTAGAATATTATAATTATATATTTTATTATGCTAGAGAACTGGTATAAAGAGGTTTGGGAATAAACACAACTGACTTTGATATGCATACAATTTAACTGGAGGAAGGAAAAGAGGCTTACTACAGAGTAGTCTACCAGCTGTGAACGTTTAGCTAAAAGCAATCAGTGGGCTGTGGACATTAATCAATATGTTTTACAGTGGGAATGAGAACACTGGCTAATCCTGCCAGGCAGTTAACTGGGGTTCAGTTAAAAACTCTTTCACCGTAGGTTTTTATATGAGAGATGAGAGGGAAAAAGATGAGGAGAGAGAAGAGGCAATTTGGGAGTAATTAAATACTTAGGTTTTGGGGGAGGGTTGGGGTACGGAGAGACAATTAGGGTCTAAACATAAGGCTTGCTGCTTCAAGAGAAGGGCATAAGGAGGGGTGTGTTTGGCTGGGCACCAGGGTGGGGGTGGACAGAAAATATGGCTCTCTAGACCTAAAACTGATAGCCCAGACTCCTATGACTATTATTGATTTTTATTTTATTTTATTTTATTTATTTTTGATATGAGTCTCGTTCTGTCGCCCAGGCTGAAGTGCAGTGGCTTGATCTCTGCTTACCGCAACTCCCACCTCCTGGTTCAAGCAATTCTCTGCCTCAGCCTCCCAAGTGGCTGGGATTACAGGTGCCTGCCACCACGCCCAGCTAATTTTTTTTTTTTTTTTTTTTTTTAAGTAGAGATGGAGTTTCACCATCACGGCCAGGCTGGTCTTGAACTCCTGACATCATGATCCACCCACCTCAGCCTCCCGAAGTGCTGGGATTACAGGCGTGAGCTACCACGCCCAGCCTTATTATTTATTTTAAAATGTTGGTAGGCTACCCTAGGAACCAAACTATAGAGAAACTGATCCATTCATTCAACAAATATTATCTACCATCCTGGGCATTTTCTATGCATTGGGAATACAGTAGTCATCAAAACAGGCAAAGATTCTTGCACTCATAGAGCTCACAGTGTACTAGAACAGACAAAAAAACAAGATAAAATAAGTAAAATGAATAATGATACATACTTTGAAGTACCAAGAAAAAACAGAGCAGGGAAAGAGGTTAGGAACAGTTCAAGGAAAGGGGGTGTCTGCAATTTTTTATATACAGAGGCCATGAAAGGCTTCACTGAGATAATCTTTGGGGAAAGCCCTGAAGGAGATGAAAGAACTATGCATGTATGTGGAGAAAGAGTGGCCCTAGCAGAGGAAACAACTAGAGCAAAGGAGTCCACCTGGTGTGACTGAGGAGGTGGCGAATGTGGCTGGACTAAACTAGTGGCAAAAGGAGATGAGGTCTGAAAGCTAACTAGGGCTACTGGAAGGTTTTCAGCAGATAAGGCATAAAATTTAACAGTTTATAGGATCATTCTGGCTGGCTATTTTGAGAACAGACTGAATGAAGGTGGTGAGGGAAAAGAGAAAGTAAGGAAATTATTTGGGAAGCGACTGCAACAAAACAACTGAAAGAATTAGATCAGAATAGCAGTAGTAGATATGGTGAGAAGTGGTCAGATTCTTAATATATTTTGAAGGTAAAGCTAGTTTCTAAGTTCAAAATAACTGGGAAAAACACCAGGACTAGAATCTATAAACTGTGGCCTGCATATACTTTAACTGTAGTCTTACAATCAGTTTAGTAAAAAAGGGTGAGTTGTACTAACAATATACTACTTACAAATTTTTTGAAGCTAAATATAGTGGGGGATTTTGGCCACAAAAGAAATAATCCAGCCTCCATCTAATGCAAATGCCTAGAGAGTTTATATTTCAACAAACATTTGTTGATCACCTTCATTATGTAACCCAGATGGTGTCTGGTGTTAAGTGATGTGTAGGTTTGCTTTGTAGAATTTTACAGTCTGTTATCTTCCTTGTAGAGACTCTGTTTTCGAAAAATAAAAAGTGAGAAAAAGAGGCCAGAATTAGAAACAAAAATTAATCTTCTATCTTTGTGATTTTCTTCTCCAAATTCCTTATGTGAAACTATATGATTTTTTTGAAGTAAAAATTTTAGAAACTTAAATCAGGTATTTTCTTAAAAATCACAGAAGTACTAGATCATCAAAAGAGAAACTGGTACAGTTCAGATTTTTTGCTAGGCAACTGGATCACTGTATATGCCTTTTGCCCCCTCAATTGAACCTTGATGGAGAACCGTCAATGTTAGGACACAAAATGTGTTGTGAAGAAAAAAACTCCACAAAACCAAAACATCGAGGAATAGTATTTTATATCAGTTTTTGTAAAGCACGGTGTAACACAGGGAAAATAAAAAACACTTTCTCTTCCAAAGCAAAAGTTGTCGTTTTACAACCAGAGTGCTGCCTTTTGAGGTCACAGTCCACCTCGTTGGCTTTTTCATGGTGCCTGTTGGTCACAAGTTGCCCTTCCTACAGAGGCAATCTAAGCACTGCTTTTATTATTAGTAAACAAGAAGGTGATTGCCCAAGTAAGACGACTTCTGGACCAGTGCCTGAACTAAGAGTTAAAGTAATCCAATAAAACCTGGAATTATTTCCTTAGTGTAAAGTACTTACCCAATTTCCTGGGACATGGGTGTACTATGAAACAGTAAAAAGGTGGGTACATATAAGCTGGAATAGGGAATGCCAGTAAAGCCTTATTCCCTCTAGGAGGCCATGTGATATATGAAAAGGTGTTTTCAGTGACAGTCAATTTTGTATTTGGAGAAAAAGCAAAAAACATAACCAAGCTTGTTAAGTACACAAAGTACAAAAAGTTAATGTTCTTGTTTGGTAAAGATACATATGTATACTTTTTACTCACATCTTGGTGCGAGTAAAACCACACCAAGGTATATCATGAAAGGTATATCATGCAGGGTATATCAGAAAAGGGAATTTATGTATTTATCAAGAAGAGTTATGAGTTTTTTTTTAAAGCTGAAAAACAATGTTTTTCAGTTTATCATGTGTCACTGTGTTAGGCATCAAAGATACAGAGGTAAATAAGATTTAAAAAACCCAACAACCCTTATTATTTTACAGTTCATAATCTAGTAGGGGACGTGGAAAGAGGGTAATGGCTGATGTGTGTAATGGTATTTATTTAAATACATGAGAAAAACAGAGAAACAGGAATTGAATGGGTGGGGTAACCGGCTAAAGTAACTGTTAATTATCCTAATAAATTCATAGATGCACTAGAAAGCTGAAGGAAACAGAAAACACCATCTGAGAAAACACCTGAGAAGGACCACACAGCTCTGGGTCCTTACGTGTTTGGAAATCCAGATTCATACTAAGGTAGGTAGCTCTAAAACAATATAATTCAAGGCTGGAGTGTGCGAAAAGCAACGTAATCAGCATACATGGTATTTCCCCCCTTATCTGTCGTTTTTCTTTGGCAGGTGTGTTAACTTGTGGTCAACTACAGTCCAAAAATATTAAATGGGAAGTTTCAGAAATAAACAATTCATAAATTTTAAGTTGTACACTGTTTGGAGTAGTGTGATGAAATCCCATGCTATCCTGCTCCATCCCACCCAGGATGGGAATCCTTCCCTTGTCCTGCATATCTATGCTGTATACACTACCTGCCCATTAGTCACTTAGCAGCCTTCTAGGTTATCGGATCGACTGTGGCAGTATCGCAGGGCTGGTGTTATTTTACTTCACAATGGTCCCAAAGCAGAAGAGCAGTAAGGCTGCCAATTTGGATATGCCAAAGAGAAGCTGTAAAGTGCTTCTTCAAGCGAAAAGGTAAAAGTTCCCGACTTAACAAAAGGAAAAAAATACAAATGCTGAGGTTGCTAAGATCTACAGTAAAGATAAATCTGTGAAATTGTGAAGAAAGAGAAATTCATGTATACCATATGTATAGGATTTGTTACTATCCATGGTTTCGGGCATCCTACTGGAGGTCTTCAGATATACCCCCATGGATAAAGGGGAACTACTGTATGAGAAAGCAGAAGTAACAAAGGTCCCTAGTATCTGAACTCAAACATAAAATTCATAGTTAATAATTCCAGGGAAAGGGTCCTTATTAGTTCAAGGAACACTGCTCCTCTATTTTCTTACATTTTACATGGCTCTTCAGCTCAAACCTGCAGCTGTGAGACAACACTGAAGAGAGGAGGTAGAAAGAATGTTTCTTTCTTTTACAGGCAACAAATCCTAAATCGTTTACCCTTTCAAAAGCCAATGAAGACTGCAAGTAAAAGACAACATGTTTGAGAAGGAAAATTGAAGAACATTTATAAAAACTATAATATAATAAACGGAAATTAATCCCATCAAAGTGTTTTTCATTTTAATCAACTGACTTACAAATTAAATTTGCTTCCTAGGAAGATTTCCTAAAAGAAAAACAGAGGACACTCGATGGCAGAGGAATTTCCTCAGCCAAAAGCTGAAGACAGAAAACTTTAGTCACAGGGATGCAAAGCAGCTAGTGGTCTTTACTACTCTGAACAGTAAGATGAAATTTAGAGCTTTCCTCACAAGATGAATAGGCACAATTGTAACATGCCTTACAGTTTAAACTGAAAGAAATTTAAAAACTCAGAATTATTTTGCTATATTTTGCCTTTGAAACCTAGTAACAATGCTCAGGACTTCAGAAAGTTACAAATAGCCACAGAATTCAAATTTGACACATTTAAGTTCTACAAGACAGTTTCCTAGGAACATTTCTCCACTGATAACCTACTCAGTATGATAAGACTTCAACTGTCATACACAGAGCCTCAGTTCTCACTCACCCTACCATAGTAATTCAGAACAAGTAGTTAGATTTAATCTTTTATATTTAAAAGCTACTGATTGTTTCTTTTTTTCAAGGTGAAACAAAAAAGAAAAAACAAGTTTAAAACCACATTTGCTGTAACTTTCATTATATCACTTCAAGATTCTTGGGTGTTTAGAGCACTTACTAAAATCTGACAAAATCTGTATTTTCAGCATTGCCTACTGCTGTTCAAAGGTTCACTTAGCCCAGGAAGGAAGGACTAAATCCAGGGAGTAAGAGTCTACAGAACGATTTGTTTTGTTCTTTCAACATTAAATGCACTCACTTGCCTGTGTTAGCAAGTACTTCTGTCATGAACAGAAGTCTACTACAGTACCAAGTAGAGGCATTATAGGAGCATCTGCTTCAATACCCTTATATGCAAAATGGGGCTAAAACTTATTCTATTTACCTCAAAGGGATACCGTGAGGATCAAATATTTCTTTACAAGCTCTACAAACAATAAAAGTATGTGAAAGCTATTTTAAAAATTATATTACAAAGTTATCAATGAAATATTTATGAGAAAGTATATGGATTATATTAAAAGAACAGATACAGGCCAGACATGTTGGCTCATACTTGTAATCCCAACACTTTGGGAGGCTGAGGCAGGTGAATTGCTTGATCTTAGGAATTTGAGCCCAGCTGGGGCAACATGGCAAAACCTCATCTCTACCAAAAATACAAAAATTAGCTGGGCATGGTGGCACGTGCCTGTGGTCCCAGTTACTAGGGAGGCTGGGCTGAGGTGGGAGGATTGCTGGAGCCCGGGAAGTCGAGGCTGCAGTGAGCCATGATAGTGCCACTGCACTCCAGCCTAGATGACAGAGTGAGACCCTGTCATCATCATCATCATCATCATCATCATCATCATCATCATCATAAATAAATACATAAGAAAAAAGATTGGAAGGAAATACATCAAAATGTTCAAAGTATTGGGAAGCAGAAATGGGTGGATCACTTGAGGTCAGGGGTTCAAGACGAGCCTGGCCAACATGGTGAAACTCTGTCTCTACAGAAAATACAAATTAGCCACGCATGGTCGTGGGCGCCTGTAATCCCAGCTACTCTGGAAGCTGAGGCAGGAGAATGGCTTGAACCCGGGAGGTGCAAGTTGTAGTGAGCTGAGATCATGCCACTGCACTCCAGTGTGGGTGACAGAGTGAGACCCTAAATAATAATAATAATAACAACAACAGACACATAAGAAAAAAGATTGGGGCCGGGCGCGGTGGCTCAAGCCTGTAATCCCAGCACTTTGGGAGGCCGAGATGGGCGGATCACGAGGTCAGGAGATCGAGACCATCCTGGCTAACACGGTGAAACCCCGTCTCTACTAAAAAATACAAAAAACTAGCCGGGCGCGGTGGCGGGCGCCTGTAGTCCCAGCTACTCAGGAGGCTGAGGCAGGAGAATGGCGTGAACCCGGGAGGCGGAGCTTGCAGTGAGCTGAGATCCGGCCACTGCACTCCAGCCTGGGCGGCAGAGCGAGACTCCGTCTCAAAAAAAAAAAAAAAAAAAAAAAAAAAAAAAAAAAAAAAAGATTGGAAGGAAAAACATCAAAATGTTCAAAGTGTTGGGAGGCTGAGGTGGGCAATCACTTAAAGTCAGGAGTTCAAAACCAGTCTGGCCAACATGGTGAAACCCTGTCTCTACAAAAAAATACAAAAATTAGCCGGGTGTGGTGGCAGGAGCCTATAATCCCAGCTACTCTGGAGGCTGAGGCAGGAGAATCGCTTAAAGCCAGGAGGTGGAGGTTGCAGTGATCTGGGATCGCACCACTGCACTCCAGCCTGGGTGACAGAGCGAGACTCTGTCTCAAAAAAAAAAAAAAAAAAAAAAAAAGAAGTTCAAAGTAGTTACGTCAGGGTGGTGAAATTATGAATAATTACTTTCCAATCTTTGTTTTAAACTCAACCTTCAGCAGTATGGTTATGTTACTTTAAAGAAAGAGGAAAAGTGCCATCAAAGATCACAGATGTTTTAAAATTAAATTTTAATTTCACATGCAATACTTGGATAGTTTCCTTTTCAAAAAAATATGGCTACACGTAGAGCTAAAATTCCCTTTTTGCCAGACTCTCCATACTCCCCTTTCCATACAAACACCATTAGAAGGGGTTCTAACTCCAACCTGGGTGACTGAGCAAGACACCGTCTCAAAAACAAACAAACAAACAGAAGAGTTTCTAGCTTATTGCTGAAAAAATGCCTTAAAGATAGTTGCTAATGATATATTCTTTCTCTCTCTCATCAGAATTAGCACTACAGGGCAGAGAAGAGTAAATAAGCATGTTTAACAGGCAGAGTAAGGGCACAATTTATAAACCTCATGCTTTATATTAAAAATTCCCTTAAATTCTTCATTCAGTTTTATAAAGCAGTATTTATTTTAACAAAAATTAATGTTTTAAATTGCATGAGGCCAGAACAAGGATCATGTAGCCTCAAAACAATATTTCCCCATGAGTGCAATAACACACAGCACAGATTCGGTTCATTTTCTTGACAGATAACCGACATATTTTGATACTGAGGGGAAAAAAGTGCTGTGACTTCCTTATTGAATATCTCCACTATATAGCAATAGATTGAGAAGTTGTAACTCAATTTATATCCTGTTAACTTTCCAGATAAGTTACATGAAAATACACTGAAATTACCAAACAAGAATACCATTTAATTATGGGAAAACAGACCATGAAAATGAACATTTCCTTAAGAGGTTTAACTCTGAAAATTACAACACATCTGAGACTGTTATATGTACATTCTTATGCCACTGGCAGGAAAAGTAACAAGCTTTTGATAAGTTGTTGTTTTACTTCTTGCCAATATACCTTAAGATAAACCTAAAATGTAATGTGTTTGATTCATCTCTAATTCCAGTGGCATCTCTGTGCCTTCAGAAATTGGACTCTAAACTGCCTTACATGAAAAAGAAAAGTTATTGGTACTCTTAAGCTCATCATTACAACATTTTTCCACAGAATCTTCTCTGGAGGCATTTATTCTTACTAGAAACTCTCTCCAAATATTTAATTTGGCCCTGGGTGTTTAGTAACATTAGAATATTTAAAAGACAAAATTGATAAATTACAATCAAGACATAGTAATGTGAGCTATGAAGAAAAATAGCTTACCTGTGATTTCTACAACGAATTCACTCAAAATCTGGGGAGAAAAAGCCTCTCAAATATTTGATAAAGGATGATGTGCAGCATAAACTACAAGGAGACAACCTGAGGCAGTAGGAAGAGCTCTGAATCGAAGTCAGGAAATCTGACTTTGAGTTCAGGATATGCTACCAACTAACTGGTTTCTGGGATCACTAAACGACTCTGGCTGAAGTTTTTTCACCTGTTAATGAAGAACAAAATCAACTTCAAATTTGTTTAGTTGTTAGACTACATAGAATACCGAGAAACAGTATATTTAATTATATGAAATAGAAATACTAACAAACTAGCAGAAAATAGGAATATATTAAAAATTCAATACAAAATCACAACCATAAACATATATGTACACAAACACAGAGTTCTCTAAGCATGGTATGCATTTCTGAATTCTGTTCATATTTATTTGCTATCTGGGAGGGAGTCTCAGTTTATATTGAGGGCTCTGGAGTCAGACTGCCTAGATTCCAATCTCATATTTTACTTATTAGCTGTGGAACTTGGGCAAGCTAGTCAAAAGCTCTGAACCAATGTTTTCCTATCCTATAAATGAGAAGAGCAATAGTATATACTATAAAGAAGTTATCTCAAGAACTAATCTGTGTAAATAAAGCAGGTAGTATGGTGTCATCATATAGTAAGAGCCTAATAACAACAATGATAGCAATAATTGCAGCAAGAATTTATTGCTTACTAAGTACCAGGCACTATTTTAAGAGCTATACATGTATGATCCCACTTAATCCTCACATCCACCATATCAAGTAGATATTATCATTAGCTCCTATTTTATAGTGAACAAACTGATCCACAGAGGGGTTAAGTAACTTACTCATGTTTAACTGTGATAGTCACTATGGCTATTCAAAAATATTTAGATCTCCTTTCAGAAACATAAGAGGAAACTTCCTCACTGCCTCAGAGAAGACACAAGGCCCATGTAACTCATGGGCAATGACAGTGAGTGACATATGATTCCTCTGGGCAGAAAATCTGAGTCTATAAGCAATTTGCCATGTTTCCCTCCCCTGAATACAGTGACTGTGAAAGTATATGTTGTGATGGAGTTTACATCAGCCTGGTTGTCTGAGTGACCACAAATAGCATAGCCCCATGTTGACCCACTTTGTACAAATAGCATAAGTGAAGAAAGAAAGCCACTGAGATTTTATGGTTGTTTATTACCACAGCAATATAAATAGCAATAATCTAGCCTATCCTAACTGACACTTTCTCAGTTAATAAATTTCAGATTTAAGTATCATTATCTACTTGTTTATAGTTAATACCCAAAGTTTCAAAATAAATTATGGAAGAAAATAGTACATTTCTATCCATATAGTTCTTTTTGTGTGTGTAAACCAACAAAAGTTCGCTATTATCTAGTTTAATACTACAATTTAAGAATTACCGGTCTAAATGTCTTCATGATCTTAGGCTAGGCAAAGGTTTCTTGAAGAGGACAAAGCACTAACCACATTAGAGAAAAGTGACAAATTGGAGTCCACTACAGTTAAGAATGTCTGTTCATCAAAAGATCATGTTAAAGGAGTAAAAAGGCAAGCCACAGACTGGGAAATTGTATTTGTAATACATATATTCCCTAAAGACTCATATTTAGAATATACAAAGAACTCCTAAATATCACTAAGATTAAAAATAAATTATCCCTTTTTTTTAAAAAAAGGGGGTTAAATACAAAGCAAGCACTTCATAAAGAGACTATCCAAATTATCGATAGCTATAGAAAAAGAGTTAGTATTATATACCCACCAGAATGGCTAAAATAAAAAAAAAAAATGACAATACACAGAGGTACCAAGGATGAAGAAGAACAGAAATTCTCTTAGGATGCTACTGGGAATCTAAATGGGGACAATCACTTTGGAAAACTATTTAGCAATACCTGTTAAAACACACCTATCCTATGAACCAGCAACTCCATTCCTAGTGAGAAATGAGTGTATATAACCAACCGAAGACATGTATGAGAATGTTCATGGCAGCTTTTTAAATAATAACCTCAAAGTGGAACCAACCCATGTGTCCATCAACAGTAGCATGGCTATGTTATGATATAGTCTTACAATGAAATCAGTGGAATACTATACAGATTGAACTACTGCTACATGCAACACGGATGAAGCTCATAGATATAATCATGAACAAAAGAAGCCAGACCCACGAGAATAAATATTCTATGAATACATTTATATGAAGCTCAATAACAAGTAAAACAACCGTATAGTGACAGAAATCAGAATAGTGGTTATCTCTGGTGGGGAGAAAGAAGGTAATGACTGAAGAGCCTCCCAGAGTGATGAAAATATTCACAGGCACATATATATATCTATGTAAAAATTCATTGATTTTTATACTTTACTGTATATGCCACAGTTTTAGAAAGTAAAATTTTAAAAAGCAGCATTGATTAAGATAATTCCAGGATTAGAAGGTCCCACAAAGATCACTGAGTCCAACCATACAACCAAGGCTCAGCCCCCAACCTGAAAGTCTCTCGGGAACGTCTACTCCCACTTTTCAATAGCTCTGACAATTGGAAAGTTTTTCTTTATAATGAACTCCAAACCTACAGCCACGTGCGGTGGCTCACGCCTATAATCCCAGCACTTTGGGAGGCAGAGGTGGGTGGATCACGAGGTCAGGAAATCAAGACCATCCTGGCTAACACCGTGAAACCCCGTCTCTACTAAAAATACAAAAAACTTAGCCAGTGTGGTGGCGGGTGCCTGTGGTCCCAGCTACTCAGGAGGCTGAGGCAGGAGAATGGCGTGAACCCGGGAGGCGGAGCTTGCAGTGAGCCGAGATCGCGCCACTGCACTCCAGCCTGGGAGACAGAGGAGACTCCGTCTCAAAAAAACAAAAAAACAAAAAAAAAAAACCTCGAAAACATTTTCTCTTGAAATGAAATTTATCTGGTTTAAATTTGGTAGTAAACAGACCTTTTTAAATGGGTTTTGGGAAATGCTAGTAGCCTGAAAGCTGTTTCAAATTGTTGTGTTTATAATTTTCTCACAAATGTGCAATTAAACATCTTATTGTACTAAAATCAGCTTCAAAAACAATAATTTAATTAAAAACTATAGGATGAAGAAAGCAAACATAAGCTATATAAGAAAATGCAGAGTATCTTGCAATATCAAATCATAATAGATGTGTATAACTTATAAAACACATGAATACATTAATATTATGAAGTATGGTCATTTTTTGCATTATTCTGATTATTGTGATTAAAAGACATGTCATATACTTACTCTGGTTGCATTATGGCATATTTAAGTGACTAAAATAGCTAATAATACTTACAAATAATATTGTAAATCTCAAGAGTAACCAAATGCGATTAGACTACCTTTCCTTTGTAGGGCCCTTATATGTTTTTTTAAAATTGCAGTTTGGCTGAGTGCAGTGGCTCACACCTATAATCCCAGCTCTTTGGGAGGCTAAGGTGGTAGGATCGCTTGAGCCCAGGAGTTTGAGACTGGCCTGGACAACATAGCAAGACCCTGTCTCTAAAAAAAAAAAAAAAAAGAAATTAAAACTAAAAACCTAGCTTAGTGTGGTGGTATGTGCTTGCAGTCTTAAGCTACTCAGGAGGCTGAGGCGGGAGGATCATTTTTGCCTAGGAGTTCAAGGCTGCAGTGAGTTATCGTGCCACTGCACTCCAGCTTGGGCCACAGAGCAAGATCCTGTCTCAAAAAAATGAACAAAATTGCAGTTCTAGAAAAGAAGACAAGTTATTCAAGACTGCTACTGAGAACTCTCTACCTTTACTTTTAAAGAGTTTCAATCTAGGGCTGCACACAGTAGCTCACGCATGTAATCCCAACACTTTGGGAGGCTGAGGCGGGCAGATCATCTGAGGTCAGGAGTTCAAGACCAGCTTGGCCAACATGGTGAAACCCCAACTCTACTAGAAAAATACAAACATTAGCCAGGCATGGTGGTGCATGCCTGTAATCCCAGCTACCCAGGAGGCTAAGTCAGGAGAATCTCTTGAACCCGGGAGGCAGAGGTTGCAGTGAGCCAAGATCACGCCACTGCTCTCCAGCCTGGGCAACAAGAGTGAAACTCCATCTCAAAAAAAAGAAAAAAAAAAAAGTTTCAATCTAAAAAATATAGGCAGGTGCATTCCTCTCTGGGGGCTTAAATAAAATCTGCACACGCGGCCAATTTAGCTTAGCACTGAGAAGACTGACTAATCATCAAAAACTTGTCTCTAGGTAGTACAGTGATTACTTGGTCCCTTTTTCAGAGAGGAATTTTTAAGAAATAAAGTACCAAACCAGAGGAAACAAGCAACTCCTTCATGCTCTCAGGGCACAGGACACACCTATGAAGTACTTGCCTACCTGTAGTTTACCTAGGATGGCATGATCTATTTTCTTACTCATTATATATTTCCAATAATATCTACCAGGTACATGGTTAAGATACCAGCAATACAATGGTGAACAAATTGTCTCTTCCCTCGTGAAAAACTCGAGTTGGAGGTGAAAGATGTTCAGCAAATATACCAATAAATAAACTTTAAATTTGTTTAAAATGCCCTGAAGGAAAAGAACAGAAAGCTATTGAATAACAGGGGAGATTTCATTTAGACAGGGGACTTCTTTGAAGAAGGAACACGTAACCTGAGAGTTAAACGTTAAGTAGGTACGTTGCATACTGAGGAACTAGCTTATTAGGCCCAGAGGTGAGAGAGAACTTGATGCTTTGGAGGAAGTGAAAGGCAGCTTGTGGCTGGAGAAAAATGAGCCAGAGAGGAAAGCAACAAAGGCAGGTAGACAGGAACCAAATCCTGAACAGAATTGGGGCTATGTCAGAAATCCGGGTTTTCCCCAAAGTATAAGAGTAAACCTCTGAGGAATTTTAAGGAGGGGCATGATGTGACATTTATGCTTTCTAAAGGGTCATTCAGACTTCTGTGTAAAGAATGAATGTGTAAGAATGGATCTAGAAGCCAGGTGTGGTGGCTCACACCTGAATCCCAGCACTTTAGGAGGCCGAGGCAGGTGGATCACTTGAGATTGGGAGTTCAAGACAAGCCTGGCCAACATGGTGAGACCCTGTCTCTACTAAAAATACAAAAATTAGCTGGGCATGGTGGTGCACACCCATGGCCCCAGCTATGTGGGAGGCTGAGGCAGGAGAATTGCTTGAACCTGGGAGGCAGAGGATGCAATGAGCCGAGAACATGCCACTGCACTCCAGCCTGGGCAGCAGAGTGAGACTCTCTGTCTTGGGGGAGGAAAAAAAAAGAGAATGGATCTATAAAGATCAGTAGGGAAGTTACTCCAATCGTCCACCAGTCCTCCTTAGCATGACGGTGGCTTAGAAAAGGATAACAACAGGGAAGATGAAGCAAAGAGGGTGAATCCAAGATATATTTAGGAGGTAGAATCAATAGAATCGTGCAGTGGTCTGGATAGGGGTGTGTGTTGAAGGGATAAGGGCAGTAGTAAGAGGTCTCAAGAATGAGCCCAAGATTTTTAACGAAGAAATCAGTAGATTGAGTCGTCATTTATGGAGATAAGGAATACTCGAAATGTAGAAGTAGAAAAAGTATTAAGATTAGGCATGTTCATTTTAAGATGGCTTTGAGATAAAATATCAAGTTGTACCCTGTACACAGAAGAAAAGTCTGAGATGGAGATAGGAGTTTAGGAGTTTCCAGCAAGTATAGTAGAGTTTCCAGCAAGTATAGTCGATGGTATTTTAAAGCATGAATGTAAGGTATAACCTAGGGAGAGATAATAGGTTAAAAGGAGTTAGAATTGTGTCCTGAGGAACTCAACAGTTAGAAGATGAGTAGAGGAGGAGATTGCAAAGAGGACATGAACACAGGTAGGCAGACAGCCAGGAGTGCATGGTGTCAGGCTATTTCAAGGAAAAAAAAAAAAAAAAAAGGATGTACCTATATGTTACTGGGATTAAATGAGAATGCAAAAAATGTCCAAGTTTTTTGACAACATGGAAGTTATTAGTGACCTAGTAGAGCCCTTTTGATGGAGTGGCGGGGGTAGAAGCATACCATCTACATGGTTTGCATATAGGGAATGTAGAGAAAAATAATACAGTCCTTCAAGTCGTTGAGGGAGTGAAGGGCTTAAGAAAACTTAAAGTACAAAACAAATGGCTGGGTGCAGTGGCTCACACCTGTAATCCTGGCACTCTGGGAGGCTGAGGTGGGCAGATCACTTGAGGTCAGGAGTTTGAGAGCAGCCTGGCCAACATGGTGAAACCCCATCTCTACTTAAAAAAATACAAGAAAAGAATTTAGCCAGGCATGGTGGCATGTGTCTGTAGTCCCAGGCACATTCACACACAACCAGGTACCATTCAATAAAAAATCCATTCCTCACCTACTGTGGTGGATGCCACTGTTGTCATTAATTAATTATATACATATGGGATTGCTTGGGAGGCTGAGGCAGAAGAACTGCTTGAGCCCAGTAGGTGGAGGCTGCAGTGAGCCAAGATCATGCCACAGCACTCCAGCCTGGGTGACAGAGAAGACTGTCTCCAAAATAAATAGAGTATAAAACAAAAATTATGCAAATTGTAAGTGTACAGCTTGACAACTTTTCATAGACTGTATCACCTGTAGCCCTACCAGAATAAACAGATTATTACAACAAGCAGAAGTCCCCCACCTTATGCCCCTTCCCATTCGCTATCCCAGTAAAAGTAATTACTGTGACTTCTAAGATTTGTTCTGCTTGTTTTTTAACTTTATTCATATACTATGTAATTATTTGTACTTACATGCACTTATCTGGCTTCTTTTGCTCGATATTATGCTCGATATATGATCATCCATGTAGATACAAGAAACATTTGCTTACCCATTCTATTTCGATGGACATTTGGGCTATTAAGAATGATGCTACGGCCGGGCGCGGTGGCCAAGCCTGTAATCCCAGCACTTTGGGAGGCCGAGACGGGCGGATTACGAGGTCAGGAGATTGAGACCATCCTGGCTAACACGGTGAAACCCCGTCTCTACTAAAAATACAAAAAAATAGCTGGGCGAGGTGGTGGGCGCCTGTAGTCCCAGCTACTTGGAAGGCTGAGGCAGGAGAACGGCGTAAACCCGGGAGGCGGAGCTTGCAGTGAGCGGAGATCCGGCCACTGCACTCCAGCCTGGGCGACAGAGCGAGACTCCATCTCAAAAAAAAAAAAAAAAAAAAAAAAAGAATGATGCTACTATGAACATTCTTGTCCATTTGTGTCTTTTGGTGAACATATATATAAATTTCTGTTGGGTGTATACCTAGGAACAGCTGGGTCAGAGGGTCAGAGGGTGTATGATCACCTTTTGGAACACACAGCCAAACTGATTTCCAAAACGGCTGTAAAAATATACACACCTACCAGAAACATACGAGTTTCAGTGTCTTCACATCATCAATACTTGATATTCTAAGTCTTTTTAGTTTTAGCCATTTCAGTGGGGATGTAGGGAGGCTTCTCAAGATACTGAGAGGTCTCAAGTATCTCATTGTGGCTTTAATTTGCACTCATTTGATGTAAATAAAATAGGTGGATGCATATTGGCCTTTGGATAGTTTCTTTTGTGGAGTGCCTATTGAAGTATTTTGTCCTTTTTGAAATTTGATTATTTGTTTTTTCCTATTGATCTGTAAGAGCTCTACAAGTCCCTTGTTGAATACATGTATTACAAATATGTATTCTCACTCTGCAACTAGTCTACTAGTCTTTTCATTCTCATAATAATATCTTTTAATGAAGAGAAGTTTTTAATTTCATAAACTCCAATTTATTCAACCTTCTCCTTCCTTTTCAGATCATTACCTACTCCAAGATCATAAAGGTGTTTTCCAGTTTCTCCTTAAATTTTTCTTTCACATTTAGCTCTATAATCCAACTAGAAACTTATTAGAAGTGGTTTTTGTATATGTTGTGAGGTAAGGGGTCAAGGATTCATTCCCTGCCCCTTCTACACACAACCAGGCACCATTCAATGAAAAATCCATCCCTCACCTACTGTGGTGGATGCTACTGTTGTCATTAATTAATTATATACATATGGGATTGCTTCTGGGCTCTCAATTATGTTCCACAGATCTGTCTGTCCTTGCGCCATTACTACACTGTAATTACTGTAGCTTTATAATAAATCCTGTTATCTGATAAAGTCTTACAACTTTGTTCTTCAAGATTGTCTTGACTATTTAGTCCTTTTCAAGTCTATGTGAATTTTAGAATCAACTTGTTAGTCCCTCCTTCCATCATGTACACAAATCCTGAGATTTTATTAGGATTCCATTTAATCTATAGATCAATTTGGAGAGAAATGGTATCTTTACAATACCAAGTCTTCCAATCTATGACTACCTATTACATCTTGCTTCTCTCTGTTTTACAGTTTCCTGTGTAAAGATCTTATAAGACTTAAATTTGATTTGTTTGATTCTATTGTAAATGGTATTTTAAAAATTTCACTTTCTAACTGTTGGTTGCTCGTATAAGTTTGCTTATTAATTCTAATAGTTTGTCTATAGATTCTTTGAGAGTTCCTATATTCCCAAGTAACACATTTAGGTTCATGAAAGATACTGCTCTGTAAATATCTTCTCTCAAAATATAGCTGCCAGGTCTTGGCATTAAGGCTTAGATGATCTCGTAAAACAACTTGTATTCTATTGAAGAGTTTGAGTAACACTGGGGTTATTTCTTCCTTAAAGATTTGTAAGAATTCATCAGTGAAGTCAGGTAGACCTGGTTTTCTTTGTAGATTTTTTTTTTTTTTTTTTTTTTTTTTTTAAGACAGGGTCTCTTTATCACCCAGGCTGGAGTGCAGTGGCACAATCACAGCCTACTGCAACCTCGAACTCCTAGGCTCAACCGATCTTCCTACCTCCCGAGTAGCTAGGACTATAGGTGCACATCACCATGCCTGGCTAATTTTAAAAATTTTCTTGTAGAGACAGGGTCTTGAACTCCTGGCCTTAAATGATTCTTTAGCCTTGGCCTCCTGAAGTGCTGATGTTACAGGCATGAGCCACCATGCCCAGCCAAAATTTTAAATACTGAATTCAATTTACTTAACAGATAAAAACAGTTTTCAGATACTGTATTTCTTCACGTCAATTTTTTATGCCAATTTAAATAAAGTATTTAACCATTTGTCCATTTCATCTAAAATTTCAAATCTGTCTATATAAGATTGTTCATGATTATCTTCCTACCTTTTTGACATCTGTAGAATCTGTAAAGAAATGTTCCCTTTTCATTCCTGATATTGGTAATTTATGCTTTTTTTTTTTTTTCTTTATCAATATTGCTAGAGGTCTACGCATTTTACTAATCTTTTTAAGGAACCAACTTTTGGTCTTGTTATTCCCTACTGCCAATTTGTTGTCTTCTTTTATTTTTTGAGACGGAGTTTCGCTCTTGTCACCCAGGTTGGAGTGCAATGGCACGATCTCGGCTTACTGCAACCTCTGCCTCCCCGGTTCAAGTGATTCTCCTGCCTCAGCCTCCTGAGTAGCTGGGATTGCAGGCGCCCGCCACTATGCACAGCTAATTTTTGTATTTTTAATAGAGATGGGGTTTTGCCATGTTGGCCAAGCTGGTCTCAAACTCCTGACCTCAGGTGATCCACACACCTCAGCCTCCCAAAGTGCTGAGATTACAGGCATGAGCCACTGTGCCTGGCCGACAATTTGTTTTCTATTTCATTGATTTCTATTTTCTATTATTTCCTTTCTTCTACTTACTTTGGGTTTAATTTGCTGTTCTTTTCCTACCTTGATGGGTATTTAGATAACTGATTTTTCCTTTTTTCTATTCTAATATATGCATTTAAGGCTACACATTTTTCATTGAGTATAGCTTTAACTGATTCACACATTTTCATATGTATTTTCATTATTCTGTTGCAAATGTGTTCTAATTGCCATCATGATTTCTAGATTGGCAGTTATTTTCTTTAAGGAACTTAAAGGTTGCGTTCTCTGAGAATATATCCAAGGGAAATGAAATTACTATGTTGAAAAGATATCTGCACTCTCAGGGTTATTGCCATATTATTCACAATAGCCAAGATACGGAATCAGCCTCAGTATCCATCAACAGATGAACACAGAAAATGTGGTATATATACACAATGGAATACTATTCAGCTTTAAAGAGGAAGGAAATCCTGTCATTTGCAACAAAATGAATGAACCTGGAGGGCATTATCTGTTAAGTGAAATTAGCCTGGTACTGACAAATACCACATGATCTCATACGTGGAACCTAGAAAACCTGAACTCATAGAAGTAGAGTGTAGAATGGTAGTTACCACGGGTGGGGTGGGGCTGGGAAGATGTTGGTCAAAGGATACAAAATTTCAGTTTGACAGGAGGTATAAGTTTGAGATAGCTATTGTACAATATATTGACTAT
Organism: Macaca thibetana thibetana; assembly: GCF_024542745.1. Classification (NCBI taxonomy): domain Eukaryota; kingdom Metazoa; phylum Chordata; class Mammalia; order Primates; family Cercopithecidae; genus Macaca; species Macaca thibetana. The sequence continues at coordinate 162,303,556 of NC_065584.1, read as the reverse complement.
AGTTAATAACAATGTGTTATATTCTTGAAAACTGCTAAGAGAGTAGATGTTCAGTGTTCTTACATAAATTGTGTGAGGTAATACACATGTTAATTAGCTCAATTTAGCTATTCCACAATGTATACATATTTCAAAACACCATGCTGTACATAATACATATAATTTTTGTCAATTAAAAAAAAAAAAAAAAAAAGGCAGCCGGGCATGGTAGCTCACATCTGTAATCCGAGCACTTTGGGAGGCCAAGGCAGGCAAATCACCTGAGGTCAGGAGTTCGAGACCAGCCTGGCCAACATGGTGAAACCTCGTCTCTACTAAAAATACAAAAATTAGCTGGGTGTGGTAGCATGCACCTGTAATCCCAGCTACTTGGAAGGCTGAGGCAGGAGAATCACTTGAACACAAGGGGCAAAGGCTGCAGTGAGATGAGATCATGCCACTGCACTCCAGCCTGGGTGACAGAGGGAGACTCCATCTCAAAATAAACAAACAAACAAACAAACCAACCAACCAACCAACCAAGTAGGTAAAAGCAAAAAAAAAAAAAAAGTTACATTGTATTGTTTTCTGGCCCCCATTATTTCTGTTGACAAGTCAGATGTCAGTCTAATTGTTCCTTTGAAGATGATATGTCTTTTTTCCTCTGGTTACTTTCAGCAGTTTTATTTTTACTATGAAGAATGAAAGTGTGGTACTCCTTGTATTTATTTTGCTTGGCGTTTCTTGCACTTTTCAAATCCATGTCTTGATATTTGCATCGATTTTGGAAAATTCTCAATCACTGTCTCTTAAAATATTACTCCTTCTAGGCCGGGCGTGGTGGCTCATGCCTATGATCCCAGCAATTTGGGAGGCCAAGGTTGGCAGATCACGAGGTCAGGAGATCGAGACCATCCTGGTTAACATGGTGAAACCCCATCTCTACTAAAAATACAAAAAAAAATTAGCTGGTGTGGTGGCGGGTGCCTGTGGTCCCAGCTACTCCAGAGGCTGAGGCAGGAGAATGGTGTGAACCCGGGAGGCGGAGCTTGCAGTGAGCCGAGATGGCGCCACTGCACTCCAGCCTGGGAGACAAGAGTGAGACACTGTCTCAAAATATATATATATATAAAATATATACATGTATGTGTATATATATGTATATATGTGTATATACATGTATATATGTATACATATATATATTACTGCTTCTAACTTTCTCTCCTTCAGTCATATATATGTTAGACTTCTTCATCATTTCCTCATGTCTCTGTAATAGTTTCATATTGTTGCTGTAACAAGTTATTTAAAGCTATTGGCTTAAAGCAATACAAATTAACTTTCTTACAGTTATAGACTCTGCGTAGCAAACATTGTGAGGGGAAAACAAGTTTTAAAAAATAGTTTCTTGGTACCATCCTTCTCTAAGTACTAGCTACCTGGGGATCTCTAAAATCCAAGTTCTGTCTGCTCAGCCCCATAAAACTAACAGCTTCTCTGCTTTTAGAAGAAACCCTCTGCTAAGTTTCATAGCATCTTGTCATGCTCTAAGAATTAGCAAATTCCTAGGAAAAAAGAGAAGCATGGAACATCAGCCCACTTCTCTGAAGCTCCTTTGGTTCTACAATTGTGGTTTCTTAAGTCCTGGATGCCTCAGCAGGTCTTTGATGACCTCACTTTTCTTTTTAAATCTCATCTTTCCTGTTCTTAGCAAAAGCATTAGTCTGCAGTAACCTCATCTCTCAGAGTCATAAGTGGAAATCACAGCTTGGGCTCTGAATCAAAACTCTGCTGCTTATTAGTTAAGTGATTTGGCAAGTTATTTAACCTAGAGTATTTAAACATTTGAAGTTTCAATTTTCTTTCATGTAAAATGAACATAACACTATCTAATGAGGTTATTGTGAGGATGTGAAGATTAAATGAGACATATTTATAAAATGTCTGATAACAAAAACATTCTTATTGCAGGTTTTCTATGTGCCAAATACTTTATACAGATTTAATGATTTATTGTAGACATAGTTATCTTCCATTTCCTTTTCAAGATCACATATTAGTAAGTGATGAAGCTAAGATTTGACTCTAGAACACTAGTTTTCAATAACTACACAATGTTACTTCTATAATGTTGCTTGAGTATTGTTCCTGACACCAGTAAGTTGTCAATAAATATAAATTATTATTATACAGAAAATATAAATGCTTTAGAAATAGACACCAATTACATTAGTTTTTCTACTTTGTTTCCTTCTGATTTGTTTCTCCTTTTCATTTTTGCAAAAACATTCTTACAACATCTTTCAATGTATTCTTAAAGATGCTATTGTGAAAAATGAATGTCTTATAGCCCACTGAGTAGACAGGCAATAATTTGCTTAAGCATTATTATATTGTTGAATGTTTAGAAGATTTCAAGTCTTTAGACAGTATAGTATAGGTATCAGTGCTATTAACATTTTGTACCTTTAACTATTTTTCTTCTTTAAAATACTTTCTTAGAATAAAGTTCTATATGTGGAATTATTGGCTTAAGAGTATGAACATGTTATTATTTGTTGATATAACTGCTACTGTTATTAAGCCAAAAAGTTATGGTAATTACGATGCCACCAGCAACCAAAATGAAGGTTTGTGTCAAGAGAATAGGAATTAAAGCTATGAAGTACAGGAATGAAGGATATGTGGACAAGGGGAAAAAAAAGGAGATAGGAATTTTGAGGCTGAAAAAGAAAAAATGGAGTGCTGGATATCATTTCTTTTGAAGCAGGCAGGTGCTTATAATCCTAGCTACTTGGGAGGCTGAGGCAGGAGAATCGTGTGAGCTCACTAGCGCCACTGCACTCCAGCCTGGGAGACAGAGCAAGACTCCGTCTCAAAAAAAAAAAAAAAAAAACCATATTAAATTATTATTATTTTGTTTAATAGAGATGGGGTCTTGCTATGTTGCCTGCGTTACTCTCAAACTCCTGGCCTCAAGCAATCCTCCTGTCTCAGCCTCCCAAAATGTTGAGATTATAGATACAAGCCACTGTGCCTGGCTAACATATTATTTAAAAATTATACCTATAAACTGCAAAACAACCACATAAAGACCTACGTTCTACAGCGCCCCCCGCATCCTTTTTTTTTTTTTTTTTTTTTTTTGAGACAGAGTCTTGCTCTGCAGCCCAGGTTGGTGTGCAGTGGCTCAATAACAGCTCACAGCCTTCAACTCCCGGGCTTAAGCAATCCTCTGGCCTCAGCCTCCTGAGTAGCTGTGACTACATGTGTATACACCACCATGTCTGGTTATTTTTTATTTTTTGTTGAGATGGCATCTCACTACATTGCCCAAGCTGGTCTCAAACTCCTGGGCTAAGGTGATCCTTCTGCCTTGGCTTCCCAAAGTGTTGGGATTACAGGAGCCACCACGCCCAGCCTACAGTCCACTTATTTGGTGTGTAATCTTGAGCCCTGAATTGCCTTATCTGTAAATTGGGATTAAATTTTATAATATCCGACTAAAGCCAGAATTGGAACATGGTATCTCTTGTTTTATATTCCTGATATTAAATTTGCTTTGTGAGTATACCATACCCGAATAAAAACGAAGGAATCTCTCCTTTTTTGCTGATATGCTTTGAGTATCTTACATGCTATGCTTTGAATATCTTATCTTGTGATGAATAACCTGTTATGAATCTTATGTCAGACTTTAAGTTACTATTTTAAAAGGTTACTTTGTGGGATTCTCTGAAGGCCACATCATTTGCCTGCTCTTTCTACAATCACATAAATCTTACTGTGTATACCCAAAGGCAGTTGCTTTTCTACCACTGCCTTCCTCCTTCTTTGTTAACATCACAGATTTTGGGGTAGTAGGTACCTGATCATCAGGCAGAATACAGAAGGCCTTGAAAATGTGGGTTTAACTATACCAAGATCTTTTGCTCTGTTTATGTACTATAGCCTCCCCAGTAAAAACAAAACAAAACAAAACAACAAACAACATCTCTGCTAAATGCTTCATTATGTACAGAGGTAAGTCAGTGCTTGATTGTCCCAAGTTCCAGTTCAGATTTATTTTCCAACTTTCATTATCCTCCAGTAAATGTTAGTGGTGATACTGAAGGATTATGGAGTATGAGAATAAACATTGGCCTTAGAGGATCTGCATTCAAATCCTGTCTCTACCACTTACTGGTTAAGTGATTTTGGGCAAGTAACCCAATCTCTCTAAACTTAATTTTTCTCACATGGAAAAATGCCAAACTATTTGAATTAAGATAATATGTAGTGCCCAGCACAATACTAAATAAATGTTAGTCAAATGGGAATTGGAATTATGGCTCAGTGTGGTCTGAATCTGACTAATATTCAGAAAATAAGGACAGCAGTACTGAATAAAAGTATTTTTTTGAGCTGAATAAAATCACAGAATTTTGATTTCTAGGATCCTTAAAAATCCATATCCTTTAAAGAAGCCATATGGGGTAACACTTATAAGGGGCTTGAATTCCTTCATGTTCCAACAGATCCAGGTTCCATGGTATGGAAACACTTATCAGATTATAAGCAAAGAGAAGAATAATTTTATGTCTGCTCAATTAGCCAAAAAACTTTGCTGGCAAAATTGTGGAGAAAACAACATCCTTATACATTGCTGGTATCATCAAAAATCAGTACAATCTTTTAGGGAAACGTAGGTATCATATCTAGAACTACCCATGCTTGTAGAACCATTAATCACACTCATAAGATTTTATTTTCAGAAAAAAAGTCAAATAACGAAAATAGCTATAGTTTTATTTAATAGTGCCTGGCACATAAAAGGCATTCAAATATTTCTCCAAATGAATACCTTTATTTGTACTGACTTCTCCAAATCACTGCTCTTGGTTCCTCCTCATTAAGATTTATCTATTTTCATTACCTGGGGAGAGCTTTAGAATCAAATTCTAACATCTTTGTCTAGTCCCTGCTCTCCCATCTTCCCTAGTAACTTTGTTTTGATTGCTACTAGACTCCTTAACTTAGAATACTTCCACTCTTTAAACTCAGCTGACTGTAACACAGAAACCAAAAAGACTATATACCACATCCTTGACCTAGTCAAGAAGAAATCTGAAGCTTCCTTCAAGGTCATAAGATGTCTTTCTCCTTTGTTAATACCTCTGTAGTCTAAGCATTTACCACAATCCCTGCTACATTAAGACAAAAAGCCAGAAGCTATCCTCAAATCCATCCTCACCTGATCTTTAACATACCTTCAGCCCTGTACCTAGCTGCTTACATTTCTCTCTAGGATCTGAGAAAGAATGATCATTTCCTTGCTTTCATACCTCTTGCTTCTTTCTTCTGGCCCCATTCAAAATCCCCTATTCTTCAAGTCTAAGTATCTCTCTTTTAGATATAATTCACATACCATAAAACTGACCCCTTTAGTGTACACTTCAGGATTTTTTTTTTGTACAGTTGACCCTTGAACAACATGGGATGAATTGCATGAGTCCACTTATATGCTGATTTTCTTCTGCCTCCACGACCTGAGACTGTAAGACCAATCCTTCCTCTTCCTCCTTCTCAGCCTACTCAATGTGAAGATGACAAGGATGAATACCTTTATGATAATCCACCTCCACTTAATGAATAATAAATAGTAAACATATTTTTTCTTCCTTATGATTTTTTTAGTAACAACTTCTTTTCTCTAGCTTACTTTGTAAGAATACAGTACACAGTACATGTAACATACAAAACATATGTTAATCAACTGTTTATGCTATTGGTAAGGCTTCCAGTCAACAGTAGGCTATTTATGTAGTTAACTTTTTGGGGAGTCAAAAGTTATACATGGATTTTTGACAACACAGGGGTTAGCACCCCTAGCCCCCTCGTTGTTCAGGTGTCAACTGTACATTGGTACACAAGATATTTTAGTATATAAAGTTATGCAACCACCACCACTATCTAATTCTGGCACATTTTCATCACTTTCAAAGGAAACTCCATACTAGCAGTCACTCCCATTCCCATCCACTAATGTGCTTTCTGTCTCTATTAGTTTTGCCTAATCTAGACATCTCAAATAAATGGAATCACACAATATGTTGCCTTTTGTATGTGACTTCTTTCACTTTAATATTTCCAAGATTTATCCATGTTACAGCAGGTATTGCTACTTTGTTTCCCTTTGTTGCTGAATAATATTCCATTGTATGGCTAGATCACATTTTGTTTAGTCATTCAATAATTAATGGACATTTGAGTTTGCCTTTTACAAATAAGGCTGCTACAAATATTTGTATGCAAGTTTTTGCGCGAACATGTTTTCAGTTCTCTTGGACATATACCTAGGAGTGGAAATACAAGTTACGTGTCTAAATACTTGATATCAAAATCTATTTGGTTTCTGAGTTCAGGTAACAGAGGCTATCTCTCACAATGCAAACAACTCTATACTGAGCTCTCCATGCCATCCCTACTCAAACACCTACCATCTTCAAAGTCTGCAGATACTAGTAATGATTTACTTTTTTCCAATTAAATTGGGGAGCAGAGATCAGTTCTTATGGCTCCAGTTATATAGTAGGTACTTAATATATGCTTATTTGACACCCTAAGAAGCTCCCAAATGAGAGAATGATGACTATTTACTCTTTCATTTTATAGATATTTGAGTGTTTAATGTATGGTAGCCATTGTGCTGATGCTGGGCGTAATTGTGGACAAAAGTTATTGATCAGTTTCATCATACTCCAAGAACCAGCTCACCTCCACAAATATTTACTGAATACCTATGATGTGAATGGTCTTGTGCCAGGTATGACAGCACAGAGTGGAATAAGATCTAGTCTGCAGCCTTTTAGGGAAGGCATAAACTCTACCTACCACAATAACACAATAAAAACAAACAAGAGGAGCACCGGACAGTAAATGCTGTAAGAAAGGTATAATGCTCTGGAGAGTTAATGGACAGAATATGTACAGTTTGGGAGAGTGTAGAAGAGAATGGATATCAGAAAATATTTCTTCAATAAACAACCTGAAAGAAAGTGGCATGTTGATAGACGGGGATTCCAAGGAAAAAAAGAGTGTTTCAGGCAGAAAATAGCATGAGCAAAAATATTAAAGCTGGGTGCAGTACAGATTCTTTTTTCCTCCCAGAGGCTGTCCCATTTGGATGTGTAGATGAGTAATGAGAAGTATGATCACAGTGTGAAAGGTCTTCATTGTTGGTCTTAGTATTTAAATAAGTTTAGGAGAATGAGTTGAAAGTCTGCCTGTAACAATTCAAATTACCTTAGTGATTTGTGCCAAGATTAAGATTCCTTAATCTTTCCTTGAAACTTTTCTATTTTGTATATCTTCTAATCATGGAAATTAGTGATTTATCCTTCCCACAAGGAAAAAAAATTAAATCTTGACAACTATGTGAGCATGCTGATGGGGGACAAGGCTGAAGCTCAATCAGTCTACCACTGCATCCCATACTGTGGGGAAAATGTACAGCTTAAAACAGACATGTGGGCAAATCACAATAGTCAGAAAAGCAGAAGCAAGATTGGGGGTAAGATAATTGCATTAATGAAGCTTCTAGCACCAGGCATTGGACCAGGAGATTTACATAAAACATTCTGATTCCACCAAACAACCCCATTTGGATTTAGGAAAACTGAGGCTTAGGGAGGTCAAATAAATTGCTCATGGTTACCAAGCTAGTAAGCTCAGCTAGTAGAATGTAGAAACCACTGCTGAATTTGGGCCTATCTGATCCCATATTTTCCCCGTTGTTAACTCTTATTTGTTTTCACAATACAAACGAAGCTAGGATGGTAGGAAAATGATACATATTTCAATGAAAGGGGCTGAATATTTAACACAGGGGCTTCTATGGTCTGGAGAAAAATTAGCATGAAACATTCAAATCTGGGTTTAGAATGGCTTAGAGATTAAGACCAGGAGAGATCAGGTTTAGGGCTGCTTCTTTATCCAGTTTGAACACCGATCATTTGCTCATTTAGGAATACCAAGTGAGCAAATTTCCAGTTTTAATTTGTAAATTAGAGAGTAAACTACAAGAGAATACGAATATTTGGCCATATTTACTGTATTCATAGACCTGAGAGCAGTGACTGGCACATAGTAGACACTCTAAACTTTTGCTGAAATAATGAAAAGTTATGTAAGGGGTATTCTCATTTGAATACCCGTGAAGACTATGAAATAAAGACAGCAAAGCAGTAAGTTGAAAACCCATTCAAGTTCTTAAGATACTTCCTTTAATCCTCAACCCTATGGCAAAAACAACAACAACAAAAATAAACCACCATCAAAACGACACACAAAGAAAGCAATAGTTGCAAAACATTAGCCTGATTTTACAAAGAAAAGTAGATGAAAGAATGAAAAGACACTTCTGTATTATGTATAACATCTCTGTGGATAATCGAATTTCAGTCAGATGGAAGCCAGAATTGTGACCTACGGTTTTAATATTTCAAACTGCTGTAAGCAGTGTATCCAATGAGTCTTTGAGAAACAAAATGGTTATCTAATCCAAGTATTTGAAAAAAAAATTGACAATTTCTTTATTATATAGCTGGCAAGTAATGGAATGAAACCTCAAATTCATTAACTTGAAGTAACAGTACATGTACAAAAATCTTAATCTTAATTCTTTAAATTTTGATATTATATTTCCATTAAACATGCAAAGAAAACTGCACAAAGGGCATTAATGAAAAAAGAAAAAAAAAGAAAAAAAACCAAAACTTTGGAGGACAGCAAGCCTCTCCAAAGAAACATTTTTAAAAAGAATAAAAACAGGTTCTATGGACTTTCCCTCTCTATTTTTCACAGGCTTTTCTAATATTTCTTCTTTGATGGAACCAATGAATAACTGCCACTTATCACAAAATACCTTCTTTCAGATATGTACTTTATATATTGCTTTCTTCTAAACAGACAGTTCTTCAAGCTGCTCAAGTCTTTCAGCTGCAGCAATTTTTCTTATTTCTATTATACTGTATTTCTTCCATGGAGTATCATAAAGACCAATTTAATAAAGACAGTTTCCAAAAGGCAATATTACTCTACCTCAATCAGTATTTTAACATGATATTCTCTATTTTTTTCATTTAGTTCTACAATCTTTCCATACTTCAATATTTCCTAACACTATAGTTTCATTTGTCAGGGTGACTATATTTTCTTCTATATTACATTAATACAGAAGATAGTGAACACTTTTTCTTTAATCAATTAATACTTGGGGCAGTCTACATGTTCCTAACCTATTAATAACCACGAAGCCAATATTTTGTCTTTTCAGTCAACTACTGCAATTGTGTGGTCTTTTTTTTTTTTTTTTTTTTTTTTTTTGAGACGGAGTCTCATGCTGTTGCCCAGGCTGGAGTGCAGTGGCGCGATCTCGGCTCACTGCAAGCTCCGCCTCCCAGGTTCCCGCCATTCTCCTGCCTCAGCCTCCTGAGTAGCTGGGACTACAGGCGCCCGCCACCGCGCCCGGCTAATTTTTTGTATTTTTAGTAGAGACGGGGTTTCACTGTGGTCTCGATCTCCTGACCTTGTGATCCGCCCGCCTCGGCCTCCCAAAGTGCTGGGATTACAGGCTTGAGCCACCGCGCCCGGCCTGTGTGGGCTTTCAAAATATAAATCATACTTGATTTTAAGGTCTTAGACTTTTTTTTTTAAAGTGACAACAGAAGGTTAAAACATGTTTTTTTTTTTTAACTGTAATATTTGGTTTAAAACATATTTTCTAATGAACTCTAAACCAAACGGCTATTTATTTATTTTTGAGACGGAGTCTCGCTCTGTCGCCCAGGCTGGAGTGCAGTGGCGGGATCTCGGCTCACTGCAACCTACACCTCCCGGGTTCAAGCAATTCTCCTGCCTCAGCCTCCTGAGTAGCTGGGACTACAGGTGTGCGCCACCATGTCCAGCTAATTTTTGCATTTTTAGAAGAGACGGGGTTTCACCATGCTGGCCAGCCTAGTCTCCAACTCCTGACCTCGTGATGTGCCAGCCTTGGCCTCCGAAAGTGCTGGGATTACAGGCGTGACCAAACAGCTTTTTAAAAAAACTACTATAGAATTAAAATAATTGCAGAGTCTGAGGCTAGATTAAGTACAATCCCAAAAGTAAAAGTACACAGGCCTTATTACTTCAAAATACAGTTCTAGGTTCACTGATAACATATCCTAAAATTACTAACATTATTCAGATTTCACAAAGTAAGCTTCAAATAGATTGATTCCTTCAACACACAGACACACACCCCTCTAAGTATTGTGTTATCTGACAACAGAAGCCAAGGAATCAAAATTATTGAGTGTTTATTACCACCTCACATACAGTTTATTACAAATGAGATATTGAAAACCAGAAAGTTCTTATTGATCTTTTGTCCTTTGTGAGCCAGCTTTTTCCTGTTTAGAATCGGAGCTGAGTCTCATGACCCTTGTGTTATACTTTAATACCACAAAGAACAGATACCATTTAAAAATCAGTGATGAATTAAATTACAAAGGAGGAAAATGTAATAAAATGCAACTTTCACAAATGTTACGTGTAAGCTACGCATAAGAATTTTTAAGGCTGAGGAAGTTGTTCTCAGGCACAGGGCAAAACCTGTAGCCAAAATCAACAGGACTAATAATTTAAGACGTCAATTTTATCAGTTAAGCTAACATCAAATTCGAGTACTTTAGTGTGATATTTTCATTCTGCTAAGAAGAAAACGCCCCGGATTTTATGTAAAATATTCAGTCCCCTAAATAAAAAGTTATCTCCTTAAAAGAGAAGCTAGATTTCCTGTTGCATGTCAAGGCAGAGGGCACCACACTTCACCCATCCGAGGCTGGACTTGAGTAGGGGTGCAGGTGTTGGCAATTCATCAGTCACACAAGCTATGTGGTCTTGCAGAGGTGAATAGAGATTTTTTAACAAGGGCTTTCGAATTCTTTGAAGAAAACACTGAGACAATTTTGCTGGGGAGGAAATGCTCCATCTTCCACGTGGAAACAAACTCATAAATTCTGACTGTAGGTTGGTGTTCAGCACAACTTGGAATAACCTAACTTTTCACATAAAACACAACCCCCAAGCTGCAAGATACGGTCTCCGCGAATGGCACCAAGCACCACCTTTTCAAGCCCTCACCAGCACTGGAAGTGGGTTGGACACCCCCAAACCATCACCACCCCCCCAACAGGAAGTGAGGGTGTCCCCCCTCTCCCAGGACGGCCTTCCTCCCCTCCCCCAACCGGAAGTTGAGGCGCCCCCATTCAGCCGGCCTCCAACCAAGACAAACCAATACCACCACCACCAAAAGAGGGGTGATCTTCAAGGGGTGAAAGGCAGCTCGACTGGGGCCACCCCCAAGCTCGCCTTGCTTACTGACCTGCTGACGACAGGGGCAGGAAGGGGCCTGGGGCCTAAAGAAAGTCCCTTGCACAGAGGACAATTCCCTCAGCCCCTCTCAATCGCCTTCACTTCACGCACTCGTCGTCTCACAGCTGGACAAAAATTCTTCCGCAGCACTTTATTTTGGTGTCCTTTCCTTTTCTTTACCTAATCTCTTAACCACCTTTCCACAGGTAACTCCTCTTACCGCACAGCATTTACAATTGCTCCGGTGAGGAGAAAAATGAAATATTTTCCACGGTCCCTTCAGAAAAATGAAGGGATTATTTTGCCCCAATGCGGCGAAGGACTACGCGGTTACGCAAGGTGAGCCTTATTTTCGTGGAGGTTTCTGGGAGATGTAGTTTTTTTTTTTTTATTGCCACGGCCCGCAGAAAGTAGAGGAACTGAAATTGGTCATGACTATATATTAGCGTCCTCGAAAACATATTCTGTATTCGATGACGGCTGACCTAGCGGGCTCCGACGCCCAGATGGGCCCAGACTTCCCTGATCTTTTCCTATGCGGCTTAATCGAACCCAAATTTTCGCTCTCGCGGGCCCAAGGTCTCGGCAGCCCCGCCCCTTGTCTTGGCCCCGCCCTCCACAGCCAATCAGGCGCCCTTTAGGTCTCGTCCTCTGGAGCTTGGAACGCAGAGAGGAGGGGCCTGGCGGCGACTCCTCCCGCTAGGCTGAGGGAGACCTGGGAGACAACTGGAGCTTGTGCGCGCGCGCGCGCGTGCTCACGGCTCCAGGAGCGCGGCGAGCGGGCGAGGGCGCGCGCGGAGGGGCGGCGCGCGGGGCCGAGAGGAGGCGGGCAGGCTGGTGGGCTGGGCGGGCGACGAGCGGCCGGGAGCGCGCGGTGGACTCGGCCGCGGCGAGTAGTTAGTTAGTTGTTCTTAGTGTCAGTTGCTCGGCGGCGGCGGCCGTGGTCACCAGGAAAGGGACGGGACGGACGGCGATGGTGGTCGCCGCGGCGTCGAGTGCGCCCCTCAGGTAACAGCGGCCAGGCTGTCTGTGTCCCCTCGGTTGCCTTTTACTCACGCGCCGGCTGTGGGACCAGGGTTGCCGCGGGTTGAGGGCGCTGACCCGGGGGAATCCGGGCGGGGCGGCGCGGGTTCTGGGTGGCGCCGCTGCCGGGGCTCTGGCGGCCAGTGCGTCCAGCCCGGCGCGGGCTCTCGCTCTCCGGCCACCCCCGCGCCCCGCTGGTGCCGCGCGCCCCCCGCCTCCCCTGCCCCCTCCCTCGGCGGCGGCCCCGGGAGCGCGGCGCCCCCCAGAGGAAGGAAAGTTGGGACCCGCCGCGAGGGACGCCCCCCGGCGCGGCAGGGAGGCTGCGGGGGAAAGCGAAGCCTGGAGGAGCTGGACGCAGGGAGGCCAGGGTAGAAAGGACTTCTCTGGCTCCTGCCGGGTCCACACGGTCAGTCCGCTCCCACACCCGGGAGCATCGGTGCAGCCTCGCCGGCAGCGCCGGGTGGCTCCCTGCCTGCTCCCTTCGCGCCGCGGCTGGGGAGCTTGCGAACGTGTGGGCTGGCGGGGTCGTTTGGGGGTTGTGAGTGGTTCGGCTGCTCAGTTTTTTTCTTCTCTGCCCTTTGACTCATCCGTTCTTGCAACTTTTCTTTCCTCCCTCGATGGGGACTTGCCGTCTGAACCGCGTCTGTCCCCTTCCCCCTCGTCGTATGCACCATCGGTCTGGGAGCTTGATTTCATTTTTTCCTCCTTTGGCTGCGTTCAAGATTGCTGAGAGCACCGGGAGCGACCCTCCTACCCCGCCTGCCTCTGGCCTGTTAAATGTTACTTTTTGCAATTCGTTGTTTTTTAAAGATCCAAGTTCAGGAATTTGAGAGCTGTGGAATGGAGTTATTGGAAGGCTGGCGTTGAGGGGGTAGTGATGAGCTAGAGGAAAACTATGATTTCATCTTTATTGGCCTTGCTATAGAAAACCTAATTCATTTTTTTTTTTCTGCCTCTATTGAGTGTGGTAAGATCATACGTTGAATTAAATACTTAGAGACTTACATAAAAGACTATTTTTAGGTCATTGGATGATGTACGAGAACAGCTTTTCACCTGAACTGGGATTGCCTTGAGGATTCTGTTTTGGGGCCTACCTACTGATTTTTGTTCAGCCACAGCGTCGTCTTTTCCCGATAAATGAAGTGATGTAGTGATGTGTGTAGTCAGAGAACCCATACTGCTCTCTGCAGTATGGAAGTGAAAAACGTGAATTATCCACAGGGGTAAAACTTTCCATGAGCAATCTTGAATACTCACTTCATGATGGCTTCTCCTGTAATCTCAGAGCATTTCTAGATAGCTCAATTCACTGGCTACCCTAATTACTTTCTGACTTGCCTGGGACTTCTCTTTGGTGACTTGTTTAGTAAACTATAATGGCAGATATGGTACATTTTCTTGGCTTCAAAGTTGAGGGTTGTAGCCTCAGCCCAGAGATGAACAATGGAAGTAGAATTCATAGCACTGCTAGTGAATTTTGGATATGACCAACTCACAAACTATGTGAAAAAACAAACATCCCCTTTTCATTGCTGTCAGGGAGGAAAGGGGGAATATTTTATTATGTCTTTGTTTTGGATTCTCTAACATGACTGTATTATGTGGGGAAAATGTCAAATTATTTTCTTTAAGGCTTTTTAATGTGTGTTCCTTCTCTTCCCTCACTACCCCCTACTCCCGCCCCAACTTAGGGGCTAAAATTTATGTGTGGCTGTATTCTAGGGTTGGAAGAGAAGTGTTTTGGTGAAAGAAAAATATAAGATCACTTTGAACTATTATGATACCTCAACTATTCGTTTTATCCAGTTGATAGTACACAGAAACTTTCACAATAATGTTTGTAGCCTGTTAACGTTCAAAATTCATTTTTAAGAGTCTACCCTGAAGGCCCATTAAGAAATAATGCCACTTCATAACTGTTTCCCGACAATCACGTTAAAAAATGTGTTCCTGGAATGCATTATACATGTACTCATATAAACATTTATCTTTGTACATTTATGGTAATGTAAATATTTAAGCTTGAGAGCTTAAAAACTTTTATTTGCTTATTTGCATACATGTTTTTCAACATCTAAAAGTGCCAACCATATTTGCCAAATAAGCATCAGCAATAAATTCATGCTTTGGCACATTTCATGTAATAACTCTTCTAAATTGTTCCGTGGTGAAGCATCATGAGATTAGCATTTGCTTCATGAGAGAGATTTGTTGTTCTTTTTAACTGTACTGATGTGCTGTTTAAGTGGAACAGGTGCTGGGCCCTAGCCATTTGTGTTGATACCTGCCAAATCATACCCTTTTGTTGGATGGGTTGTTTAAGTAATTTAGGAACCAAACTGTGGCCCCTGGCATGCCAAGTGTGGGTACAAGGCTCCATATCAGTGTTGCAAATCGCTGTTTTCACTGTAAGAGGCAGATGTGTATGATGAGCATTGTTCTGTCATTTGCTCATCTCTTTACTGTGATTCCTACAATCTTCCCCACCCCCCGCACCCCCCACCCCACTTTCCTTTCCAGTCCTTTCATTACTGAAACTCCTGGTACAGTCTAGGTTCCCTCAAGGCTGATTTGTTTTCCTTCGTGAATTGTAAATTCTAGTAATCTTTAGGCCAGGAATAGATAGTTTACATTTGTTTGACAAATGTTTGAGTACCTTTTAAGTGCCAGGCATGGTGGTAGGTAGTACCTGAGTATTATAGAATATGATATTCCTTTTTGCAAGGAGGTTACAGTTGAGGAGGAAAAGATAGGTGATAACCAATAATTATAGTATGACAGGGCTGTGCACACATTCCTATGGATGGAAGCACAGAGGAAGGGTAGCTGACTCAGACTTGGGGGGGTGGGGGGAGGGTGTCTAGAATGCATCTTAGAGTGTTACCTGGGCTAATCTTCAATAATAGGTAAAAGTTAACTAGGTCCAGAAAGAGGGAAAGTACATCTTATACCAGTGCTGTCCTATAGAAATTTAATACAAGCCACAAATATAAGTCACATATACAACTTAAAATTTTTTAGTAACCACATTTTGAAAAGTAAAAAGTGAAATTAATTTTAATAATATAAACTCAGTATATCCAAAATATCATTTCAACATGCATTCAGTATAAAAAGTAATATTGAAATATGACTTTTCCATTTTCATACTGTCTTCAGAATCCCGTGCATAATTTTCTACTGTCTTCAGAATCTAGTATGTAATTTACACTTATAGCACATCTCAATTTGGACAACTACAGTCACATACTCAATGACTGCAGGTGAGTGGACAGCAATAACACAGCTTTAGAACAGGTGTGGATGAAGTAATAAGCCAAATCAATGATTGTCTTGTGAACCAAGTTAAGGAACTTTAACTTAATTCTGAAGTTTGTGGGGATTTAGTGGGGAAAAAATTAAGCTATGCTGTGGTAGAATCAGATTTGTATTTTAGACTCGTCATTTTGACAGTAAAGTGAATATTGAATTAGAAACAAAACTGGAAGCAAGGACCAGTTAGGAAGCTATTCCTGGCGAGAAATGATGAAGAGTGTAGAAGAGGGAATGGTTCTATGAGAGATTTAGGAAGTATTATTAATGGGACAGGAAAAATATATTTAGATTATAGAATTGAGCAAGACTGAAGATTTTGGATGATTCCTACATTTCTGTTGTGATCTGCTGAGTAGATTGGGCAAGCAGCGGAAGAGAAGCCAACCGTCTGTGCCAGACAGACCAAAGATGAAAAAAGGACATAGAGATTTGTCATGAAAGCTGAGGGAGAATATTATTTCAAGGACTAGGAGTGGTCAACACTGTATCCTGCCTCCAAAAGGAAAAGTAAGATTAAGACTGAATAAAGTCTCTGAGACTTGATGATTAGGATGTCTTTTGTAACTTCAGCTAGAGCACTTAGCTACATTGTAATGCATGGGGGTGGGTGTTGAAAAGTGAATAACAACTGTAAGTGTAGCTAATTGAGAGGGATACAATGTTTTCAACAAAGGACTCTGACGGAGTCTGTAAGTAGGGGGAGATGCTTGGGATTTAGAGAAGTTTGCCTTTTTTACAAATGGAATCTTGGACATGCTTAATGTGAGCTTGGAAAGAGCCAGTGGAGAGGAGAAACTGAAGAAGAGTGTATATGTGTGTGTTTGATGGGCGTGGGAAACTGGCTGGTGGATGGAGGCAAGGATTTGAAGGTAATAGGGAATGAGATCCAGGGCGTAGGTAGAGAAGTTGGCCTTAAATAGAAGGTAGTCTCACTTTTCCAGTGAGCAGAAAGGAAGGAGATGGATGGCAGTGTAAATAAGTTTGTAACTGACAGGGCAGGAAGGAAGAGTTGATGACATGTCTTGTATAATTTTTAATCATCTGCTAAGAGTGAAGGGAACGTGATAGAATAGGGGTTTTTAAACAATATGTGAGGCCAAGTGCTGCGGCACGTGCCTGTAGTCCCACCTACTCAGTAGGCAGAGGCAGAAGGATCGCTTGAACCCAGAAGTTGAAGGCCAGCCTGGGCAACATAACGAGACCCTATCTCTTAGAAAACACACACACACACACAAAAGCCAGGTAAAATTAATCCATCCCTGTGAAAGGAATGGAAAAAAAAGACAGTCTGTAGTTTATACATACTCTTTGTAAACAGCTTCCAAGGAATAGCTAGAGGGGATAGGGGTGGAGGTAAGGGAGAGAGAGGTAGACAGACAGACACATGACTAGGAAACTGAAGAAGGATTGTTAGTTAAGCATTAAGGGCCTGTTTATTTCAGATTGTAGACCTCGTATTTGTAGCAGTACCACCAATTTGCATGGTTGATTTTTTTCCAGCAATGAGTGATCAGACTATCTGAAGAAACTATTTAATACTCACAAGAACCTTATGAGTTAATACGTATTGTTACTATTACTCTCCTTGTTTGTAAGATGAACAGCTCGGGTTTAAATCCTGCCCAGGCTGTTCTCCACTGCTTTGTAGATATCTGTTTGGTAGAGATATCTGAAGGACAGTTGGTTGAGGGAATTAATGATATTGAGTATTGCAACTCTGCTGAAGAACTATGGAGTCCTTCTGGATCATGAGCTGGAAGCCTGTAAGGAGGTGATCCAGTTGGGAGAAAATGAGGAGCATGAAATGCTAGAAGTCAGTGTGAAGCTGAAGAGCAAATGAAGAGCAAATAATACTAGCTTCTATTTATGGAGTACCTCCTATGTGCTAGACACTTTAATACCTAATTCTGATCCTAACACTAACTCAACAATGTTGTTATTTACCTTATATTATTTCCTTTTTTCTCCTTCAGATGAAGAAACTGAGGATTAGAAAGGTTAAATAACATATCCAGACACACCCTGTCAGGTGATGGAACCAGGATTCAAAGCCCATTCTTTCTTGTCCAAACCATGTTCATTTCTTTCTTGTCCGAACCATGTTCGTTTCATTCTTTCTTGTCCAAACCATGTTCGTTTCATTCTTTCTTGTCCAAACCATGTTCATTTCAAGTCAGAGGATAAGATAGAAAATATAGTAATTGGGCCTGGCATAGTGGCTTACACCTGTAATCCCAGCACTTTGGGAGGCCAAGGTGGGTTGAGGTCAGGACATTAATATCAGCCTGGGCAACGTGGTGAAATCCTGTCTCTTAGAAAAAAAAATACAAAAAATTAGCTGGGCATGGTGGTGCACACCTGTAGTCTCACCTACTCAGGAGGCTGAGGTGGGAGGATCACTTGAGCCTGGAAGGTTGAATCTGCAGTGAACTGTGATTGTGCCACTGCACTCCAGCCTCGGTGATAGAGCAAGACCCTGTCTCAAAGAGAAGAAGAAAGAAAGAAAGATAATGCAGGCCAGGTGTGGTAGCTTATTCCTGTAATCCCAGCACTATGGGAGGCTGAAGTGGGAAGATCGTCTGAGCCCAGGAGTTTAAGACCAGCCTAGGCAACATAGGGAGGCCTCATCTCTAAAAACAATAATAAAGTAGCCGGGCGTGGTAGCATGTGCCTGTGGGCCCAGCTACTTAGGAAGCTGAAGTCGGAGGATCACTTGAGCCTGGATGGTAGAGGCTGTAGTGAGCCATGATCGCACCCCTGCACCCCAGTCTGGGCAACGGAATAAGACCCTGTCTCAAAAAACAAACAGAAAAATTGCTGCTATGTACTCTTCACCTGGGTTCCTCTAATGTTGACATCCTACATAACCATGGTACATTTATCAAGCTAACAAATTAGTATTGGTACGATGCTTCAACCAAGCTTCAAACTTCTTTTATATTTTACCAGTTTTTCTAATATTATTTTTGCATTCTGTTATCCAAACCATGATACTACATTGCTTTAGTTGTCCTGTCTCTTCCAATGTGTGGCGGTTTCTTGGTCTTTTCTTATCTTTTATAACCTTGACACAGGTATTTTGTAGAATGTTCTTCAGTTTAGGTTTGATGTTTTCTCATGATTAGATTGGGGTTATGGATTTTGGAGGAGAGTACCATAGAGGTGAAGTACCCTTATTATTTCATACGGGAGGTACATGATATCAAATAATTTATCACTTGTGATCACTCTGTTAAGGTGGTTTCTGCCAGGTTTGTCCACTGTAAAGTTACCATTTTTCGTTTCCCATACTCTGTGCATTAGAAACAGGTTACTAAGTTTAGCCCACACTTAAAGGGATGGGAATCAAACTCCACTTCCTGGAGGGAGAAGTAGTAAAGAATTTGTGGATATATATTAAAACCACCACAGTAATTGGTAAATATTTTGAGAGAGCTACTTTGAGGCTTTGCCAGTATCCTGTTTCTGCCCACTAATTTCAGCATTCATTAGTGGATCTTGCCTGCAGCAATTATTGCTATGGGTTCTGAAGCTACTTTTTTTTTTTTTTCCTCATTCTTTCTACATTTATTAACTGGAATTCTTCTATAAGGAAGGTTTGTCCCTTCTATCTAATCATTTATCTCAGTTCAAATTCATAGATATTTATTTAATTCTTAGTGTTAGAATTAAAAGCTATCATTATTTTGTTGCTCGAATTATTCCCGTTTTGGGCCTTGGGATCTCTTTTAGGTCTACCTCTGTGTCCTTTTGGCATATTTCTATTTTTTTAATATGTATGTACATGCACACTTCTTTACTCTCTGACATTACCACATGCTTCGGGTTCATCTTGGTTTTTTTCCGGCCCTAGCACTAGAATCAATTATTTCTCTAAGGAACCTTGGTTCCTTTCAGTGGAGGATGGTATTTTGAAGCCAGGATCTGGATGCTAAATGTGCTTATTGCTGTGGAGTGTCATTGCTCCTAGACTTTGTCAGTGGAAAGAACTAGGAAATGCATGTATGTATACTAATCCATGTATCCACGTACAATTATATTAGAATCTGTATTTCTGTGTATAAAAATATAAATATACTGATTGTGACTCTAACTGGATTATGTTTTGTTACAAATAGATTTGCTGATGGATTGGATGTAGAATGGGAAAAGAAAAGAGTAATGGATCACTCCAAGGTTTTTGATTTAAGCAACTGGAAGATAGAGTTGTCATTAATGGAAATGAGGAAGACTTAAGGATGGTGCAGAGCAGGTTTCTGGGGAGAGTTTAGGAGTTCTGTTCTAAACTGGTTAAGTTTTTGAGATGTCTAATAGACATGCTAAGTAATAGAGATATTAAGTCAGCAGTTGAACATGGGAATCTAGAGTTCAGAGAAGAATGGTCCAGGTTACATTTGGAACTTGTCAGTGTAGATTAGATCACCTGAGGAGTGAGGGTAGCTAGAGAAGAGAAGAGATTTAAGGACTGGCCCATGGGGCATTCCAGTCAGAGAGATAAGGAGGAGCAGTTCTGCATATTGATAAGGGCTGAGGTGTAGTTATAGAGTGGATTTCATATCATTAATAAACACTTTAGTATCTATTATTTGCAAGATACCAAGTTGTGTTTGGGGTTAACATCACTCCCTCCATAAATTTATAAGACAAATTACAGACTTGAGAATAGCAGTAGAAGGCCACATACCTGATAAAGATATAAAGTACTAGGGGCTGGGTGTGGTGGCTCATGCCTGTAATCCCAGCTCTTTTGGAGGATGAGGCAGGAGGATCACTTGAGGCCAGGAATTTGAGACCAGCCTGGGCAATATAGTGAGACCCACCCCTATCCCACATCTCTACAAAAAGTAAAAAAATATTAGCTGGGTGTGCTGGCCCATGCCTGTTTTAGCTATTCAAGTGACTGAGGCAGGAGGTTTACTTGAGTCCAGGAGTTCAAGCCTGCAGTAAGCTATGATCGCACCACTGCTCTCTAACCTGGGTGACATCGCAAGACTGTCTCTATTAAAAAAAAAAAAAGGTATGAAGTACTAGTGAGGCTTGTTAGAGAATGTGGACGTAAGAAACTATGAACTCAAATATGCGCCAGCTATATTTAAACGCTGATGTAAGCATGTGTCAGTCAAGAAACTTGTCAAGGCTTTATGTACACACTACTAATTGTCAACCAGTAGAAGTTTCTCCATATGTGAACCTTGGTTTTGGAGGTTGTTTCTGTCCTTGCTTCCTTTCCATTATTAGGTCTTGAGTTGGTAATTGTGCCTGTAGTCATTGGCTGTCAATTAAGCCACTCAGTGAACTGGCAAGGAGTGTTTCTGCTGCCCTCGACTGTTTAACTTTTGGCTGTCTGCTACCTTTTCACAATCAATAGGATTTGACTTGGGACTGCATACAATCAAATGTTTCCATTTACAAGCAGGGTTGTAAATCAAGCAGGATTGGCCTTACCATCTTCTGTGAATATGCCCTTTTTTTTTTTTTTTTAACTATTTCTTTCACATGTGGTCTTAGACATTCACATTTGTCATCTGGTTATTAAAGTAGAACCCAAAATAACAATTTTAGAATTTTAAAAATAGTTAAAACATGTAGCCTGGTAAGCCAATGTTTTAGTAAAACATTTTAATTTCAACCACTTTGCATTAAAAATAGGTAGACTTTCATTGCCAGCTGATAAGAGGTGGTAGTATGGCATGAGGCAGGCAAATAGCACCTATCTAGTAATTATTTAAGTGTCAGTCACTCTTTAGGAACTACAAGAAAAATAACAGGTGTACCTACTTTGTAGGATAGGGGGCAGATAATTGCAGAATTCCATTCTTATTCCTACCTCCGAGTGGTTGACAAAGCTATTATCCATGTTTAAGGACCAGTGTGTTGTATTTATTAGTTGTGAGAAATCTGAGCATATTTATATGCTGAGTGGAAAGAGCCTATGCATTGAGTGCAAAGACTGTATCTTCCTAGCACAGTTCCTAACAAGTAGTGGATATTCAAATGTTTGTTGAATGAAAGATTTCAAGAAGGTACTTGACCCTTATAAAATTTAAGACATGAAGATTTGTTTAGCTTGTTAAAGAAAGCTTAAGATATTAAAAATTTTCATTGTTTAAGTCAGAGTTAGTGCAAAACAAAATAAATCTGTAAGGTAACATCCTCATTTTAGGCCAAGCCAAACAAATCATACCACTCTGTGAAAACATGATCACAGATGGGTGTGGTGGCTCACACCTGTAATCCCAGCACTTTGGGAGGCCAAGGCGGGCAGATCACCTGAGGTCGAGAGTTTGAGATCAGCCTGATCAACATGGAGAAAGAAAGAAAGAAACAAACAAAAAAACACAAACCATGATTACTGTCTTTCAAGTAACTGATAAACCTGCCCTCCAAGAATAGTCAAGAATTCTAGTTCAGAAGTCACACTACCTGGATTTGAATTTACCAACTCAGCCACTTCCTGGCCATGCGACTTTGTGTTAGTTTCTTAACCGTGCTTCAGTTTCCTCATTTGTAAATTAAGGATAATACTTGTACTTACTTTATGGGGTTGTGAGATGAAATTAGAATATATGTCATGCATATATACAAGTGTTCAGTTTTTAACTGTTATTCTAAAAATGCTAAGAGGCTAGTATCTTAGGGTTTTTTATTTTCTCAAAATTGCATATGCTGAGTGTTAAAGAAAAACAAATCCCTCTGTGAACAAGAAAAAACACTGACAGAAAGTATACCAGTATACTCATAATGATATGTTGAGACAGTGAATAATGGGTTTTCTGCTTTTCGCCATCTCCACTTTTTCTTTTATTTGTTGAGCAGATTTTTTTTTTTTTTTTTTTTTTTTTTGAGTCTCGCTCTGTCACCCAGGCTGGAGTGCAGCAGCACGATCTCAGCTCACTGCAAGCTCCGCCTCCCGAGTTCACGCCATTCTCCTGCCTCAGCCTCCCGAGTAGCTGAGACTACAGGCGCCCGCCACCATGCCCAGCTAATTTTTTGTATTTTTAGTAGAGATGGCGTTTCACCATGTTAGCCAGGATGGTCTCGATCTCCTGACCTTCTGATTCACCTGCCTCGGCCTCCCAAAGTGCTGAGATTACAGGCGTGAGTCACTGCGCCCGGCCCTGTTGAGCAGATTTTTATTAAATACTCAACTATGAGTCAAACACTGGGCTTTAATGAGCATATTACTTTCTGAGAGTAAGCAACATTGTAGTTAAGAGCATGGATTTGGGACCCAGACTGCCTGGAGTTGAATCTCATTTTTACCACTTACTAGCTGTGTGGCCTTGGGAAAATCACTTTCTTGGTGCCTTTGTTTTCTTATCTGTAAAATGGGGGAAGTGATAGCATCAACCTCAGAGGGTTTTTAATGAGCTCATATTTGAAAAGTACTTAAAATAATGCTTGAAGCATAGTATCATGTGTGTGCTAAATAATGTAAAAGATGATAGAAATATTACATTATTTAAAAATAAAGATTTTAGGGAGGCTGAGGCAGGAGAATGGCGTAAACCCGGGAGGTGGAGCTTGCAGTGAGCTGAGATCGCGCCACTGCACTCCAGCCTGGGCGACAGAGCGAGACTCCATCTCAAAAAAATAAAAATAAATAAAAATAAAAAAAGTAAAGATTTTAATTTTCCAGTATATTTATACTTTCACCCACATTGACAAGAGCACTTTTATTGTTTAAAGTTAGGGTTCCCCCTTAATTTTCAAAGTAGATTCAGTTTTGTTATTGCAAGGGAAGATGCCATGGTACCGCTCTTAAATATTTTTGTGTTTGTTTTTGAGATGGGGTCTCACTCCATTACTTAGGCTGGAGTGCAGTGGCATGATCGTGGCTCACTGAAGACTTGACCTCCCGGGCTCAAACGATCCTCCCACCTAAGCCTCCTGAGTAACTGGGACCACAGGTGCATGCCACCATATCCGGCTAATTTTTAAAATTATTTTTTGGAGACAGTTTCCCTGTGTTGCCCAGGATGATCGCAAACTCCTGGGCTCAGGTAATCCTCCCGCCTCAGCCTCCCAAAGTGCTGTGATTGCAAGCATGAGCCACTACATCCTGCTTCAACTCTTAAATATTTTGGAATAATTAGTTGAATATTTCAAATGCTGAAAAACTGCCTTCTTTCTAGGCATGCTACAATATTTGTAGATTTTATATGGGTATGAAGTAGTTTTTTAATTGTGGAGGTTTGTGTGAAAGAAGAGTTAAGGCATTGGAGAAACAGGAGAGAGTATCTTCCTAATGCCAGTTCTCTCCTTCATTTTGAAAAACTGTTTCTGCAGCAGTATTCCTAGACTGTGTTTTTAAAAAATAATTATTTATTTTTATTTCAGTAGGTTTTCAGGGGACAGGTAGTTGTTGGTTACACAGATAAGTTCTTCAGTAGTGATTTCTGAGATTTCGGTGCACGCATCACCGAGCAGTGTATGCTGTACCCAATGTGTACCCCTTACCCCCTCCAACCCTTCCCCCTGTATCCCCAAAGTCCATTTTATCATTCTTATGCCTATGCATCCTCATAACTTAGCTCCCACTTAGAAGTGAAAACTTGTAAGTTCTCAGGTTTTCCGTTCCTGAGTTACTTCATTTAGAATAATGGTCTCCAATTCCATCCAGGTTGCTGCAAATGCCATTATTTTGTTCTTTTTTATGGCTGAGTAATATTCCAGGGGGTGTGTGTGTGTGTGTGTATTTTTAGTGTGTATAGATATATTTTTAGTGTATGTATATATTTTTAGTGTATATATATATTTCACACTTTCTTTATCTACTTGATTGATGGGCATTTGGGCTGGTTCCATATTTTTTTTGCAATTGTGAATTGTGCTGCTATAAACATGGACATGCAAGTGTCTTTTTCATATGATAACTTCTCCTCTGGGTAGATACTCAGGAGTGGGATTGCTGGATCGAATGGTAAATCTACTTTTAGTTCTTTAAGGAATCTCCATACTGTTTTCCATAGTGGTTGTACTAATTTTCTTTTTTTTTTTTTTTTTTTTTTTTTTTTTTTTTTTGAGACGGAGTCTGGCTTTGTTGCCCAGGCTGGAGTGCAGTGGCGCGATCTCGGCTCACTGCAAGCTCTGCCTCCCGGGTTCAAGCCATTCTCCTGCCTCAGCCTCCGAGTAGCTGGGACTACAGGCGCCCGCCACCTCGCCCGGCTAATTTTTTGTATTTTTAGTAGAGACGGGGTTTCACCGTGTTAACCAGGATGGTCTCGATCTCCCGACCTCGTGATCCGCCCGCCTCGGCCTCCCAAAGTGCTGGGATTACAGGCGTGAGCCACCGCGCCTGGCCGGTTGTACTAATTTTCATTCCCACCAGCAGTGTAAAAGTGTTCCCTTTCACCACATCTGTGCCAACATCTAATATTTTTTGATTTTTTGATTATGGCCATTCTTGGAGGAGTAAGGTGGTATTCCTTTGTGGTTTTGATTTGCATTTCCCTGATTTTGATGTTGAGCATTTTTTCATATGTTTGGTGGCCATTTGTATATCTTCTTTTGAAAATTGTCTATTCATGTCCTTAGCCCACTTTTGATGGGATTGTTTGTTTTTTTTTCTTGCTGATTTGTTTCAGTTCCATGTAGATTCTGGATATTAGTCTTTTGTCGGATGCATAGTTTGTGAAGATTTTCTCCCACTCTGTGGGTTGTCTGTTTATTCTGCTGGTTATTTATTTTGCTGTGCAGAAACTTTTTAGTTTATTTAAGTTCCACCTGTTTATCTTTGTTTTTGTTGCATTTGCTTTTGGGTTCTTGGACATGAAGTCTTTGCCTAAGTCAGTATCTAGAAGCGTTTTTCCGATGTTATCTTTTAGAATTTTTATCGTTTCAGGTCTTAGATGTACATCTTTGATTCATCTGGAGTTGATTTTTGTGTAAGGTGAAATGAGGATCCAGTTTCATTCTTCTACATGTGGCTAGCTAATTATCCCAGCATCATTTGTTGAATAGGGTGTCCTCTTTCCACTTTGTGTTTTTGTTTGCCTTGTCGAAGATCAGTTGGCTATAGTATTTGGCTTTATTTCTCGATTCTCTATTCTGTTTAAATTGGTCTGTGTGCCTGTTTTTACACCAGTACCAGGCTGTTTTGATGACTGTAGCCCTATAGGATAGTTTGAAGTCAGGTAATATGACACCTCCAGATTTGTTCTTTTTGCTTAGTCTTGCTTTGGCTATCTGAGCTCTTTTTTGGTTCCATATGAATTTTAGGATCATTTTTTCTAGTTCTATGAAGAATGATGGTGGTATTTTGATGAGAATTGCATTTAATTTGTTGATTGCATTTGGCACTATGGTCATTTTCACAATATTGATTCTGCCCATCCGCAAGCATGGGATGTGTTTCCATTTGTTTGTGTCATCTATGGTTTCTTTCAGCAGTGTTTCATAGTTTTCCTTGTAGAGGACTTTCACCTCCTTGGTTAGGTATATTCCTAAGTATTTTATTTTATTTTTTGCAGCTATTATAAAAGGGGTTGAGTTCTTGATTTGATTCTCAGCTTGGCCGCTGTTGGTGTATAGTAGTACTAGTGATTTGTGTACATTGATTTTGTATCCTGAAACGTTACTGAATTCATTTATCAGATCTAAGAGCTTTTTGGATGAGTCTTTAGGGTTTTCCAGGTATACGATTATATCATCAGTGAACAGTGACAGTTTCACTTCCACTTTACCAATTTGGATGCGCTTTATTTCTTTCTCTTACCTGGTTGCTCTGGCTAGGCTAGGCTGTTTTTCATTATTTGCCTTTTGGAATCTGGCTGCATCCATACTGCTAAACCTCAAAACTAAATACTTCAAGTAAACTGCTGGGTCTTAATTCAGCTATTGGTTCTGAAGTTAAAAGAGCTTGTTCGTTTCCAGATTCAGTGAGGAAGGTATTATAATCTAAGAGTGATGAGAAAAATGAAAAACCTATTTTATTCTATACAGTATAACAGCAAATTTAAGTGGTTCTTATATACCTCTGCCCATACAAATGCAGCTTGTGAAATGATATTATCAGTGAATATGTAAATCACACCATCAGCAGCATAGAAATAATTTATAGATACAATGGTTTCTAATGTAGGGAGTTAGACTTCTGAATTCCTTAATTATTGACTTAGATTTTATTTCACATATTTTATTTTATTTTATTTTATTTTTTTTTGAGACGGAGTCTCGCTCTGTAGCCCAGGCTGGAGTGCAGTGGCCGGATCTCAGCTCACTGCAAGCTCCGCCTCCCGGGTTCACGCCATTCTCCGGCCTCAGCCTCCCGAGTAGCTGGGACTACAGGCGCCCGCCACCTCGCCCGGCTATTTTTTTGTATTTCTTAGTAGAGACGGGGTTTCACCGTGTTAGCCAGGATGGTCTCGATCTCCTGAGCTCGTGATCCGCCCATCTCGGCCTCCCAAAGTGCTGGGATTACAGGCTTGAGCCACCGCGCCCGGCCTATTTCACATATTTTAAAGTTAAATATATATAAATAAAATTTGAATCTTATAAATGCAACTTGTAGTTGTCAGTTTTGTATTCCAAATGTCTAGCAAAAAAATCTTGTCATCTAGGAAAGGATATGTTTTGTATTCTTTTGTAAAAGGCAATGGCAGGACTTTATTAAGGCGTGAATGCTGATCTTCTCTTATCTTCTATGGGCCTGCATCATCTGGATTTTTATGGGCTTGCTGTCTTACTAGGAGACTGACTCCTGCTATATGCAACGCTTTCCCTCTAATTTTCTCTGTCCTTTTTGGCTGAAGATCTCACGTGGAGTTGAATGTTACATATTATACCACACATCTTTTAAAAATTAATAGCTTTTATGATAGGAATATAGTTCATTTTTATTGTTGAAAAGTTGGAAAACGTAAAATAGGTAAAAAGGAGAAAATCTGTCATGCTACCATCCAGAGATAACTAGTGCTAATAACGTAGTGCCCTTCTCCTCAGTCTTTTTGTGTATATATGCATGTGAAAATATCTAATTGACCTCGGCCGGGCGCGGTGGCTCACGCCTGTAATCCCAGCACTTTGGGAGGTTGAGGGGGGCAGATCACGAGGTCAGGAGATTGAGACCATCCTGGCCAACATGGTGAAACCCTGTCTCTACTAAAATACAAAAACTTGGCTGGGAGTGGTGGCATGCACCTGTAGTCCCAGCTACCCAGGGGGCTGAGGCAGGAGAATTGCTTGAACCTGGGAGGCAGAGGTTGCAGTGAGCCGAGATTGCGCCACTGCACTCCAGCCTGGTGACAGAGTAAGACTCCGTCTCAAAAAAAAAAAAAAATCGAATTGACCTCATACTACTTATAATAGGGATATAGTTTATCAGTTATAATAAATGCAGTAAAGTGGTCACACTGTGAAAGGCATACAGGAGCTGAGACTGACTGAGGAGAGAGCAGGTTTATGTTCATTGCAGGAATTGGCATTTTTCTTTTTTTCATGTTGCTAAGCACACTCGATAAGTTGAATACATACTGAAGCAGTGTACGTACCTTTAATAATCTGATAACTTGCTCTTTTTTTCTGATAATGTATCATAGACTTTATCATTAATAAATCCTACCTCCTCCTGTGATCATTCTCCAGTGTATTGAGAACTGGCAATCATACAGAATATATTAGTAGAGCAGATTCTCTATAGTCTCAAAGAATATGTCTCAAATATTTGGGTATATCTTACAGCAGTGCTGTCCAACAGAAATAGTGCAAACCACATATGTAGTTTCAAATTTTCTAGTAGCCACAATTTAAAAAGTACAAAGAAGCAGGTGAAATTAATTTTAATGATATATTTTATTCTAGTATAAATAGTATATTGCAACATGCCGTCAATATAATGAATTTCTGAGATATTTTACATTCTATTTTTTCTGTCCTCCAAATCCAATGTATATTTTCCACTTAAAGCACATTTCACTTCAGACTAGCTGCATTTCAGATGCTTAGTAGCCACAGGTGGCTAGTATTAGCACAGTCCTAGAACATAGAATTTCCCCCCAGAAGATGCAGTAAAATATCATTTTGCAGGTATTCTGGAGAGTTATATGAGAAGAAAACAGCAAAGCCAAGTTACACCATGGATCCTGAACACTCACTTTGCTGTCTCATAAGATGTTAAACCTTTGCCTCAGTAAAATTAGATATTTCTGTATTTATGGATCTTCATGTCACGCAAGTGTTAAATTTGTAGTTGTCTAAAGGCCTACTGGATATATCTTAGAATGGTCAGTAAAATTGATCCTATATTCTAAAGTTCTGTTTTTAACTACCAGGTACTATGCTCATTACCTGGGTGATAAAATAATCTGTACACCAAACCCCTGTGACATGCAGTTTACCCGTGTAACCAACTTGTACATGTACCTCTGAACCTAAAAACTGGAAATGAAAAAAAATGTCATTCTGTTTCTGAAATGAATTTGTGGCATTGTAATAAATATGTGGCATGGTCATAAAGGTTAGTGATATAAACTGAATGTAATAGAATAGAATTGAATAAGCTTTGTTTTTAATTGAGTTTGTGGTCATGTGAAAAATATTCCTTAACATCTTAGGCTTTATTTTGTTCTGTAAGATGGAGATAATCCTGCCCTTTTTTCTTAATATGATTTTGATCGTCGAATGAGATGAATGGAAACTAAAGGGATGTGTTTTATTCATCTTCATGTCCCCAGGACTTAGTATAGGGTTCGATATGTGAACATCCAATAAATATTGGACTCAGAGGCTGAATATATATGGAAGAACTTTCAAAATAAATGTGCTACCAGTGGAAACTGTTATTACTGTACTTGATTTGTACTATTTCTTATTATTTAAATTCTTTACTGGAATATGAGAACTCTTTAATAATTATTTGCCTGTACAATCAAAAAGTAAGATTGCCTATTGTGGTTGTATTTTTACTTACCTGTAATATTTTATTCATTGAATCTTGTCTGTAGATAAATATATTTCTAAAAATATGTTATTATCTTATTTTAAAAGATATTTCATACTTAAAATAAATGTCTCTGCTTTTCTTCAGAGTAAACAATTTAAAATCTTGTTGGTATTGGGAGAGAGATGACTGCTTTCACCATACCCAATCAGCAGTATTTGAGAGACAAATACAATGTCATTGGAGGCCAAGATGATAGAGGCAAAGTAGCAATATTTTAAATACTGGAATATGGTTCTAGTAACCAGAAAAGGCTCCAATTTTGAAAGGATTTCTTATTTCTATAATGATGAGAAAAACTCCATCTTTTTCTTCTGCAATGGGATGCAACATTTCATCATTGCTTAGAGTGGAAGTATAACAAAATCATAATGCAGGAGCAAATAATGTATACGCAGAACTGCATTTCAAAGTGATCTTCATGAAAACATTAGCTTTTTCTAGCCTCAGCTATGAGTTTCTGCAACTGCCCACTCACTGAGTCATCTATAGCAATTGAAAGTTTAGATATTTCCCATTTGTTAGGGTATTTTTTTTCATACAATGTGGCTTTTATCTATCCTGAATGAAGTAAGCAAGATTCATATAAAATGGCATGTGCAGTATGAAAGTCTGCTTTATTGTTTCCTGGGAATAAATGAAGAACTTTAGGAAGCAGTTGAATATTATCAGTGTACTAGGAACCATTAAACTAAATGATACACTCTGGGAGTAGTTGGCAGTTTTTTGTTTTCATTATATTCCCCCACTTGTACCTTCACTCAAAACTGGAGCATATCTTTCAGTATTTGATGACAGAAAGATAATCGGATTAAACTTTATTTTTTTCCTATTTTTCTTTACATGGTAATTATATACTAATAATTTTAATATGTAATATTTTAAATATTGAGAAAATATAGCACATGTTACTAAAAGATATGCAGTGACATTGAAGACCATTTGGCTAAATGGGTGATATGTTGATTGAATGAAATAATTGGTCTCATTTAAAGAGGAGAGGAGGGAACTTGCTTTTTTCCCTTGATTTATTCCCTTGATCTTCTTTTCTCCCTGATGTCTAGATATGTATTTTAAAGCAATTCTATTACTGAAAATCCTCGGCTTGTTTCTGTTCCATTCTGAATTTTACTGTTTGTTGTTGTGCTTAGGCACAAGGGAAGAGGATTGAAATCTGTTTTTTTTTTTTTTTTTTGAGATGGAATGTCCCTCTCGGCTCACTGCAACCTCTGCCTCCCGAGTTGAATTAATTCTCCTGTCTCAGCCACCATAGTAGCTGGGATTACAGGTGCGTGCCTCCACACGTGGTTAATCTTTGTATTTTTAGTAGAGCTGGGGTTTCACCATGTTGGCCAGACTGGTCTTGAACTCCTGACCTCAGGTCATCTGCCCAACTCGGCCTCCGAAAGTGCTGGGATTACAGGCGTGAGTCACCGCCCCCAGCCCTCCTTTTCTTTAGTCTTACTACTTCTGTATCTTGCTTCTGCTCATTCTTAGCATAGAAAATATAATAAAGCAAGATGTACCTAATGACTACTTGGAATTATGTTGTAAATAATTTTTATTATTGGAACTTTAAAATTCCAATACAAATCAGCAAAAGCTCTCTAAGAAAGTAAAACTGGCACCTTTAATGTATGCCAAATTGCATTTTTTGCATTTGACATTTTGCTGTGTATTAATTTTGAGTTCTTTCGTGGCAATGTCCAATGAAGTTCCAATGAATAATAATAGTCTGTGGAAAATCAAAGATATGTTTATAGCTGATTTGGGAATTTAATTTAGCTATGAGCTACAATTTTTGTGTTGAGTTTTTTAAGAAACAAAAGAAATGTGATTTTAGGGGAGTATTGTGCTTCTTATACTCTTAACAATTGTATTATGACTGGTGCAGATTGACTGTCATGGTGACTGGTCCTTGGGTATCATTTCTAGGAAAATGTTGAAAGAGCAAGAAAAATATACTCTTAACTAGTGCTAAAATTAAACTGCTGCTTAAATTGCCAGCAAATTAGACATTTATCAGGAAAGGAAATCGTATGTATAGCAAAACCAAGGGAGAAGAAAAATTGCTCATTTATATGGTGATTATTTTGGAGGTAGTTTGCAGTTTGATGATGTTATTGTGAACCATTAATCTGTAAAACACATTTATTATAAGTGAGTTACAGGGTATGTACGAAAGCAGTTTTTATAGTATCCAGCCTACTTCTAGTGGGTAGAATGTAAGTTTTGGAAGTGTAAGTTTTTTTTTTCTTCTGATATACCCCTTTTAAAATTTAAAATTTATAAGTTCATGCCATTTATTGTATATATTGGGTTTTGTTGGATCTAAATGTTTTGTCAGTTATTCTGACATAAACAATACACAAGATTGTTATGTAGTGTTTGAAATAGTAAGGACCAAATGCAAAATCTTGATTATTTCATTTTAGACCTTAGAAAAATGTTTTAAATTTAGCAAGTGATGGACGAATAATATCTCAGAAAAATCCAAACAATATATTGAAAAATAGGACAAATCTTCCTTCGATATTTTTCTATTTCCCTTCCAGAGGTAATCATTGCAGTCAGCTTGATATCTTTCCAAGCATTGTAGTGTAGATATGTAGTTTTATTTTGTGTCTGTATTTTTAACATATTGCATATGTTGTTCTACATTTTACTTCCCATCTCAATATTAAATATAAATGCTCCTCAACTTATAATGGGATTATATCCTAAAAATTCATCCCCATGAGTTCAATTGTTTTAATTTTTAGATCCCACAAATAAGTGAAAGCATACAAAGTTTGTCTTTCTCTGCTTGGCTTATTTCACATAACATAATGACCTCCATTTCCATCCATGTTGTTGCATATGTCAGGATCTCATTCTTTTTTATGGCTGCGTAGTACTCCATTGTGTATATGTACCACATTTTCTTTATCTGTTTCTGTTGATGGACATAGGTTGCTTCCAAATCTTAGCTATCGTGAATAATGCTGCAGTAAACATGGAAGTGGAGGTATCTCTTTGATACATGATTTCCTTTGTTATGGGTATATACTTGAGGGTGGGATTGCTGGATCATATGGTAGGTCTGTTTTTAGTTTTTTTGAGGAACATTCAAAAACTGTTCTCCATAGTGATCGTACTAATTAATTTACATTTCCCCAAACAATGTATATGGGTTCCCTTTTCTCCACAATCTTGCTGGCATTTATTATTGCCTGTCTGGATAAAGCCATTTTAACTGGAGTGAGATGATATCTGATTGATTTTGCATTTCTCTGATGATCAGTGATGTTGAGCACCTTTTCATAGACCTATTTGCCATTTGCATGTCTTTTGAGAAATGTCTAATAAGATCTTTTGCCCATTTTAAAATCAGATTATTAGATTTTTTTCCTATAGAGTTGTTTGAGCTCCTTATATATTCTGGTTGTTAATCACTTGTCAAATGGGTAGTTTGCAGATATTTTCTCCCATTCTGTGGGTTGTCTCTTCACTTTATTGATTGTTTTCTTTGCTGTGCAGAGGCTATTTAACTTGATGTGATCCCATTTGTCCCCTTTTGCTTTGGTTGCCTGTGCTTATGGGGTAATATTCAAGAAATGTTTTCCCAGTCCAATGCCCTGGAGAGTTTTCCCAAAGTTTCCTTGTAGTAGTTTTATAGTTTGAGGTCTTAGATTTAAGTCTCTAATTCATTTTGATTTGATTTTTTGTATATGGTGACAGATAGGGGTCTAGTTTCATTCTTCTGCATATGGATAGCTAGTCTCCTCAGCACCATTTACTGAAGAGACTGTCCTAGTGTATGTTCTTGGCACCTTTGTTAAAAATGAGTTCACTGTAGATGTATGTATTTGTTTTTGGGTTCCTTATTTTGTTCCATTGGTCTGTGAGTCTATTTTTTATGCTAGTACCATGCTGTTTTAGTTACTATAGCATTGTAGTATAATTTGAAGTCAGGTAATGTGATTCCTCCAGTTATGTTCTTTTTTCTCAGGATAGCTTTGGCTATTTTGGGTCTTTGTGGTTCTGTGTAAATTTTAGAATTGTTTTTTCTATTTCTGTGAATAATGTCATTGGTATATTGATAGACATTGAATTGTCTATTGCTTTGGGTAGTATGGACATTTTAACAATATTGATTCTTCCAGTCCATGAAGAATCTATAGGTTGCTTTAGGTTGTGTGGACACTTTAACAATATTGATTTTTCCAATCCATGAACATGGTATATCTTCCCATTTTTTAGTGTCTTCTTCCACTTATTTCATCATTGTTTTATAGTTTTCATTGTAAGGATCTTTCACTTCTTTGGTTAAGTTAATTCCTAGGTATTTTATTTATTTGTAGCTATTGTAAATGGGATTGCTTTCTTGATTTTTTTTTCAGATTTTTTGCTGTTGGCGTGTAGAAATCCTACTGATTTTTTTGTATGTTGGTTTTGCATCCTACAACTTTACTGAATTTGTTTATTAGTTATAATAGTTTTTTGGTGGAATCTTTAGGTTTTCCAAATATAAGATCATGTCATCTACAAACAGTGATAATTTGACTTCTTTCTTTCCAATTTGGATATTCTTTCTTTCTCTTGTCTGATTGCTCTAGCTAGGACTTCCAGTATTATTTTGAATAACAGTGGTAAAAGTGGGCATCTGTGTGTTCCAGACCTTAGAGGAAAGGTTTTCAGTTGTTCTCCATTCAGTATGATACTAGATGTGGTTCCATCATATATAGCTTTTACTGTGTTGAGGTATGTTCCTTCTGTACCTAGTTTTTTGAATGTTTTTTATCATGAAGGAATGTTTAATTTCAGCAAATGCTTTTTCAGCATCCATTGAAATGATCATGTAGTTTTTGTCCTTCATTCTGTTAATATGATGTATCACATTGATTGATTTTCATATGTCAAGCCATCCTTGCATCTTCAGGTTAAATCCCACTTGATCATGATGAATGGTCTTTTTAATGTGTTCTTGGATTCAGTTTGCTAGTATTTTGTTGAAAATTTTTGCATAAATATTCATCAGAGATGTTGGCCTGTATCTTTTCTTTTCTTTTTTTAAAATGTGTCTCTGTATGGTTTTGGTATCAAGGTAATACTGGTGTCATAGACTGACTTTGGAAGCAGTCCCTCCTCTTCTATCTTTTAGATAGTTTGAGTAACATTTGTATTAGTTCTTTAAATATTTTGTAGAATTCAGCAGTGAAGCTATTGAGTCCTGAGCTTTTTTTTGCTGGATGACTTTTTGTTATAGCATTGATCTCATTATTTGTTTTATTTTATTTATTTTTTTGAGATGGAGTTTTGCTCTTGTTGCCCAGGCTGGAGTGCAATGGTGTGATCTTGGCTCACTGCAACCTCTGCCTCCTGGGTTCAAGCGACTCTCCTGCCTCAGCCTCCTGAGTAGCTGGGATTTCAGGCATGTGCCACCATGCCCGGCTAATTTTTTTTTTTTTTTTTTTTGGTAGAGACAGGGTTTCTCTGTGTTGGTCAGGCTGGTCTCGAACTCCCGACCTCAGGAGTTCGCCCACCTTGGCCTCCTAAAGTGCTGGGATTACAGGTGTGAGCCACTGTGCCTGGCCTTGATCTCATAATTTGTTATTGGTCTGTTCAGGTTTTGGGTTTCTTCATGATTCAGTCTTTGTGGGTTGTATGTGTGTTAGAATTTGTCCAGTCTAGATTTTCCAATTTATTGACAAATAGTTACTCATAGTAGCCTCTAATGATCCTTTGAATTTCTGCAGTATTAATTTTAATTTCTTCTTGATATAATTTTGGTTTTTTTTTGAATTTTAAAGAATGGTTTTGTGGCCTGATGTATGACCTATCCTTGAGAATGATCCATGTGCTGAGGAGAAGAATGTGTATGCAGCAGCCATTGAATAAAATGTTCTGTAAATATCTATTAGGTCCATTTGTTATAGAAGTGAGATTAATTCTGATGTTTCTTTTCTGTCTAGATGATCTGTCCAGTGCTGAAAATGGGATGAAGTTTCCAACTATTATTGTCTTGGGATCTAGATCTCTCTTTAACTCTACTTTTCTCTCTCTCTCTCTCTCTCTCACTCACTCTCACTCTCACTCTTTAGCTCTAATAATATTGCTTTATATATATGGGTCCTCCAGTGTTGGGTACATATATATTTACAATTGTTATATCCTCTTGCTGAATTGACCCCTTCATCATTATTTAATCACCTTATTTGTCTATAGTTTTTGTCTTGAAATCTGTTTTGTCTGAAATAAGTATAGCTACCCCTGCTCTTGTTTGGTTTCCATTGGCATGGAATATCTTTTTCCTTTTTTTAATTTTTAGTATGTGTGTCTTTATAGATGAAGTGTGTTTCTTATAGGCAACGGATAGTAGGGACTTTGTGTTTTTTTTGTTTTTGTTTTTGTTTTTGTTTTTTAATCCTTTCTGCCACTCTATGTCTTTTGATAGGAGAGTTTTGTTCATTTACTTTCAATATTATTATTGGTAAGTAAATAACTTACTCCTACCATATTTTTGTTTCTGGTGTGGTCTTTGCTTCCTTCTTTCCTTCCTTTCTGTCTTCCTTTTAGTGAAGGTAATTTTTCTCTGGTGTTATGTTTTAATTACTTGCTTTTAATTTTTTGTGTGTTTGTTGTATGTTTTCTGGTTTGAGGCTACTATGAGGCTTGCAAATAATATCTATCTAGCTACCTACTTACCTACCTATAGATAGACATTTGATAATGGGTTTTAAATAACCCATTATTTTAAATTGGTGATAACACCGATTGCATAAACAAACAAGCAAAGAAAACAACTAATAAAAACTCTACACTTTATTGTCATCCCACCTGCTTTTTAACTTTTTGTTGTTTCTGTTTATATTTTATTGTACTGTGTTTTTAAAAGTTGTAGTTATTATTATTATTATTATTTTTTTAAATTTATTTATTATTATTATACTTTAAGTTGTAGGGTACATGTGCATAACGTGCAGGTTTGTTACATATGTATACTTGTGCCTTGTTGGTGTGCTGCACCCATCAACTCGTCATTTACATCAGGTATAACTCCCAATGCAATCCCTCCCCCCCCCCCCCCCCCCCCCTCCCCATGATAGGCCCCGGTGTGTGATGTTCCCCTTCCTGAGTCCAAGTGATCTCATTGTTCAGTTCCCACCTATGAGTGAGAACATGCGGTGTTTGGTTTTCTGTTCTTGTGATAGTTTGCTAAGAATGATGGTTTCCAGCTGCATCCATGTCCCTACAAAGGACACAAACTCATCCTTTTTTATCGCTGCATAGTATTCCATGGTGTATATGTGCCACATTTTCTTAATCCAATCTGTCACTGATGGACATTTGGGTTGATTCCAAGACTTTGCTATTGTGAATAGTGCCGCAATAAACATACATGTGCATGTGTCTTTATAGCAGCATAATTTATAATCCTTTGGGTATATACCCAGTAATGGGATGGCTGGGTCATGTGGTACATCTAGTTCTAGATCCTTGAGGAATCGCCATACTGTTTTCCATAATGGTTGAACTAGTTTACAATCCCACCAACAGTGTAAAAGTGTTCCTATTTCTCCACATCCTCTCCAGCACCTGTTGTTTCCTGACTTTTTAATGATCGCCATTCTAACTGGTGTGAGATGGTATCTCATTGTGGTTTTGATTTGCATTTCTCTGATGGCCAGTGATGATGAGCATTTTTTCATGTGTCTGTTGGCTGTATGAATGTCGTCTTTTGAGAAATGTCTGTTCATATCCTTTGCCCACTTTTTGATGGGGTTGTTTGTTTTTTTCTTGTAAATTTGTTTGAGTTCTTTGTAGGTTCTGGATATTAGCCCTTTGTCAGATGAGTAGATTGCAAAAATTTTCTCCCATTCTGTAGGTTGCCTGTTCACTCTGATGGTAGTTTCTTTTGCTGTGCAGAAGCTCTTTAGTTTAATGAGATCCCATTTGTCAATTTTGGCTTTTGCTGCTGTTGCTTTTGGTGTTTTAGACATGAAGTCTTTGCCCATGCCTATGTCCTGAATGGTACTACCTAGGTTTTCCTCTAGGGTTTTTATGGTATTAGGT
Organism: Macaca thibetana thibetana; assembly: GCF_024542745.1. NCBI lineage: Eukaryota > Metazoa > Chordata > Mammalia > Primates > Cercopithecidae > Macaca > Macaca thibetana. The sequence goes on along the minus strand of NC_065584.1, from coordinate 162,265,845 downwards.
CTAACATTTAAGTCTCTAATCCATCTTGAATTAATTTTCGTATAAGGAGTAAGGAAAGGATCCAGTTTCAGCTTTCTACTTATGGCTAGCCAATTTTCCCAGCACCATTTATTAATTAGGGAATCCTTTCCCCATTTCTTGTTTCTCTCAGGTTTGTCAAAGATCAGATGGCTGTAGATGTGTGGTATTATTTCTGAGGACTCTGTTCTGTTCCATTGGTCTATATCTCTGTTTTGGTACCAGTACCATGCTGTTTTGGTTACTGTAGCCTTGTAGTATAGTTTGAAGTCAGGTAGCGTGATGCCTCCAGCTTTGTTCTTTTGACTTAGGATTGTCTTGGAGATGCGGGCTCTTTTTTGGTTCCATATGAACTTTAAAGCAGTTTTTTCCAATTCTGTGAAGAAACTCGTTGGTAGCTTGATGGGGATGGCATTGAATCTATAAATTACCTTGGGCAGTATGGCCATTTTCACGATATTGATTCTTCCTATCCATGAGCATGGTATGTTCTTCCATTTGTTTGTGTCCTCTTTGATTTCACTGAGCAGTGGTTTGTAGTTGTCCTTGAAGAGGTCCTTTACATCCCTTGTAAGTTGGATTCCTAGGTATTTTATTCTCTTTGAAGCAATTGTGAATGGAAGTTCATTCCTGATTTGGCTCCCTGTTTGTCTGTTACTGGTGTATAAGAATGCTTGTGATTTTTGCACATTAATTTTGTATCCTGAGACTTTGCTGAAGTTGCTTATCAGCTTAAGGAGATTTTGGGCTGAGACAATGGGGTTTTCTAAATATACAATCATGTCATCTGCAAACAGGGACAATTTGACTTTTTCTTTTCCTAACTGAATACCCTTGATTTCTTTCTCTTGCCTGATTGCCCTAGCCAGAACTTCCAACACTATGTTGAATAGGAGTGGTGAGAGAGGGCATCCCTGTCTTGTGCCAGTTTTCAAAGGAAATTTTTCCAGTTTTTGCCCATTCAGTATGATATTGGCTGTGGGTTTGTCATAGATAGCTCTTATTATTTTGAGGTACATTCCATCAATACCGAATTTATTGAGCGTTTTTAGCATGAAGGGCTGTTGAATTTTGTCAAAAGCCTTTTCTGCATCTATTGAGATAATCATGTGGTTCTTGTCTTTGGTTCTGTTTATATGCTGGATTATGTTTATTGATTTGCGAATGTTGAACCAGCCTTGCATCCCAGGGATGAATCCCACTTGATCATGGTGGATAAGCTTTTTGATGTGTTGCTGGATTCGGTTTGCCAGTATTTTATTGAGGATTTTTGCATCGATGTTCATCAGGGATATTGGTCTAAAATTCTCTTTTTTTGTTGTGTCTCTGCCAGGCTTTGGTATCAGGATGATGTTGGCCTCATAAAATGAGTTAGGGAGGATTCTCTCTTTTTCTATTGATTGGAATAGTTTCAGAAGGAATGGTACCAACTCCTCCTTGTACCTCTGGTAGAATTCAGCTGTGAATCCATCTGGTCCTGGACTTTTTTTGGTTGGTAGGCTATTAATTATTGCCTCAATTTCAGAGCCTGCTATTGGTCTATTCAGGGATTCAACTTCTTCCTGGTTTAGTCTTGGAAGAGTGTAAGTGTCCAGGAAATTGTCCATTTCTTCTAGATTTTCCAGTTTATTTGCGTAGAGGTGTTTATAGTATTCTCTGATGGTAGTTTGTATTTCTGTGGGGTCGGTGGTGATATCCCCTTTATCATTTTTAATTGCGTCGATTTGATTCTTCTCTCTTTTCTTCTTTATTAGTCTTGCTAGTGGTCTGTCAATTTTGTTGATCTTTTCAAAAAACCAACTCCTGGATTCATTGATTTTTTGGAGGGTTTTTTTGTGTCTCTATCTCCTTCAGTTCTGCTCTGATCTTAGTTATTTCTTGCCTTCTGCTAGCTTTCGAATGTGTTTGCTCTTGCTTCTCTAGTTCTTTTAATTGCGATGTTAGAGTGTCAATTTTAGATCTTTCCTGCTTTCTCTTGTGGGCATTTAGTGCTATAAATTTCCCTCTACACACTGCTTTAAATGTGTCCCAGAGATTCTGGTATGTTGTATCTTTGTTCTCATTGGTTTCAAAGAACATCTTTATTTCTGCCTTCATTTCGTGATGTACCCAGTAGTCATTTAGGAGCAGGTTGTTCAGTTTCCATGTAGTTGAGCGGTTTTGATTGAGTTTCTTAGTCCTGAGTTCTAGTTTGATTGCACTGTGGTCTGAGAGACAGTTTGTTATAATTTCTGTTCTTGTACATTTGCTGAGGAGTGCTTTACTTCCAATTACGTGGTCAATTTTGGAGTAAGTATGATGTGGTGCTGAGAAGAATGTATATTCTGTTGATTTGGGGTGGAGAGTTCTATAGATGTCTATTAGGTCTGCTTGCTGCAGAGATGAGTTCAATTCCTGGATATCCTTGTTAACTTTCTGTCTCGTTGATCTGTCTAATGTTGACAGTGGAGTGTTGAAGTCTCCCATTATTATTGTATGGGAGTCTAAGTCTCTTTGTAAGTCTCTAAGGACTTGCTTTATGAATCTGGGTGCTCCTGTATTGGGTGCTCCTGTATTGGGTGCATATATATTTAGGATAGTTAGCTCTTCCTGTTGAATTGATCCCTTTACCATTATGTAATGGCCTTCTTTGTCTCTTTTGAACTTTGATGGTTTAAAGTCTGTTTTATCAGAGACTAGTATTGGAACCCCCGCTTTTTTTTGTTCTCCATTTGCTTGGTAAATCTTCCTCCATCCCTTTATTTTGAGCCTATGTATGTCTCTGCGTGTGAGATGGGTCTCCTGAATACAGCAGACTGATGGGTCTTGACTCTTTATCCAGTTTGCCAGTCTGTGTCTTTTAATTGGAGCATTTAGTCCATTTACATTTAAGGTTAAGATTGTTATGTGTGAACTTGATCCTGCCATTATGATATTAACTGGTTATTTTGCTCGTTAGTTGATGCAGTTTCTTCCTTGCCTCGATGGTCTTTACATTTTGGCATGTTTTTGCAATGGCTGGTACCGGTTGTTCCTTTCCATGTTTAGTGCTTCCTTCAGGATCTCTTGTAAGGCAGGCCTAGTGGTGACAAAATCTCTAAGCATTTGCTTATCTGTAAAGGATTTTATTTCTCCTTCACTTATGAAACTTAGTTTGGCTGGATATGAAATTCTGGGTTGAAAATTCTTTTCTTTAAGAATGTTGAATATTGGCCCCCACTCTCTTCTGGCTTGGAGAGTTTCTGCCGAGAGATCTGCTGTTAGTCTGATGGGCTTCCCTTTGTGGGTAACCCGACCTTTCTCTCTGGCTGCCCTTAAGATTTTTTCCTTCATTTCAACTTTGGTGAATCTGGCAATTATGTGTCTTGGAGTTGCTCTTCTCGAGGATTATCTTTGTGGCGTTCTCTGTATTTCCTGGATTTGAATGTTGGCCTGCCCTACTAGGTTGGGGAAGTTCTCCTGGATGATATCCTGAAGAGTGTTTTCCAACTTGGTTCCATCTTCCCCCTCACTTTCAGGCACCCCAATCAGACGTAGACTTGGTCTTTTCACATAATCCTATACTTCTTGCAGGCTTTGTTCATTTCTTTTTCTTCTTTTTTCTTTTGGTTTCTCTTCTCGCTTCATTTCATTCATTTGATCCTCAATCGCTGATACTGTTTCTTCCAGTTGATCGAGTCGGTTACTGAAGCTTGTGCATTTGTCACGTATTTCTCGTGTCATGGTTTTCATCTCTTTCATTTCGTTTATGACCTTCTCTGCATTAATTACTCTAGCCATCAATTCTTCCACTTTTTTTTCAAGATTTTTAGTTTCTTTGCGCTGGGTACGTAATTCCTCCTTTAGCTCTGAGAAATTTGATGGACTGAAGCCTTCTTCTCTCATCTCGTCAAAGTCATTCTCCGTCCAGCTTTGATCCGTTGCTGGCGATGAGCTGCGCTCCTTTGCCGGGGGCGATGCGCTCTTATTTTTTGAATTTCCAGCTTTTCTTATTATTTTTGATCAGTTTATCTTTTAGTCTTTCTACTCAAGATATGAGTAAACACTACAATTACAGTGTTGTAATATTATGTGCTTTTCTCTATACTATTAGCAGTGAGTTTTGTACCTTCAGATTATTTATTTTTGCTCATTAAAGTCCTTCTCTTTCAGATTCAAGAACTCCTTAGCATTTCTCATAGGACAGGTCTGTTGTTGATAAAATCCCTATTGTTTGACTTTTGTTTGTCTGGGAAAGCCCTGATTTCTCCTTAATGTTTGAAGGATACTTTTACTAGATACAAACTACTCTAGGATAAAGTTTTTTTTTCTTTAAGCACTTTAAATATGTTATGCCTCTTGTCTCGTGGCCTGTAAAGTTTCCACAGAAAGTGTCCCGCCAGTTTTATTGGAGCTACATTGTATGTTATTTGTTATCTTTCTCTTGCTGCTTTAGGATCCTTTCTTTATCCTTGACCTTGGAAAGTTTGATGATTAAATGTCTTGAGGTAGTCTTATATGGGTTAAATCTTCTTGGTGTTATATAACATTCTTGTACTTGAATATTGATACCTTTCTCTAGGTTTGGGAAGTTTTCTGTTATCCTTTTGAATAAACTTTCTATCCCTGCCCACCCCCGCCCCCCGCCCCCACCAAGTCCAATAACTCTTGGATTTGGTCTTTTGAGGCTATTTTCTAGATCTTATAAGTGTGCCTCATTGTCTTTTATTCTTTTTTTCTTTGCTCTCCTCTGACTGTGTATTTTCAAAGAGCTTGTCTTCAAGCCTACTGACTCTTTCTTCTGTTGTTAAGAAACTCTGATGCATTCTTCAGTATGTCAGTTACATTTTTCAACTTCAGAAATTCTGCCTGATTCTTTTTAATTATTTTAGTCTGTTAGTTCAATTTATCTGATAGGATTCTGAATTCCTCCTCTATTTTATCTTGAATTTTATTGTGTTCCTCAAAAATAGCAATTTTAGTTTGTTTAAATTTTTAACTTTTAATTAGGAGTTATATGTATTTATGGGGTACAGTAAATGTTTTGATACAGGCATGGAATGAGTAATAGTCACATCATGGAGAATGGGGTATTCATCCCCTCAAACATTTATCCTTTGAAACAGCTATTTTAAATTACATGTCTGAAACGTCACATTATCTCTGTCTCTCCAGGATTGGTTCCTGGTGCCTTATTCAGTTTGTTTTAATTAGGTTATATTTTCCTGGATGGTCTTGATGCTTCTGGATGTCCGTTGGCGTTTGGTCATTGAAGTGTTATGTATTTATTGTCATCTTTGCAATCTGGGCTTATTTGTACCCGTTCTTTTTGAGAAGACTTTCTAGGTATTTGAAGGGACTTGGGTGTTGCAATCTAAGTTTTTAGTTACTGCAAGCATGTCTGCATTAGAGGGCACCCTGAGCCCGGTAACACTGGCTTTTGCAGACTCAATAGAGGTGCTGCCTTGGTGGTCTTGGATAAGATCCGGAAGAAGTCTCTGGGTCACTAGGCCAAGACTCTTGTTCACCTCCCTTACTTTCTCCCAAACAAATGGAATCTCTTTCTGCGCTGAGCTGCCTGGAAGTGGAGGAGGGGTGACACAAGCATTCCTCTGGCCACCATCACTGGGACTGTGCTGGGTCAGACCTGCAATCAGCATGGCACCGGGTCTCACTCAAGGCCCATGGTAACCACTGCCTGCCTATTGACTATGTTTGCTCAAGATACTAGAGCTCTACAATCAGCAGGTAGCAAAGCCAGCCAAGTTTGTGTCTTTCCCTTCAGGGTGTCAAGGTCTTCCTAGCCCTGGGTAGGTCCAGAGATGCCATCCAGGAGCCAGGGCCTGGAGTTGGAAACCTTAGGAATCTAGCTGGTGCTCTATTCTAATGCAGCTGAGCTGGCACTCAAGCCACAAGACAAAGTCCTTCGTACTCTTCCCTCCCCTTTCCGCAAGCAGAGAATTCTGTCCCCATAGCCCCCATTGTCCCAGGCCCATGGTGAGTACTGATTGGCTACTGCTGGTGTTCACTCAGGCCCAAGGACCCTTCAGTCAGCTTGTGATGAATGCTTTCAGGCCCAGGACTCTCCTTTCAGAGCAGTGGGCTCCCCTCTGGCCCAGGGCATATCTGAAAATGCCATCTAAGTGCCAATGTCTGAAATTTGGAACCCCACAATATCCCCCTTGGTGCTGTATCCCACTGTGGCTGCACTGGTAAGCTGTAAGACAAAGTCTCCTTTACTCTTCCCTCTCCTTTAGCAGAAGGAGTCTCTCCTTGTAGCTACCACAGCTGGGAATGTGTGAGGTGTTAGGTCTTACCTGAAGCCAAGTCTCACCCAAGGCCCTTGGCAAGTGCTACCTAGCTAACACTGCTGATTATTCAGGGCCCAGGGGTCCTTTAGTCAGCAGGTGATGCATCCTGCTAGGACTGGGTCCTTCCTTTCAAGGCAGTGGGTTCCCTTCTTGCCCAGAGTGTGCCTAGAAATGTGATCCAGGAACTAGGGCCTGGAATAGGAGCCTGCTTGGTGGCCTGTCCTACTGTGGCTGAGCTGATATCTGAGTTGCAAGACAAAGTCCTCTTTACTCTTCCCTCTCTTCTCCTCAGAAGGAAGGAAGGAGCCTTTCCCCAAACTGCAAGCTGCACTGCCTAGGGTTGTGGGGGGCATTGTGGGGAGCAGAGTTCAAGCACTGCCTTGGTGGCCCTGGCTCGTGTCTCACTAGATTGTGTACTCCCCAAAGTCCACTGGCTCCAAACCCAGCACCACACCAGGACTTGCCCAGGAATTGCAGTCCTTGTGGCCTAGACTGCCTTTCAAGTTTATTTAGAACCCCAGAGCACTTTAGCCCATGGTGGCAAGGCTCTCTGGAACTCAGGTTCCAACTGCGGGGATGGGCAATTCCCCTCTGGCCAGGGCTGCTCTAAATGCTCCCTCTGTGGGCACCAGCTGAGTTCTGCCTGGTCTTGCTTTCCACTGTGACCGGGCAGCACTGATGTCCAAAGGAAAGTCCCACAAGCGTTGTGCTCTGTTTTCCCGCAAGTGCACAGCTTCCCTCTCCACGCCATACAGGATGGGGAAGGGGGGAGGGGGTGGTGTCGGCAATTAAACGCTGTCTTTCCTACCCTCTTCAGTGCCTCTTTCAGTGATAAGAAGTTAAAAAATCAGATGATTTTTGCTTGTTATGAAGGTGCTGTTTTGTGTGGATAGTTGTTCAATTTAGTGTTCCTGCAGGGAGGACGATTGTGGATGCTTCTATTTGGCCATCTTACTCTGCCTCCTCCTCAACAAAAGCTGGATCTTTTTTGATGAATGAGAGCAGTAAAGAAGACCATCCATGAGGGTAGAAAACCTGTGTTTTCCTATTCAAAGTTAGATCTCCTGTACCTCTCTTTATATCTAATATGGCATAGACATGAAGATGTAGGAATAGATGAATGTATAAATGCCATATATATGATGCATATTAATCTTTGGGCCATGAGTTGAAAATAACCTGGCAGTTAAGGCTGCAGAGATTGCCTTGAATTGCACTGGCGTTAATACATCTGTAATACTGAGCAGTTAAGCTCTTTGATAAATTATCAGAAATTTGAGTTCTTTTGTTCTCTTGCTGTATTTTACTTTATTCTATTAGAGGTATTACTCTTTTTTCACATAGATTATCATTATCTAAGTTATGATCTAAGCTACACAGGTAACTTTGGCCACACCATTCAGAGTGAACAACTATGATGAATATTGTTTAGTGTGTATCCCACCAGTGGTTCTATTATTTCCATATTGAAGATTCTCATTTTAAGTTCAGTTTAGCGAGCATTTTCTGAGTGCCTTCTTTGTGACAAGCCTGGTGCTAAATGCTGCGGGTACAAAAATGAATGAACTACAGTCTGGCCTTCCTGTATCTCACTGCCCAGGAAGATGATTTCATTGCTACATGTCAAATACAATTATAGGGGTGTATACAGGACCATAATTTTGCACTTTGGTGTTAATTTGACTATTCTTATCTAGAGACAGTTTATAGGCTAAGAGTTTAAATTATTTCTAATGGTTCATCACACTTCACATTCTGGTATTATCACTTTTTAAGAACTTCCAGGTAAATAATTGGATATTAGTATGTATGTGATGATCTCTTCTCCTCTCTTTAATTTCTTGGCATGTGGATTCCTCCCTAACCTCAGCTTCCACTTGCTGCTGAAAAGAGAACTCTTTAACTTATTCGCTATCTTATTTCCTTGTATAACTAACAGTTTGCACACTGTTAGTATACAATGTCAAGAGTTGGCAGAATTTAGGATCCTTTGATAGTGATTTCTCTTCCCTTTTTTGGGAAGGGATACTAAAAAACAGTGATTCAAACTTCTATATCTTTGTGCTTTACACTTTTTCTTTTGGATACTTGCTGGTGGGTACTGTTATCTTAGCCTGAACCAGAAATAGTGCCATCCGATCATATTGCTTTTCATTTCAATTTGGCAGCATCTTTAATAGCAGTGCAATAGTCTGGCTTGGTGTTCTCGAGTTGAAAAGATTCTAGCATTTGTACCATAGAGAGTAAATAGTGCCCCCTTTCCCTGGTATCTCTTTTTTTTTTTTGCCCTGAGTTAGGTTGGTGCCAGTACCCTTTCCTCTTGTATTTGAATCTGACCTTTATATTTTTGTCCCGCTAGAATATAAACTTTCTGAGCAGGGGTGGTCTTGTTCACAGAGGTATTATAGCACTTAGAATAGTGCCTGGTCTGTAGCAGCTTGCAGTAAATACTGTTGAATGAATGGTATGTGAACAGTGCTGCCCAGAAGACTGAATCTTTAATGCGCAGTTCTTGTTTCAGAGCAAGGAGTTGTATTTCTGTTCTTTATGTGAAACTGTGTGGATACTGTGTAGCTCAGCAGTAGCACCATGGATCTGGGCTGCCTCAACCAGTATCATTTGCTAGGGTAACTAAGAAGATTTCTACTGCCCAGCTTATCCAGGTATAAGGAGAGTCATAAATGGAGTCTTCTAAGTCTGTGGGGCTGGGATTCAAGGTCTCTGTGACTTTAAACTGAAATCCTGATGGGGACAGTGTACCCTCACAGTCCTAGGGAGCCCTTTGAACTTATTCTGCAGAGGCAAAAGTTCTTACCTTTTTGGTTGTGTCATCTTGCAAGGAGTTCCTGGAATTCCCAGGGCATCTGGATTGTGCCCCAGGAAAAGTTGACAGTTTATTGTCCTGTTTAAGAACTGGGGATCTGCAACCAGACCACCTTGTTGAAATCTTGGCACTGTAATTTCCCTTATTGTGATCTTCAGCAAATTACTTATTTTGTTTCTTAGTTATCTCATCTCTAAAATGAAAATAGTACCAATTTATAGTCGAATTTGTGGTTTAATATAGGCAAAGGGCTTAGAACATGCCTAGCACACAGTACCAATATTCAGTAGATATTAACATTTACGCATTTGATACAGAGAAAATTCATACCTCTTTTGCTCATTTTCATTCTAATATGCTTCTTGAGGAAGAAGAGAAGTCACAGAGGTGCAGCTGATGTTCTGGAAATTTTACAGAGGCCTACCTGTGCCCATTGAGGTGTGTTGAGCATATAATAGCACATAACATCAGCTTCTAGTGCTGTCATCCATCACCACGTGTCAGGTGGAAAGGAGGTGAGAACTTTAGCTCTGGAAAGCTCTAATTATCCTCAAAGCAGACCATGCTCAATTTGACAGTGTCATGATTTTTAATATTTGAAAATTCCAGAATTGCTACTCTGGATGTAATCCTTTCTTTTTCTTCTTCCTCTCTCTGGCTTTTACTTATGCAGTTAGGTGAATATGATGCTCCACTTCCCACACAGATACCCAAATAGCTCTGACTGCTGAAATATTGGTGTCTTACTGTCAGCACATAACTTGTTGCAGTGTTATTGAAATTTTCACTGTTTTGAAATTTTTACTGTTATCTGGGTTTGAATCCCAGCTTTCCCAGGCTTCAGTTTTCTTTCATTTGTCAAATGGGATAAAAGTATCCACCTCATACGGTTGTTGTGAGGATTAGTAATGAATACAAAACACTTAACATAGTATCTGGCATGTAATATTAGTTGTAAAGTTAATATATCCATTATCGTCATTCTGTTTCAAATCAGCAATGAAATACGGACTACACTAATCCCATTTCTGCTTGGAATTGTGAGTCTAAATGAAATATAGCAGTTCCCTGCTTGAAATATACCGTAAATCTTCCAATTGCAGTCAGGACTTTACTACCTTCTAGGGTATACAGGGATGGTGGAACATAGTAAACCTTGAGATTTGGCTTTCCTGTCTTTGTATTCTAGCCTTGCTACCCAGAGGTAGTAACCTAGATTTCTATTACACGCACCCCTTGATGCCTCCTCCCATAAAACTGCAGTAATCTAATTTGTACTCTGTCCTGGAATTGAAGACAGAATTAGGAAATGCATCCAGTACGTTTGGTAGCAAAGTTCTGAAATGGCCTCTAAGATAATTACTTTCATAATAACCTACAAATTTTCATGTATAACCACAAGTTATCATACTAGCTTTGTTACGTTTCTTTTTCTTTGACTTGCAAAACATCCCTCCATTAAAGATGGTATTATCTCCCATTTACAAATCAGGAAAGCAAGACTTAGAAAGGTCAAATAATTTGCCTAAGGTTGCACACCTGTCTAGTGACACACAGCATTGATTCACCCTACAGCTTTTTCCTTTTTGCTCAGAATTAGAAAGCTGAATCCCAAAATTAGGGTCAAAATTTTTCCTATAAAAACTTGTCAGTGATAAACTGAACAAAGAGAATGTATGCAGTGCCTTATGCCTGTAATCCCAACACTTTGGGAGACCAAGACAAGAGAATCACCTTGAGCCCAGGAGTTCAAGATCAGCCTAGGCAATATAGTGAAACCTTGTGTCTACAAAAAATTTAAAAATTAGCCAAAGTTGGTGGTGCACGTCTATAGTCTTAGCTGAGGCTGAGGTGGGAGGATCGTTTAAGCCCAGGAAGCAGAGGTTGCAGTGAGCCAAGGTAGCACCACTGCACTACAGCCTGGGCAACAGAGCAAGACACTATCTCAAAAAAGAAAGAAAGAAAAAAAAAAGAATAAGCAAAAGAAGGTAAACAGGCAGAAAGAAGATATGAAGAAAGTTAAGTTAATAAATGTGGAACATAAAAGATAGGATGGAAACAAATTTATTCAAGCATCTCTGGTAAACAATTCATATAAGGCCTGTTTGATGGAGGCCTTTTTTTTTTTTTTTTTTTTTTTTTTTTGTAGTGTGAAGTTTTAACTTGGAGACTTAGAATTCAAACTTGAAACTATAGAAGAGAGGATGAAGACAATATTAGCAGTTGAAAGGAAAATGTAGAAATAGAAACGTTATATATATTTAACAGAAAACAATGATCGACATCAAATGTTGAAGATACATGTTCTTAATGATAGCTATATGTAGATATGGTTCAGAGAAGGTAAATTGCATGTATTATTTGATACACGGAGAGAAGATTCAGGTAAGTATTCTGGAGTTAATTCCTGAATTAGTTGCCATAGTATTAAATTATATTTTTCTGTAAATGAGATGCCAACGTGAGGCTTCTTTTATTTGGAGTGTTTAAGCAGGGGAAAAGAAGGCAAACACTGAATAGCTACTGCACCTATCTGAGGAAGTGTTGTAATACACTAAAAGTTCAGATACAAATTTCATTAGCTGCATGTTAGCATGTCATATCTGTCACTCTGAGGCTTTACCTTTTACCTATGAAACCCACGTTGATAATTAAACATTTTCACATGTTTAAACTTCTACAAGATGCTCAAGTTTTGTACCTTCAGTTTATGCATGATCCAGTTGCATATACTGTTCAAATTCTTTTTATTTTTTTGAGACAGGATCTTGCTCTGTTGGCTAGGCTGGAGTGTAGTGTTGCTACCATGACTTACTGCAGCTTTTACCTCCTGGGCTCAAGTGATCCTCCTGCCTCAGCCCCACAAGTAGGTGGAACCACAGGTGTGCACCACCACACCCAGCTAATTTCAGCTATATATACTTAGAACATACTAAGTATACCAACTTGCTAACATTCACTTCAACAGGATAAAACTGGCCTGCCTTCCCCTCCTTACCAACCGGCTCTCCTCTGACTTCTAGGTTTGTCAAGAAGGCTGCCATCCACATAGTTGGCCAGATACCAAGATGCTGAGGTCACTTTTTATTCATTGAGTGCTTTATTTTTATATCTGACCAAGTCTGGTAGTTCTTCCTTTGGAATATGTAGCTTGTTCGTTTCTCTTCACTGTCACTATTTTATTTATTTTTAATTTTTGATTCTTTTTGCTATAGAGGGAAAGATAATTATTGCTTGTTTTTTGGGAATTCTCATAACTTCCTCAAGTAATTTTGTAATGCATTTTCCTGGATAATGCTTTTTCATTTTTTCTTAATTTAGTTATGTAACCTTAGTTTGGCTGCTTAGGTATGTCACTGGAGAGCTACTTCCCTATTGGGAATGTAATTCTCAGTTCTGCTAAGAGAGGAGATCATACACATTAGTTAGGGTTGTCATAAAAGGAGTTGAAAACATCAGCTGTTAGCAAATCACTTTGCTTATGTGATTTGTTTTGAATTTGAACAACAAATCCATCTGTTTTACCTTAAACAAAAGGTAAGATATGCATAAAGACAAGTATTTTTGTAACCTAGTATGAGGGAATTCTTACCCTACAAAATTATTTTGGGAGCAGGCTAATTATATTTACACCTGGGCAATGAACAGCCAGTCTTTGAAGATAGTAAAGCATCAGATAACTTACCATTTTAAAAATCTATTGATGTGTTTGTTTCCAGGAAGAGAGAATTTAGTAATTTATTAATTTAAGGGAGCAAGTGTTTTTGTAGAAAAGATTATCAAGAGTATAATCAGGCCTCAATGGCAGTTTTCTTGTGAGAAATGCTAGAAGGAGGGAGATAATTTTTGTTGGAGAGTTATTCTGTGTTGAGAACACAGAAATAGTTCAGAAGTGCATTAGGAGTGTTTACAAACTTATATGTCTGCATTTTATTGAGTTAACAAGTTTACTATGTCTTGTTTAAATAGATTTTTTTTTATTATGGATACACAATAATTGTATTAGAGAAATTCCTTAAAGATCTTTGGTAAGAGGATCCCTCTCCATCTGCTGATTTCCAATATATTTCTATTGTGCAACAGCCAGCTATGCATGCCTGTCGACTGAGGTATTAACAAGGCATGAGTTTGCAGTTCAGTAGGAATCTAGACGTAGTGGTGTCATGGGAAGATCCTCTTGCGTATGGTCTGGTGTGATGGATGACCAACTGTGGGACCGGGGAAAACAACACTTCTCTTGGCTTCATTTCTCACTCTGTAAAATAAGAGTTACATCAAGGGCCCTTCTATCTCTGAGTCTCTCATTTTATGATGTGACCAAAATCCCTTCTGAGCTCCTCATGGAGAGGTGTTTGTTCCATAGCCCTTTCTGTTTTTTTAATGTAGTCCTTGCTCTTATGGGTATGAACAAAGCCAGCCTAAATGGATTGGGGTTTTGGAAACTTTTTTCCCTCTGATTGTAATTAAGTGACCTAAACAGATATTGAATTTATGACCATAATGTTAATAGCTTTGTGCTACCAACAACATTTTAACAGCAAAGCAGGATTGTTTCCAAACTAGAAATCTATGAAAATTCAAATATTGATAAAGAAGGCTTCACATACTTTGTTGTACATAGAGCCATTCTTAGGAATACTTGGGATGCTCATTCTAATAATAACTTCAGTATAAGAGGTAATTAAGAACAAAGACGTTGGAGGTATACTTCCTGGGTCCACATCTGGTTCTGCCACTTGCTCATTTTGTGACTTTGCACAAGTTATAATACCTACTAAATAGATTTTCTGAGGAATAAATGCTGAGGAATATATGTCTGGCCTATAGTTCTACATATGTTTAGCTGCTGTTATTAATTACTTTTACATGCCAGGAGTCAGTGCCTCCTATAACAGCTCCATTAATCCTCATAGCAGTTCTATGAAAATAGTATCATTTTTATCCTCATGAAGAGACCAAGACTCAGAGAGGCTAAATAATTGGCCCAAGATCACATGTAAAATGGATGCTACAATAGCAAAGACTTGGAATCAACCCAAATGTCCATCAGTGACAGACTAGATTAAGAAAATGTGGCATGTATACACCATGGAATACTATGCAGCCATAAAAAAGGATGAGTTTGTGTCTTTTGTAGGGACATGGATGCAGCTGGAAAAATCATTCTCAGCAAACTATCGCAAGAACAGAAAACCAAACACCGCATGTTCTCACTCATAGGTGAGAATTGAACAATGAGATCACTTGGACTCTGGAAGGGGAATATCACACACCGGGGCCTATTATGGGGAGGGGGGAGGGGGGAGGGAGGGCATTGGGAGTTATACCTGATGTAAATGACGAGTTGATGGGTGCTGACGAGTTGATGGGTGCAGCACACCAACATGGCACAAGTATACATATATTAACAAACCTGCACATTGTGCACATGTACCCTAGATATATATACCCTATATATATATAAAGTATATATATAAAACAAAATGGGTGCTAGATTCAACCCAGGTTTATCTGACTCATTCTAAAACTAAGGCTCCTTCCTTCTTCATATATTCTGCCCTAAGCCTGGTCCTTTGGAAATTCTCAATGCTGTTAGTCAGAAGGCAGTTGGTGTTAGAAGACCAAAGGCTCAGGTAGCATCTAAATAAGAGCCTCTCTTAATCACCATGATAAAATGATGTGACTCTTCTTTAGAAATGTGCCTTTCAGACTTCAGGGTTTTCCATGAATTATTTTCATACAGTGTAACTTCCTTTTGTTCATCTTCTCTACAGGATGAGGCAGCCTTGACACCCAGTCCCCAGATAGCCTTCCATGTAACAGTGGCCTTGAAGTATCTGGGCTGGGTTAGAAAAAAGACTCCTTTGCCCTATCTATGTCCTTATCTTTACAGAGTGAAAATTGTAATACACAAAATAATTACAATGAAGTTAACAACTAAAGCATCCCCATACCTCCCTTTATTCCTCAGGTATTTATTTAATATTTAGCTATCTGACATTTTAATCTGAAGTTTAGTCCTTTTATTTTTTGCTGGAAAATTTTAAAATGGCTTTAGAGTGAAACAGCATCATTGAAAATAAAACAATTGTCTTCTATTTGCAAAACTTTTAAGTACATTTGTTTTAACCACCGCTTTTTTTTTTTTATCTTTACTTGAAAATTCTTTAGCAGAAATAATGACACACAAATAGGCTTCTGTCATTGCTCAACTTCCTTATGACAGTGTTACACTTATTGCTGAGTAATAGTAATTAGGGTGGTTTTGGGTATAGGCATTTTACATTTTGAATCTAAGAAGATTTTAGGTTCACCTGAGTTGCTGAATCAACTCAGTATTTCAGGAGGGTATCTTATACATGGGTTCCAAGTAGTGTAAATATTAAAAAGTTAATTGCATATGCTCTGAGAAATTCTGTAAGCACTCTTTCACCTTTATTTCATAGATGAACAGTGAAGACAGTGGTGAGGGAATTTTATGAAGTTTATTTGTAAAAAGTCCTGGGCTGGCATTTTCCTTAGAGCCAGATGATCTGTCACAACTACTATACTCTGTTGACATAGAGCAAAAGCAGCCATAGGCAACTTGTAACCGAATGGGTGTGACTATTTAAATAAAACTTTATTTAGGCAGGCTTAGTTTGAGAATCCTAAATGGATCCGGTGGAGGGCCCAGGGAAGGCAGTTGGCACACATGTTGTTGAAAACAGTTGTTTAAGCTTCTGGCAAATTTGAATACTAACTTATAAAGGAGTCAATAGGGTTTATATGAAGATAAAAGCAGTGGTTTGAAATATCACAACACTAAGGACCACTCTCACAAGGAGTTATGTTTCCAAAATGGCATAATTTTGCTCTTAATGTATGCTTAATAGAGTAATGCATAATGTATTATTAATTTGGAATCTATTATTTGTCCAGCTACACGTGCAGATTTTCAATTTTCTTGTACATTTAAAAATGATAAATGGAAAGTGCAATACCATTCAAGGGAGGAACTACTCAATACTTAGGTAGTTATTTGCCAGATCACATTTTGGGTTGTTTCTGTTTTTAACTGACATACTGACTTAAGTTTGCCAAAACCTGATTGCATTTGGAAGGAAAATGGCATTGTTGCTGTTTTCTCTGCATGAGAACATCTAAAACAGGTGGCTGGCAGCAGGGAAGGAGTAAAGGTAAAGGACAAAAATATAATAGTTTGTGAGCTTGTTTTTTTTTTTTTTTTTTTGCACTAAATTTCAGATCTAGCTAGGTTATGTTTTGTTTCACTCTGATCTTTAGAATACCTAATTTATTTTCTACATTCCATACCCTCCCTCAAGTAAATAAGGGAAACCCCACTATATTACAATTGGTATTGAATTCACTAACATTTTTATTATTGAGGTATAATTGTAAATTATTTTGTTAGAGTTTAATCTTTTGATTCAAGTTGACTGGTGTTTTTATTTGCAATCTATATTTTACAGTGTTTAATTCTAAGTATGTTTCCATGAACAGGTAGTTTGATTTTTAAAGCTAGAGAGAGTAATTGAGTTAAGGTGCACCAGGTAGCTTAGAAAACATTTTATAATAGTGACTTTATAAATGCTACATCTTGGAGATTAAGAAATAGAAAAAGTTAGATTGACCAAAGTCATTCTAAAAAGCAAAGCAAGACCCCCATGAGTATTTTATGTTAGATCACATTTCTGTGCTTTTATTGGAACCATTGATATGGTCGAATTCCTAAATCTAGTACGTATTATTATAAAAATGATATTGTATATGGGGGTGATGCCAGTTTGAGGCTTGGGTAGTGTTTTTGCTCAAAGCTTTCTTTTCGTTTTTCACACTGATAGCATAAGGATGTCATGCAGTCCTCAATCTGAATCCTTAGTAGGAAGATCTTGAACAGAGTTCTGACAAGTAGGGTTATCACATTTTTATGTATCCTTCAACAATTATCCTACCTAAAAAGATCAAAGGAAGATGGAGTCAGATGTTGCAAGTTTTAACTCTGATGTTTCTTCTCAAGGCAGATTTCCTATTGCAGTGTGGATATTATTCTCTATTTAAAACAATAGTATAAACTGGCTGGGCACGGTAGCTCATGTCTGTAATCCCAGCACTTTGGGAGGTTGAGGTGGGTGGATCACCTGAGGTCAGGAGTTTGAGACCAGCCTAACCAATATGGTGAAACCCCATCTCTACTAAAAATACAAAAATTAGCTGGGCGTGGTGGCGGGAGCCTGTATACCCAGCTACTCGGGAGGTTAAGAGAGGGGACTTGCTTGAACCCGGGCAGCAGAGGTTGCAGTGAGTTGAGCTCATGCCACTTGCACTGCAGCCTGGGCAACAGAGCAAGACTTCGTGTCAGAAAAAAAAAAGGTGATACAAACTGATTTCATATTTCAACATTTTGATCATTCAGAAGCTGATGTATTAATACATTTTCAAATGTATTAGATCATAAACATGTTAAGAAAAGTTATTTTTTTCCTTTGTTTTACTAGTAGTCTGAATGTTCATAAAAGTTCATTTTTAGGTCAGATTGATTCATTGAGCCCTGTATGAAAAAACTTCCTTGTGTATTTAATTTCGTTTGGATTCCCCTTTAAGAAGCTTTAGCCATTTTCCAAATGTGCATAAAACTGTCAAGTTAATAGGAATAATACAGAGGATTCTTAGACAAAATAGAAGAAAAAGAAGAGAAAGAAAAATGACTCTGCTCTAGGAGGAGCACAGAACTGGGAACTAATGACCATTTTAGTACCTATAATGTGGCAGGCATTCCCTAGTTTTGGAATTGACAGTACCCTGTAAGAAGTTTGATAGAGGTGTGTATGAAGGAGGGAGCCTAATGCAGATTTGGTGTGGGTTAGGGAGGGGTGTATTGAAGGGCCCAAGAGGAAGGATGTCAGGAAATATTTCTAAGACAAGAACTTGAGCCTCACATAGCCACACAGACAAGGCAAAAGAGTGTTAGACAAGGTGAAAGAATGAGCCAGCGTACGGAAGTATTAGACAACATTAAACACTGGGGATCTATAGACATTCAGTAGAAATGATTGGTGAATGAGGAAATGGAAAGTAGTATGGTGAAGGATTGGATTGGAAAGGATTGTTGGATGTCAAATATTATGGGCCTTATGTTACCAGGCTATCAAGTCAGAACTTTGCCCTGATGATGGCAAGGAATCCCTGAAGGAAGCTATTTGATTTATTATCTGTTTCTATTAACCACTCTTGTCCCCACTAAAGTTAAAGATAGAGATAGAGATAGATAGAGAGTGGGGAGGGAGGGTATGAGAGAATGAGAGTGAGAGAAAGAGAGAGAGAGAGAGACATGGATGGAGTCTAGCTTGAAACTTTTCTGTGATTTTTAATTTTACAAGAATTTTTGTTTTTTGGTGTATTGTATCCAAAGGCAGAGAAAATGTGAAGGTTATCTTAAAACCCTGACATTAGATTTTTAAAAACTTAACTCTGGTGGTATTCCAAATTTTGGCAAAGCATCTAATTTCTTTTAGTCCCACTTCCAGGTCAGATACAATTAGATTCTTAGATTCTTGTTTTTGCTGTATCCCTTTTCATCCGGGTGGCTTTTGGGGGATATTATGGTGTGCTTTGGGGTTGGGGTAGAGGTGAGGGTGCCTGGAGAAGGCAAGCAGGCAAGCTGATTGCCATCAAAGCAGCAATAATGGCTAAATGAGTACTTCTGAAATTGCTCCTTCTCGGGTGTTTTTGGAGAAAATGTCGGGAGAGTAGAGTGTTGTAATTGAAAAGGATGATTTTCTGGTGGTTGAATTTCAACACTCTGTAACCCGGATGGATAAAAATGACTCTGTACCTTACAAGTGAACCCTTTCAGTTTACTCGATGAATTGAATTTGTAATAGGAAAGATAAAGTTTGCTGGTAATGTCAGATTCAGTACTTCTTTACTGTTCTTAGAGCCGTTGTTTTATTCTTTTAAAGAAAAAAAATTTTTTTTTAAGAGACAGGGTCTCACTATGTTGCCCAAACTGAAGTGCAGTGGCTATTCACAGGCCCCATCATAGTACACTGCAGCCATTAACTACTAGCCTCAAGCAGTGCTTTTGCCTCAGTCTCCCATGTAGCTTGAACTACAAGTACACATCACTGCATCTGGCCATTGCCATATTCTTTAAGGATCAATTACGTCATGCGGAGTTGGTTTCCTTGCTTCCATTGTCTCTCAACTGTAGTCCTAGATTAGCTTGTCAGGTTATTAATCTTAAAACATGATTTTTAACATGTTACTCCATTATTTAAAACTCCATAATAGCATTTTGCTGTTTGGGTTCCACAAAGCCTCTGAGATATTCTCTGTGAAAAGGGAGAGCAGGGTTTGGGAAGTGCTGGGGAGCCAAGGCTGACCTAATAAGGCAAATCATATTATTAGCTCATATTGTCTAAATAAAACTTATTTTACCTGGCTGTTATACTTCACTCTGAAATTACCTGAGGAATAAGTCCCTCCTAAAAGATTGTATATTAAATGTAGATGGTTTTGGGTTGGTGAAAGTGGCATACCAGGGTTTCCAGCAACACTTATTTATCTGCCATTTGGGAGAGAGAGGGATGCTTGTCAAGCAAATAGTTCTTGCATAATAACTGATTTTTGGCCAGTCATGGTGGCTCACTTCTGTAGTCCTTGCAATTTGGGAGGCTAAGGTGGGTGGATCACTTGAGCCCAGGAATTTGAAACCAGCTTGGGCAATGTAGTGAAATCCCATCTCTACAAAAAGTACAAAAAATAACCGGGCATAGTGGTGCTTGCCTGTGGTCCCAGCTGCTTGGGAGACTGAGGTGGAGGATCACTTGAGCCTGGGAGGTCGAGGCTCCAGTGAGCTGTGATCATGCCACTGCATTCCAGACTGGGTAGCAGAGTAAGAACCTGTCTCAAGAAACTCAAAAAACTGATTTTCTCATATCTCTTTGACAGTGGACCATGCACATAATAAGCAGAAAAAGGAATAAAAAGGGATCTTGCCTTTAAAGATCAGTTATGTCCAGCCTCCCAAAACTGCACTGGTCAGTACCACCAGAGTACTCAGAGAGTTGCTGTTTTTGCTGAAATGGTGATTATCATTATCTGGCAGATTTTCAGGTACACCAATGGCATGACCTAACCATCAGCCTGTATTATTACATAACCAGCCTGTATTATTGCTTACCAGGGCAGGTCATGCCATTGACCGATTCTAGCTCCCAGGCCAGTATTAATTTGCTATTGGTGGAAGAAAAGGAATGAAAATATTCTTGAAAGTCAGTATGTCAAAGAATATAACCCAGACCAGTGGAGCCAAACAACAACAACAACAACAAGACGAAACATAGCTGAGTTTACTTATTTGCCAGGTAAGGAAATATAGTAAGGATTTTACATTTGCCAGGGAAGGAAATATAGTAAGGAAATTTACTGAGTAATTGTTGAGGAAGAAAAGTCTGGATTTTAGTACTAGAAAAGAGCAGGGGTTAGCATAGGGTTGGGGTGGTTATCCAAATTAATGATTGAAAACCAGCATTTTGGATAGGATGGCATGAGTTCATAGATCTGTATATGATTGGGTAAAATAAGTCCCATTCTAGTGAAACAGCATTTAGTCTTGGTATCTTGTAGGCAAGTCCTGCTGTAAATGGAAGTTTCCTGTTACAAGAGTTTCTGGCTCCTTTTCTAAAGCTAATTAGGTCTCTTATGAAGGTCCTGGACCTAACCAATCCTCTTAAGGGTCCCTGTTGGTGCGGTCTAATGTTGGATGGGCCCTTGGGTTGGCAGTGAACAGTTCTTACTCTAGATATACACTCCTAGAATACTTGCGGCAAACCCCTGAATCTGTATATATTGAGTGTTGGGAACCCTAGCCTAATATGTCCAGCTAGAAAATGGCTTTCCTCCATGTATACCATTCTTGCCAGATTCTTCCCAGAGGGTATAGAATTGTAAGTATGAGGGTGTTTGATAAGTGTTATTTTTGTTACATTGTATTCAACTTAGGATTTGTATATATTTCTAGATAGTTTCTTTATAAAGACTTAGTCTCATTTTATTCTTCAATGAGCTCTTCAAAAGTGACTCACATTCTCTTAAGACTTTTTAATTCCATAGAGAATGCTAATTCAGGTTCCTCTTAGAAGGGCTGCTAGATAATTTTGCTCCTTATGGGAAGGTCTTACTGTGGAAATCCCCAGATTTTTGAGTTTCTGTTTGAAATATATGGTATTCAACTACTTTTATGTCGTTGGAGAAAATGTATAACCTCAGATTTTCAGCACTATTTGTAGGTTGCCTTTTTCTTCTTTCTTGTTACCTAAGTGAACACATTTATTACCAATATAACTTGTAATCCCACTGGAGAGGATTGCAGTGCTTTTAGGCAATCTCATTTCAGCAGATAGAGCTCTTTAAAAACAAACCAGTTAAAGAGAGTCTCAGCTGAACTACAGTTGTTTCTTTTGACCAAGGAAATATGGAGGTGGTGAGCAAAATCCTCGGACTTACACAGACCATCTCAACAAACATGTTTGTGCTTGGCTAAGGACATGCTGATTAAGTCTTTTCTATAAATGATATATGAATGAATCCAACACAATTCTTGGTAGCAGAGATTGAGGGCCTTTTTGTAGTTTGACTCAGATTTCGTCTTCAGAATTATTTAATAACACTTCACATGTATTGTGATTTATTTGCTTTCCAGTTGAGTTTTTGACATGTCTATTTTCTGAAGCCAAAGAGAATTGACAATGTGATTTTTAAAAGGATTTATTTCAGCATATGAGTATGCAATGGTATTGACCTTCCAAAAGCCACTAAGACATAAAATGTTATAAAGTTTTAGTATACAGTAGGGTTAAAAATGTGTTAGTATGTCCGCAAAGGGAAATATTTTATTTTCCAATACCTTTAAAATGTAACAAATAACAAACTCTAATTAAATATAATTTGTAATATGTAAATAATACCTTGAAATAGCAAGATTCCTGGCAGTTAAACTATTGAATTCCGTACTCTATAAGAAGCAAGAACTTTTGAGGATCATTTCATTTAGCTTTTGCTTATGACTTCCACTGTCCATATATGTCAAAGAGAGGGAGATGATCTTTCAATAGTTTACTAAAGAAATGAGATGCTTCATAAAATTGTTATGTGGTTGGCTTTTTACAGGGAAAATAAGAATTACAAAATGCTTACTTGCTTTATTTTTATGGGGGATATATATATATAAAATATTGCTATACAGAGTCAGTAAAGTCCTTAGAAACTTACAGTTTTAGCAAATGTGATAGGCATAGTTTTCTTTTTAAACTTATGTGTAAAATAGTAGCATATTCAAATGATAGGCTAGTTGTTTGGTATGAAGAGGAGAGATCACTCTTGGTCTCACCTTGCCCAGTCTCATAGGCATTGTTGCACTAGAAGAAAATACACCACATGGGATTTTCACATGTCCAAGCTCAGTAAGTTTTATTAGGTGAAGTAAAGGAGTTGGGCTCTAAGGTGATTTTTGAATCAGCAGGTGATACAGTAGATGAGATTCGGGAAGTTATTCCAGGCACTAACCAGGTAAGAGTTGTAAATACAGTTATGCACGGAATGACAAAGTTTTGGTCAACGAGGACCACTTAAGAGTGTAACATTGTTGGCCTGGCATGGTGGCTCACGTCTGTAATCCCAGCACTTTGGGAGGCCAAGGTAGGTGAATCATCTGAGGTCAAGAGTTTGAGACCAGCTTGGCCAACATGGTAAAACCCCATCTCTACTAAAAATACAAAAATTAGCCAGGTGTGGTGGCGCACACCTGTATTCCCAGGTACTCAGGAGGCTGAGGCAGGAGAATCACTTGAACCCGGGAGGTGGAGGTTGCAGTGAGCTGGAGGTTGCAGTGAGCTGAGATTGTGTAATTGTACTCCATCCTGGGCAACAGACTGAGACTCCATCTCAAAAAAAAAAAAAGAGTATATATAACATTGTATTTTTCCTATACCTTGTCTATGTTTATTTGTAATTGTGCTTTATTTTATTTTTTGAGACAGAGTCTCACTCTGTTGCCCAGGCTGGAATACAGTGGCTCAATCACTGCCCACTGCAGACTCCACCTTTCTGGCTTAACCAATCCTCCCACCTCAGCCTCGTGAGTAGCTGGGGTCACAGGCATGTGCTACCATGCCCAGCTAATTTTTAAAACATTTTGTGGAGATGGGGTCTCCTTACGTTGCCTAGGTTGATCTCAAACGGGACTCAAGTGATCCTCTCACCTTGGTCTCCCAAAGTGTTGGGATTACAGGCATGAGCCACTGCCCCCAGCCCCTTATCTGTGTTTAGATACACCAATACCATTGTTATTGCCTACAGTATTCAACACAGTAACGTACTGTAAAGGTTTGTAGCCTAGGAGCCGTAGGCTATATCATATATCTGATATACATCTGATATATGATATATATGATATATGATATATCAGATATACGATGTTTGCACAATGATCACCTAATGATGAATTTCTCAGAATGTATCCCCATTGGTAAGAGATGTGTAACTGTAATACAGCTTTTGTTAAAGCCATGGTTTCTTTCAAATAAAAAAGTAGAAAATAGCTTACATAAAAAAGCCTTAAAAATTATTTTCACATGGAACAATCTTTGTGAAGTGTGCCTGTGTTTTTAAAATGAGAATTATATTTGCACTATAAGATATCCTTATTGTGTCAGAGTTTCTGTATATCATAAACCATTCTTTACATTTTTCATTATGCTGATTAAATAATAAATAATATTCAATTTAGAAAACCAGAAAGTTATATCTTCAAAATATGCTATGGAATGTAGAGGGATTGAAAATGTTTCCAGAAAGAGGCTGTTCAGGAGAAGGAAGTATATTACTTTGGATGTTAGACCTTCTCTTAGGAGAGAGGTGATATTTCCTTAGCCTCAATATGAGGAGGAGAGTTCTGCCAGAGTAGGTATATTCTGAAGGACTGTTTTTAGTAAAGAACCTCAAGAGCAGGTACTTCCCCCCTCCCCTAACCAGCTTTCTGGGAAATATAGAGCAGGTGGTATTTATGTGAGAAGGAACTTGGAGAAAGGTCAACTCTTCCCTTAATTTTCCTTGCTTTCCCCATATTCACTTTTTAATCTTCATTTAGCCAAGTCATTAACTTGTTTGTTAAATGTTTGTTGTGTGCCTTTGTTAGGTATGTGGTAATTTTTTAATTCATGCTCATTTATTCAGAAGAGTTTCAAGTTGCCTGGTTTTTTTAAGTGAACTGTGTATTTTCTTTTTTGTTATATGTGTTCACAAAAGTTGGAGAAAGGTTTTTTTCCCCAATACATTCTATTAATCAAACTCATTTATTTTTATTATTACATTTGTTTTTAACTTATATCGGTCCTGATTGAATCCTTTTACTTGTGTATCTAAGTGCTTAATAATTTTTGATCATTTGGATCAAAGTGAGTTTAATGAAAATAGAATTTTGTGATAGCCCTTAAGCCAACTGGCCACATCCTTGATTTCCCAAATCAAGGTCAGAAGTGTAATTACTAAATTATATTGTTTTCTTTAGATATTCAGATAGGAATAGTAGGAATATTCATTGGAATAGTAGATTGAAGCCTTAACTTCATCCGTCTAGAACAACTAATACACTGTGGAACTTCAGTGCTACATTGGCTTACTTTAACTACATTTTGAGGCCATCTGGTCAGTTAGTGGGGTGTAGTGGCCAGCGCAGAGGCTGTTGGGTAGTCAACTGTGGGTTTGAATCTTTGCCACTTACTAACTGACTGTGGCGAGATTATTTTTAATATCAATTCATCATCAGTAAGGTAGGGATGATAGTATCTGCCAAGTTACATGGTTGTGAAAATTAACAATTTAGTTAAAGCACCTTGCATTCTGCCTGGGATAGTATATAGGTGTTCAATAAATGGTAGAGACTGTTAACTATTACTTACATTTTCTTTGTATATATTTTCTGCTTAAATTCATGTTAGTACTAATAACCAAGATAATTTACATGAGTGTTTTAATTTAAGATTAGTGAGACTTTAAAAGCTTTTCTTAAAGTTGAAATACATCATGGTCTTTAATGTTTCTCTTCTTTTCTAAGTTTTTACTTTAATATAAATACCAAAAAATCAGAATGATTTTTCTTATTTTGTCCTTAGTAAACACATTATGCTTCCTGTTTGAGATTTTGTTACCTTGTGGAATTTTTCATTAATATAGTATATAGCACAGCAGGGTTTTGTTTTTGTTTTAAACTAAAGATTGATCTTAATGAGATAGTGTTGAAATTAGGTAAGCTTCTCTTGCTACTATTTATCTCTTCCATCTTTATTTTTAACATTTTAATCATATGGCTCTCTGAAACTCCCTACAGCATGAATGAAAGACAATTTTTCTACCAGAAAGGAAGTAGCCTAAAAAGATTGTTATATCACCATTTATAAGTTCAAAATTCTTATTACTGAAGCTATATATTCATCCTTCAGCTACACGCTTGCTACCTTATGGATGTTTTAAAGACTGTCACCACCTTAGCAATATTCTGAGTAACTCGATTTTAATGTGATATATATTTTGTTGATGACTTTCAAAATAATTATACATTATTGAACATTTAATTATTAAATTACAAAGATAACTTAAACTCTGATTTTATATTCTAGGTACATTTCTGTGATTAGAAAATTCTCTCATGGTATTCTATTTATAATTAATATACCAAGTCAAACTAATTAGAAGTATCTGAAGCCCCTAGCAAAATTTGTAATTAGACATGCCATTTATAATTAACTGACTCTTCTCATTCTTGCCTTTTCCTCTCTATTTGAATTAATCACTGTGCTCTTCCTTTAGTGATACTTGTGTTCCTATCCAAGACACTGATTAGAGTTTAGTGATCAGTGTTTGTGATATGTTATGGAGACTTATTTTATAGAAACCTTGCTTTTAAACTTTAAAAACATTAAAATACTTGAATTATATTCTCTATAAAGTATCACATTGAAGATTTTTTTTTGCACATTATCAAGATAAGTATTTATTTTATCAGATGCTGAAGGCAAACAGAGAATAGACAGACTTGACCATTTTTCCTCTCTAGTACTTTAGTATCTGGATTTTTCTTGCCAGTCTGATCACTGATCACTGTCTGCATAGTTTTGACAGCATGCCCATTGACCCTGGGCCATTGATAGACCTGGTATGTCTTCATTTATTATTTTGCTAAAGAATTAAAAGTCTGATAAGCTAGGCAGTGTCCTGTGCTTTGGCTATGAAGAGGCAGGAGTGGTATTTAAAGTGTTTATGAGTAAGTACAAAATAGGCACCA
The DNA here is from genome assembly GCF_024542745.1 of Macaca thibetana thibetana. Classification (NCBI taxonomy): domain Eukaryota; kingdom Metazoa; phylum Chordata; class Mammalia; order Primates; family Cercopithecidae; genus Macaca; species Macaca thibetana. Next base: position 162,239,390 of record NC_065584.1, on the reverse strand, counting down.
ACCAGTTAAGATGGCTGTAGCGCTGGATCAGGGTCTTGAAGAACCCCTTCATCCTTTATGCTGTGTCAGGCTTTCTTGTTTTACCCACTGGGTTGTAGTGATGGTAGGGAGACTGGACCATCAGTAGGCACCTTAGGACTGGTGGAGTTTGAGGCAGTGACTTTACCAGACTATGTTACAGAAGTATTTCAGTACTGAAGTACAACCCTTCAGGCTCTGTTGGTGTGTACCAGCTCAATATTAGCTCTGCCAAGAGGTGTTCAGTCATTGTCCTTAGAGAGCTTACTGTTCTCTAACTGTAAGAGACAGTTATAGTTTGAGAGGTACTTATGTAAGTATATAAAACATGCATAGGGGAAGATTGCAGCATCTTTTTTGGGAAAACCAGGGAAGACTTCCATAATGAGTAGAAACTTGCCAGGCAGGTTTAAGGAGGAGATTCTAAACAAGCAAAGGGGAAAATAGCAATTTCAAAGGCTTAGGGGCATAAGAGAGCATAGTGGATTCAGAGATCAACAGTTAGGAGCAGGAGAAGATGAAATTTTTCTCTGACACTTGCTTTATAAATTGGATAAATACATTTTAAGATCATATTTATAGTTTTGAAATAGCTCCATTTTTGATAGATGTATTAGTTCATTCTTGCACTGCTATAAAGAAATACCTGGACTGGGTAATTTATAAAGAAAAGAGGTTTAATTGGCTCATGGTTCCCCAGGTTGTATAGGAAGCATAATGCTGGCCATCTGCTAGGGTTCTGGGGAGGCCTCAGGAAACTTACAATCATGGCGGAAGGCCAAAGGAAGCAGGCATAAAGAGAGAGAGAGAGGAGGAAGGTGCTACACACTTTTAAACAACCAGATCTTATGATAACTCTATCATGAGAACAGTACTAGGGGGATGGTGCTAAACCATTAGAAACTGCCCCCATGATCCAGTCACCTCCCACCAGGCCCCACCTCCAACACTGGGGATTACAATCTGACATGAGATGTGGGCGGGAACACAGATCCAAACCATATCGGTCGAGAACTGCTAGCCTGTCTGATATTTAGGTTCTTCAACTATATCTAAACTATTTTAGGTACAGGGAAAGGGAGAATAGGAATTTGTTATAGTTCAGGGCTAATACTAAACATTCATAGAGCAAGAGTGCGATTAAACCCTCGCTTCTGATTCATTGAGAGGCTTCTAATGAACAAACACAGATTCAGACAGATTGAGGATGGTAGTCTTTTAAATGAGATAAAACCGTTGCCCATGAAGCTTTTTGGCTGACATCATGAAACTAATTTTGCTTAATGGCTATGGAGGCCTACAAATTCAAATGTGCAGAAAAAGCAGTAAATTGCTGGCCTGTCAGATTCTTGTTGCCTGTCATCTTTTATCTGAATGGCAACTTTTGTATCCAGATTGGTAGGAGCAAGTATGTGGACCCCGTTAAGGTTATATTTGTACATGCATGAATAATTCAATTCAGAGCCTACTAAATACAGCAAATCGACAACAGTGGAGCAATCCATCTTCTTATACTTGTATAATTAGGGAGCACATTTATTGGATATCTCTTCTCGTATCAGAGAACTCTTGAAATAGGTCAGGCTTTCATAGTAGCGTAAGTTCTGCTTTTATTGCCAGAGTTGATGCCTTATACCTTTGAAATATAGTGAAGTCATGGAGAGCAGAGAAAACATTTTCTCTATGACTGTTCAACTCAATGAGTGATTTTAAAGCACCCATTATGTGCTAGGAATTATGTGAAATACAAAGATGAATAAGTGGCAGTTTTCTGTTTTGTTTTTATTTTTATTTATTTTTTTGGAACAGAGTCTCACTCTGTCTCCCGAGCTGGAGTGCAGTGGCACGATCTCAGGTCACTGCAACCTCCACCTCCTGCAAGCGATTCTCCTGTCTCAGCCTCCCGAGTGGCTGGAATTACAGGTGTGTGCCTCTGTGGCTGGCCAACTTTTGTATTTTTAGTAGAGACGGCATTTCACCATGTTGGCCAGGCTGATCTTGAACTCTGGACCTCAAGTGATCTGCCTGCCTTGGCCTCCCAAAGTGCTAGGATTGCAGGCATGAGCCACTGTGCCGGGCTTCTGTTAATCAAATTATATGATTTCCTCCATCAAGCTGTATTTAGAAAAAAATGTCATGATGATGGTGGTGGTGGTGGTGGTATGTGTGTAGTGTTACAACAAAGGCTACAATAAAGGTCTGAGTTACATGTGAATAGATTATTTGCTTCAAAGATGGTTTTGAAATAATTGTTTTAAGTTTTTTGATGGCTTCACTTTTACAACACTTTCAATTAATGTTCCTTATCTTCTCTCTACTTTCTGTTATATTGCATAATTGAAGGAATATTTTCAGTGAAATATATATTATGTTTCAATATTATTAATTCAACAGGTATTTAGGTAGCATCTACTAGGCCCTAGGTTTGGAGTGAACCAGAATGTGAAAGGTTGCTATTCATAGAATAAAATTACTTAGTAGAAAGGAAACCAAAATAATGAATTTTTTACTTTCAGCCCTTTTAGTTTGATTAATGATATGAAAATAACATAATTCAGCCTTAAAGTCACAGAATTTATGTTTGATTTTGTAAATGTGTTGGATTTTTTTTCCTTTTTTTCTTTTTTTTTGAGACAGAGTCTTGCACTGTTGCCAGGCTGGAGTGCAGTGGCGCGATCTCAGCTCACTGCAACCTCCACCTCCCGGGTTCAAGCAATTCCCCTACCTCAGCCTCCTAAGTAGCTGGGACTACAGGCGTGGGCCACCACGCCTGACTAATTTTTTGTATTTTAGCAGAGATGGGGTTTCACCATGTTGGCCAGGATGGTCTCCATCTCCTGACCTTGTTAACCGCCCGCCTCAGCCTCCCAAAGTGCTGAGATTACAGGCATGAGTCACCATGCCTGGCCCGATGTGTTGGATTTTTATGTTCACAAAATTTATCTGAAGACATATGCAGAAGTAGACTGTCTACATTGAATTTTGGTTACCTGATTAGCATATTAAATCTGTGGTTTTTGGTAACATTCAAAATTAGGGGTGGGCATGGGACTTTAGAAATTGAGGGCATTCTCTGTGTTATCACTTGGTTGGAGGCAAATCTAGGGGAACAAAAAGATGAGAGTCACTACTATAACAAGTTATCCCTTTTGTACCTTTGCTCATTTCACTGCCTGGAACATCTCTTTTTCTTCTCTCTGCTCATTTTCATATCTTACTCAAAGACTTTCCCAAGGTGGTACCTAAACATTTTCCCCTGAGGTGACATTTTGCTCCTTGGAATTGTATAACATTTTATCTATTACAACTTTCAAGATTCTTTTTTTTTTTTTTTTTTTTTTTTTTTTTTTGAGAAGGAGTCTCGCTCTGTCGCCCAGGCTGGAGTGAGTGCAGTGGCGCGATCTCGGCTCACTGCAAGCTCCGCCTCCCGGGTTCACGCCATTCTCCTGCCTCAGCCTCCCGAGTAGCTGGGACTACAGGCGCCCACAACTGCGCCCGGCTAATTTTTTGTATTTTTAGTAGAGACGGGGTTTCACCGTGGTCTCGATCTCCTGACCTTGTGATCCGCCCGCCTCGGCCTCCCAAAGTGCTGGGATTACAGGCGTGAGCCACCGCGCCTGGCACTTTCAAGATTCTTTAAACTTTTTTGTGCATACCTGAGCTATGTTTCCTGTTGGATTATAAGCTTCCTGAAGGTATCATGGATGTCAAATTGGGCCATGAAGGATGGAAGGAATTTGGATAGGTGGAGAAAGGAAGTCATGTCCATAGGAGAGAAACCACATAGACCAAGGTCCATAAGACAAAACAAATGCTTTTTCAGAAATGCTAGTAGATTGATTGGCTGGGTTTAGGGAATATGTAAGTAGGGTAGAGGAAGATGAAGTGGGGAAAATAGGAAATGATCTTTGATGCTGAGTTAGTAAAATATGAAGGTCATCAGCACTTCACTTTTAGTTGATTAGTTGTGTGTAGGAAAGGCTTACTAGAGAGTTGGAGGAGAGTGTACTTACTCTATTGTACCTCTTTTTTAATTCCCAGATTACTTCACTAAAGGAAAAGGGAACCAATATTGTGGTGAGATGTAAAGTGCTTTCAACCCAGGATACAGTAGATCCGGAAAACAGAAACCTATGAGCCATAGTCAGCGCCTTTGCAATATCATGGGAAGGAAAGATGGTCTTCGTGCCTCCTTCTAGTTCTGATACACTGTGATGCCATGGCACAGTTCAAATCTTTGGATCAGAGCCACCACTAAGACCTGTTTCATCCATTTTTGAATTATCTAGTTCAGAAGTCAGTAGACCTCTCTAAAGATCCCCTTTAAACTTTTAAACTTTGTGGCCATATACTACCTCTGTTGCATATTCTTGTTTGTTTATGGCCCTTTAAATATGTAAAAACCATTCTTAGCTCATAAATCAGACAAAAACAGGCCCTAGGCTGGATTTGGCTCTTAGGCTATAGTTTGACCACTGATTTAGTTGATTAGGGTACTTGTTACTGCACATATGATTTCTAGAATATAGAAAACCAAGACCAACTTGGTGATAGTGTTTTTCCATCTGTCTGTATTTTCAGTGACGACTCATAGGTTGTATTTTCTAAGGGTCGAGAAGCTAATACTTACCAAGAACTCTCCATTTGCATTCCTGCAGTGTTGGTAATTTTGTGTTTCGGGTTTGTGCTATCTTTCTAAGTGCTGTGAAAACTCCCTGGTGTCTGAGACTATTCATCTTTACTATCTGTACCCTGATTCACATACAAATATTTTCTGTGTTGTATCCTTAATGTCTGAGACTATTTTACTCATCTTTACTAGCTGTAACCTGATTAGCACACATTATTTTAGTACTTCTTAATGGTTATTAGTATAAATAATGCATTTGTATTTTATTGTAAAGTATGAAGTTTTATACTTTTTGAATACAACGTGCACATGCATGAGAAAGCAACATATTTTATAGTTATAATTAAACAGTGATTTAATTTCAGTGATCACTGGTTTAAAATCTTGTCTGGATTAGATTCTTCTATATGTGTTCTTTCTGTTTTGCTCATGTACATTCCCTATAATGGAGTAGTTATCTCAGATTTTTCTGTCATGAAACATTAGTGCATATAGTCCCCTGCATATAGTCATAATCCCTTGTCCCCAGTATCTTGAATTGCTACACTCACTGCTGAACACAAAACAAATATCAAAACAAATATTTTCTCACTTTATTTGTTGATTACAATTTGTTAATGATATGTATCCGGTATTTCTATTTGATTAATCAAACACTTCTTGCTCTTTGCTTAATGCTCTGTCTCCGTTGTCATACTTATTGCTTTCTATGTTTCATTTATATTTTTCTATAATTTCTTAGAGTTTTAAACACTCAAGCAGTTTTTATAGTGGTAAAATTTTAACTTTTTTTTTTGTTTTTTTTTGAGATGGTATCTTGCTCTGTCACCCAGGCTGGAGTACAGTGGCGTGATCTCAGCTCACCACAACCTCCGCTTCGCAGGTTCAAGTGATTCCCCTGCCTCAGCCTCCCGAGTAGCTGGAATTACAGGCACCTGCCATCATGCACAGCTAATTTTTTTGTATTTTTATAGAGACAGGATTTTACCATGTTGGCCAGGCTGGTCTGGAACTCCTGACCTCAGGTGATCCGCCCGCCTTGGCCTCATAAAGTGCTGGGATTACAGGCATAAGCCACCATGCCCAGCCCAAAACTTTTAATTTTTTAAGTAAATAAATGCTCAAAACTCGTAACATTTAAAAATGAGTAGTTATCAATACAGATTCTTATAAACACATTCACACATTGTAATACATTCTAAATATATGTTATATATTACATATTAAGCACTGTAGAAAATTTAACCTTATTTTCAGGAAGATTAGGTAAACAGATAATCATGAATCCAAACAGTTTTTATAGTCACAACTTACCTCTCATTTGCCAGTGTAAAGATTATAAACAGATGTGGTTTACAGATGATAGTTGATGCTTCCACATTCACTGGCAATGGTGATCTCTTAAAAGGCCCATCTAGCTGAACCTTGGAGAAACATACCCAAGCTTGGAGGTATCCCTCTACCACTTAGAATGCAGTTTGTACATGGAGGCATGTAATAAATACTCAATGAATGAATTATTAAAACCTCAAGCTTATTCTAGACTTAAGCTCTGGTTCTCAACAAAATACCACCGAATAAACATAAAAATACCTACTTAGAGCATTTTGAAAGTATGTAACTTAAGGAAAAATTAAAATTACCTGTGTAATATTTATGCAAAGCAAAGCACTATTAACATTGTATGTATTTCTAGTCTTTTCTATGCAAATTTATGTATTACACATTTGAAATTACCCAATAGATGGGCATTTTCCTATCATTAAGCATTTTTATTTTACTTTTAAAATCCACTTTAGTAAAATGATTTATGCACAGTACAGTTTGAGGGGTTTTGACTAACGTGTATATCCTGTTGACAACTGCCATAATCAAGATATAGAACATTTTAATCACTCTTAAAAGCTTCTCTTAAGCCCCTTTGCAGTCAATTCTTTCATACAACCTTTGGCTCCTGCAATAACTTACCTGCTTTCTGTCAGTGGAGATCAGTTTTAACTGTTCTAGAATCGTATACATGAAAACATTGAGTAGACAGTACAGAGAGTTCCTATGTATGCCCTTTACAGTTTCCTCTGTTAGTCTAAGCATCTTTGATAAGCAGTTTTAATGATTGCTTAATATTCTAACTTATTTAGCAAATCATTTGTATGTTTAGTTTGCTTCTAGCTCTTTTTTGAGATGGAGTCTCGCCTGGTCACCAGGCTGGAGTGCAGTGGCGTGATCTCAGCCCACTGCAATCTCTGCCTCCAGTGTTCAAGCGATTCCCCTGCCTCAGCCTCTTGAGTAAATGGGATTACAGGTGCACACCACCACACCTGGCTAATTTTTTGTATTTCAGTAGAGACGGGGTTTCACCATGTTGGCCAGGATGGTCTGCATCTCCTGACCTCATGATCCGCCCGTCTTAGCCTCCCAAAGTGTTGGGATTACAGGTGTGAGCCACTGTGCCCAGCCTTTCTAGCTCTTTACAGTCATAAATGAGCTATGATATAAATGTTTGAATTTTTGATTATTTAGGACAGATTACTAGAAGTTACTGGATCAAGGATTTGAACTTCTTCTTTTTTTTATTTTTTTTGAGTCGGAGTCTCGCCCTGTCACCCAATCTGGAGTGCAGCGGTGCGATCTTGGCTCACTGCAACCTTCACCTTCCAGGTTCAAGCAATTCTCCTGCCTCAGACTCGCATGTAGCTGAGACTACAGGCACCTGCCACCATGCCTGGCTAATTTTTGTATTTTTAGTAGACGGGGTTTCACCATCTTGGCCAGGCTCCTGACTTCGTGATCCACCCACCCTGGCCTCCTGAAGTGCTGGGTTTACAGGCATGAGCCACCGCGCCTGGCCAGGATTTGAACTTTTTAAGGCTCTTGATGCACGTTGCAAAATTGTTTTCCAGAAAGATTTTACCAATTGCTGGGCGTGTGGATCATGCCTGTAATCCCAGCACTTTGGGAGGCTGAGGCATGTGGATTGCTTGAGCCCAGTAGTTCAAGACCAGTCTGGGTGGACAACATGGCAAAACCCCATCTCTACAAAAAATACAAAAGTTAGCAGGTCTTAGTGATGGGCACCTGTGTAGTCCCAGCTACTCAGGATGCTGAGGTGGAAGTATCACTTGAGCCTGGGAGGTCTAGGCTGCAGCGAGCTGTGATCACGCCACTGTACTCCAGCCTAGGTGACAGAGTGAGATCCTGTCTCAAAAAACCCAAAAAACAAAAACAAATTTACCAATTTAAATTCCTATGAACAGTGTACAAAAATGCCTGTTATATTACATTATTATTTTATATATATTATTACATTATCACTTGTAGCTGTCAGTATAGCCTACATTGTGCTGTAGTAACAGTCCTAAAAATCTAAGTTACATAATACAACAAAATTTATTTCTTGCTCATGGTACATGTCTAATACATATCAGCAGGGTTTATTTTTTTCTCTTCAGAGCCATTTAGTGAACTCCATAATGACTGGAGTAGCTGAGAGGTCTGTAAGTTGTGTAGTTGGTCTTAAAACTTACACCTAGAAATGTGTAACATCACATCCATGTACATTTCGGTGGCTAAAGCAAGTCATGTGCCTACACCTAAATTGAAAGAGGGCAATGAGGTACAATCTCACCATGAGTCTGGTAAGGAGAAGAACTGGAAGGGCACCAATGACTATAATCTTATTTTTAAAATAATTATAATTTCATTGATCAAAGATGGTATCTCATTTTAATTTTATTTTCTTTGCTAATGTAGAGAACATTTTTCCATTTTTCATACTTATTAGACATTGGTTTTATTTAATTTATGTATTTGCTTATGTTTTATAAACATGTGCTATTGATTTACTTTTACATTTCCAGATTTTTAAATTCTGTATTTTCTATGAGGATGAGCAATCATGATATATTATTATAGGGAGTGTAAACTTTAGAAAATACTTTCTTTTGAAGAATTGAGTTGATGAGGGAAATCGATTGTTTTCTCCTGTTAATGTGGTACCTGTTTTGATATCCTTTTTTTTTTTTTTTTTGAGAGAGTCTTGCTGTATTGCCCATGCTGCAGTGCAGTGGCACGATCTTGGCTTACTGCAACTTCTGCCTCCCGGGTTCAAGCAACCTCTGCCTCCTGGGTTCAAGCGATTCTCCTGCCTCAGCCTCCCGAGTAGCTGGGACTATAGGCACACGCCGCCATACCCAGCTAATTTTTTTGTACTTTTAGTAGAGACAGGGTTTTGCCACATTGACCAGGCTGCTCTCAAACACCTGACCTCAGGTGATCTGCCCACCTTGGCCTCCCAAAGTGCTGGGATTACAGGCGTGAGCCACCATGGCCGGCCTGTTTTGATATACTTTTAATTTCAAGAAATATCAACATTAATCAAAGATAATAGAAAGTCCAGGAGAATTTCTTAATTCTTGACATTCTACAGATACCTAAAGAACAGCTTGAACATAAAAATTTAGGAGGTAAATGGGTCAAGTAAGGGTTCTGTTGAAATAAATTTCCTACTCAGATTCAACCATATTAACCATGTCTTTTTCTGTTTGTTTTTTACAATTCAGGTATCTGCCCAAACTGGAACTTATGCTGTAGACATTTCTTTGTGGTTTGTCTAAAAACCAAAGGTGAGATAATTTATGAATGCATTTGCCTTTTAATATATATTTTATAATGAGAAAGAATTGTTTCTGAAAAAATTTAAGGCAATACCAAGTATCTTTTCCTCTGAGTGTTTTAATAGGAAACTTATAAAACTACATATATAGTATGCTTACTTTTAAGCATGTTTATAAGACATTTGAAATAAATGAAACTTGTTCTAGTGACAAAATACTTTTGAGTGAATTTTGTCTTTATCTTTAATACTCAAAGATGAAATTCATACTGCTATTCTCTGATACACTTGAGAATGTATTGGCATTATGATCTCATATTCTTGAAGACAAATCTTCCATTAGTTAAATCATAGATTAAAATGGCTGCTAACTATTTTAATGGGCCAGTTATTAAGAACTTTCTACCACTCTGCTCTCTTGGACTTAATGACTTTCTGTAGTTCCCTGTTTGGGAGCCTCTGTAATAAGGATATATACACATCAGTATGTTAATAGTTGGCTTCTATAGGAAAGCCTCCCATTTATAGAAAGCTTCTATAGATAGCATTGCACTCTAAAGGTAGGATCATAGCCTTTGCCAGTTTCTTACCTGTCTTGGCTCAAGTCCTCTTCTTGTTAAAGTTTTTCCAAATGCACCCTTGTAAGTCTCTCATCTGGTCTTTCCACCTTCAGTCTGACTGTTCTGTAAGCCATTTTAATCATTGTCAACAGATTATTTTTTTCTTTAAAAGAATGTCAGCCTGTCAGTCTACTACTCGGAGTCCTTCAGTATCTACATTCCTTAAGGATTATTTTACAAACTCCTTTACAGAGCAGTAGTGGTCTAGATATGATATGAACACTAGCATCGTGTATTCATATTATATCTTTACTGAGAAATAATTCCCATGCCATAAATTCCACCCATTTAAAATGTAAAATTCAGTAGTTTTTATTGTATTTACAGAGATATACAACCATCACCACAGTCTAATTTTGGAATATTTTCATCACTCATTTTTTTCTTTGAGATGGAGTCTCTTTCACCCGGGGTGGAGTGCAGTGGCACCATCTTGGCTCACCGCAACCTCTGCCTCCCAGGTTTAAGCGGTTCTCCTACCTCAGCCTCCCTGGTAGCTGAGATGACAGGTGTGTGCCACCATGCCTGGCTAATTTTTGTATTTTTTTTTAATGTCCTTTCCCTGCATTTCCCTTGATTTAACCCACCCAGAATCATTTTCTGTTGTTTGTAATGAAAGAACGTTGATCTGTACAAATGTTCATTTAAAACAGTAATGAACTAAACACATATTAAGGCAGTAAGACACAATTTCACTTATAAAACTAGAAAGGATTCTTAATAATGAATAGTACTATCCAGTTTTTTCAGGTTTTGGAAAAATGGCTCTCTTTATAATTACTGGTGGGAGTGTAAACAATTTCTCTGGAAGGCAGTATATAAAAAAATTAAAATGTACACAAACGTTGATCCAGTTATATAAAAATTCTATGTAAAGACTTAACTGCAAGTATATTTATTGCTGTACTGTTTATATTAAGGAAAAATAAAAGTAATTACATAAATTGGGTGACCATATAACATATCATTCAAAAGGGAATACTTTTGGGAGTAAAAGGAGGCTCTATCTTTTTTTTTTTTTTTTTTTTTTTTTTGACACGGAGTCTCACTCTGTCGCCCAGGCTGGAGTGCATTGGCACGATCTTGGCTCACTACAAGCTCTGCCTCCCGGGTTCTGGCCATTCTCCTGCCTCAACCTCCTGAGTAGCTGGGACTACAGGCGCCCACCACCATGTCCAGCTAATTTTTTGTATTTTTAGTAGAGATGGTGTTTCACCGTGTTAGCCAGGATGGTCTCGATCTCCTGACCTCGTGATCCACCCGCCTCGGCCTCCCAAAGTGCTGGGATTACAGGCGTGAGCCACCGTGCCCAGCCAGGAGGCTCTATTAATAATTATACCAAGACAAGAAACATAAACCAAGCCTGTTTCAGGCACACCGGGATAACAGTGGTCACCTTGTATATGATCAGGAGTTAGTATCATTATTTTAAGAAATATAAATAATTGACTCATGTGATTGTGGAGGCTGAAAATCCAAACTCTGCAGGTTTCATAATGGTGCCGTACATCCAAACAACAGAATCAATCAGGCTATTAAAAATATGAGTATAATAAAATTATTTATTTGGGTCTGTTTCTAGAACTTTGTACCATTTCAATGATTTGCTTGTATATTTTTGTACCCATTTAAAAAAGATTATGGTTTCATGGTATGTTTTAATGTGTGATAAAACAAATCACCCAATATTAGTTTTTTACAATTCTTTTGGATAAAATGTATAATAGTTTGCCCACTTTCCCCAACATGTTAAATTATATAATACTTTGGGAAGAAATTCATGTTTAAATATTCTGCTTTTTAAGAATATGGAATTTATCTATTTTTGGTTTCTTTCATATTGCTCAGTGGAATTTTACAGTTTCTCTACATTTTCTGTTATGTTTATGCCTGGGCATTTTACATTGTTGTTATTGTAAATACTGTTCCTTCAACGTTGCTATATAAAAGGTTATAGATTTTTGTATATCTATATAACCAGTCCTTCTACCGAGTAGCCTTTTCTTTCTTTTTTTTGAAAAATTTTTTTTATTATTATACTTTAAGTTCTAGGGTACATGTGCACAACATGTTTGTTACATATGTATACATGTGCATGTTGGTGTGCTGCACCCATTAATTCATTTACATTACCTCATTACCTCATTTACATTAGGTATATCTCCTAATGCTATCCATCCCCCCTGTCCCCTCCCCACAATAGGCCCCGGTGTGTGATGTTCCCCTTCCTGTGTCCAAGTGATCTCATTGTTCAATTCCCACCTATGAGTGAGAACATGCAGTGTTTGGTTTTCTGTTCTTGTGATAGTTTGCTGAGAATGATGGTTTCCAGCTGCATCCATTTCCCTACAAAGGACACAAACTCATCCTTTTTTATGACCACATAGTATTCCATGGTGTATATGTGTCACATTTTCTTAATCCAGTCTGTCACTGATGGACATTTGGGTTGATTCCAAGTCTTTGCTATTGTGAATAGTGCTGCAATAAACATACATGTGCATGTGTCTTTATAGCAGCATGATTTATAATCCTTTGGGTATATACCCAGTAATGGGATGGCTGGGTCAAATGGTATTTCTAGTTCTAGATTCTTCTGGAATCACCACACTGTCTTCCACAATGGTTGAACTAGTTTACAGTCCCACCAACAGTGTAAAAGTGTTCCTATTTCTCCACATCCTCTCCAGCACCTGTTGTTTCCTGATTTTTTTAATGATTGCCATTCTAACTGATGTGAGATGGTATCTGTGGTTTTGATTTGCATTTCTCTGATGGCCAGTGATAATGAGCATTTTTTCATGTGTCTGTTGGCTATATGAATGTCTTCTTTTGAGAAGTGTCTGTTCATATCCTTTGCCCACTTTTTGATGGGGTTGTTTGCTTTTTTCTTGTAAATTTGTTTGAGTTCTTTGTAGGTTCTGGATATTAGCCCTTTGTCAGATGAGTAGATTGCAAAAATTTTCTCCCATTCTGTAGGTTGCCTGTTCACTCTGATGGTAGTTTCTTTTGCTGTGCAGAAGCTCTTTAGTTTAATGAGATCCCATTTGTCAATTTTGGCATTTATTGCCATTGCTTTTGGTGTTTTAGACATGAAGTCCTTGCCCATGCCTATGTCCTGAATGGTATTACCTAGGTTTTCTTCTAGGGTTTTTATGGTTTTAGGTCTAACATTTAAGTCTCTAATCCATCTTGAATTAATTTTCGTATAAGGAGTAAGGAAAGGATCCAGTTTCAGCTTTCTACTTATGGCTAGCCAATTTTCCCAGCACCATTTATTAATTAGGGAACCCTTTCCCCATTTCTTGTTTCTCTCAGGTTTGTCAAAGATCAGATGGCTGTAGATGTGTGTTATTATTTCTGAGGGCTCTGTTCTGTTCCATTGGTCTATATCTCTGTTTTGGTACCAGTACCATGCTGTTTTGGTTACTGTAGCCTTGTAGTATAGTTTGAAGTCAGGTAGTGTGATGCCTCCAGCTTTGTTCTTTTAGCTTAGGATTGTCTTGGCAATGCGGGGTCTTTTTTGGCTCCATATGAACTTTAAAGCAGTTTTTTCCAATTCTGTGAAGAAAGTCATTGGTAGCTTAATGGGGATGGCATTGAATCTATAAATTACCTTGGGCAGTATGACCATTTTCACAATATTGATTCTTCCTATCCATGAGCATGGAATGTTCTTCCGTTTGTTTGTGTCCTCTTCTATTTCACTGAGCAGTGGTTTGTAGTTCTCCTTGAAGAGGTCCTTTACATCTCTTGTAAGTTGGATTCCTAGGTATTTTATTCTCTTTGAAGCTATTGTGAATGGGAGTTCATTCATGATTTGGCTGTCTGTCTGTTACTGGTGTATAAGAATGCTTGTGATTTTTGCACATTGATTTTGTATCCTGAGACTTTGCTGAAGTTGCTTCTCAGCTTAAGGAGATTTTGGGCTGAGATGATGGGGTTTTCTAAATATACAATCATGTCATCTACAAACAGGGACAATTTGACTTTTTCTTTTCCTAACTGAATACCCTTGATTTCTTTCTCTTGCCTGATTGCCCTAGCCAGAACTTCCAACACTATGTTGAATAGGAGTGGTGAGAGAGGGCATCCCTGTCTTGTGCCAGTTTTCAAAGGGAATGCTTCCAGTTTTTGCCCATTCAGTGTGATATTGGCTGTGGGTTTGTCATAAATAGCTCTTATTATTTTGAGATATGTTCCATCAATACGGAATTTATTGAGAGTTTTTAGCATGAAGAGCTGTTGAATCTTGTCAAAGGCCTTTTCTGCATCTATTGAGATAATCATGTGGTTTTTGTCTTTGGTTCTGTTTATATGCTGGATTACGTGTGTGGATTTGTGTATGTTGAACCAGCCTTGCATCCCAGGGATGAAGCCCACTTGATCATGGTGGATAAGCTTTTTGATGTGCTGCTGGATTCGGTTTGCCAGTATTTTATTGAGGATTTTTGCATTGATGTTCATCAGGGTTATTGGTCTAAAATTCTCTTTTTTTGTTGTGTCTCTGCCAGGCTTTGGTATCAGGATGATGTTGACCTCATAAAATGAGTTTGGGAGGATTTCCTCTTTTTCTATTGATTGAAATAGTTTCAGAAGGAATGGTACTAGCTCCTCCTTGTACCTCTGGTAAAATTCAGCTGTGAATCCGTCTGGTCTTGGACTTTTTTTGGTTGGTAGGCTATTAATTATTGCCTCAATTTCAGAGCCTGCTATTGGTCTATTCAGGGATTCAACTTCTTCCTGGTTTAGTCTTGGGAGAGTGTAAGTGTCCTGGAAATTATCCATTTCTTCTAGGTTTTCTAGTTTATTTGCGTAGAGGTGTTTATAGTATTCTCTGATGGTAGTTTGTATTTCTGTGGGGTTGGTAGTGATATCCCCTTTATCATTTTTTATTGCATCTATTTGATTCTTCTCTCTTTTCTTCTTTATTAGTCTTGCTAGCGGTCTATCAATTTTGTTGATCTTTTCAAAAAACCAGCCCCTGGATTCATGGATTTTTTGGAGGGTTTTTTGTGTCTCTATCTCCTTCAGCTCTGCACTGATCTTAGTTATTTCTTACCTTCTGCTAGCTTTTGAATGTATTTGCTCTTGCTTCTCTAGTTCTTTTAATTGTGATGGTAGGGTGTCAATTTTAGATCTTTCCTGCTTTCTCTTGTGGGCATTTAGTGGTATAAATTTCCCTCTACACAGTGCTTTAAATGTGCCCCAGAGATTCTGGTATGTTGTATCTTTGTTCTCATTGGTTTCAAAGAACATCTTTATTTCTGTCTTCATTTCGTTATGTACCCAGTAGTCATTCAGGAGCAGGTTGTTCAGTTTCCATGTAGTTGAGTGGTTTTGATTGGGTTTCTTAGTCCTGAGTTCTAGTTTGATTGCACTGTGGTCTGAGAGACAGTTTGTTATAATTTCTGTTCTTTTACATTTGCTGAAGAGTGCTTTACTTCCAACTATGTGGTCAATTTTGGAATAAGTGCAATGTGGTGCTAAGAAGAATGTATATTCTGTTGATTTTGGGTGGAGAGTTCTGTAGATGTCTATTAGGTCCGCTTGGTGCAAAGTTGAGTTCAATTCCTGGATATCCTTGTTAACTTTCTGTCTCGTTGATCTGTCTAGTGTTGACAGTGGGGTGTTAAAGTCTCCTGTTATTATTGTATGGGAGTCTAAGTCTCTTTGCAAGTCTCTAAGGACTTGCTTTATGAATCTGGGTGCTCCTGTATTGGGTGCATATATATTTAGGATAGTTAGCTCTTCCTGATGAATTGATCCCTTTACCATTATGTAATGGCCTTCTTTGTCTCTTTTGATCTTCGATGGTTTAAAGTCTGTTTTATCAGAGACTAGCATTGCAACCCCTGCTTTTTTTTGTTTTCCATTTGCTTGGTAGATCTTCCTCCATCCCTTTATCTTGAGCTATATGTGTTTCTGCATGTGAGATGGGTCTCCTGAATACAGCAGACTGATGGGTCTTGACTCTTTATGCAATTTGTCAGTCTGTGTCTTTTAATTGGACCATTTAGTCCATTTACATTTAAGGTTAGTATTGTTATGTGTGAACTTGATCCTGTCATTATGATATTAGCTGATTATTTTGCTCGTTAGTTGAAGCAGTTTCTTCCTAGCATTGATGGACTTTTATTTTTGGCATGCTTTTGCAATGGCTGGTACCTGTTGTTCCTTTCCATGTTTAATGCTTCCTTCAGGATCTCTTGTAGGGCAGGACTGGTGGTGACAAAATCTCTAAGAATTTGCTTATCTGTAAAGGATTTTATTTCTCCTTCACTTATGAAACTTAGTTTGGCTGGATATGAAATTCTGGGTTGAAAATTCTTTTCTTTAAGAATGTTGAATATTGGCCCCCACTCTCTTCTGGCTTGGAGAGTTTCTGCCAAGAGATCTGCTGTTAGTCTGATGGGCTTCCCTTTGTGGGTAACCCGACCTTTCTTTCTGGCAGCTCTTAACATTTTTTGCTTCATTTCAACTTTGGTGAATTTGACAATTATGTGTCTTGGAGTTGCTCTTCTCGAGGAGTATCTTTGTGGCGTTCTCTGTATGTCCTGAATTTGAATATTGGCCTGCCTTACTAGGTTGGGGAAGTTCTCCTGGATGATATCCTGCAGAGTGTTTTCCAACTTGGTTCCATTTTCCCCGTCACTTTCAGGCACACCAATCAGACATAGATTTGGTCTTTTCACATAATCCCGTATTTCTTGGAGGCTTTGTTCATTTCTTTTTATTCTTTTTTCTCTACATTTCTCTTCTCACTTCATTTCATTCGTTTGATCTTCAATCACTGATAATCTTTCTTCCATTTGATTGAGTCGATTACTGAAGCTTGTGCATTTGTCACATAGTTCTCGTGTTATGATTTTCATCTCTGTCAGTTCTTTTAAGGTCTTGTCTGCATTGATTATTCTAGTTATCCATTCATCCATTCTTTTTTCAAGGTTTTTAGTTTCTTTGCGCTGGTTACGTAGTTCCTCCTTTAGCTCTGAGAAGTTTGATCGACTAAAGCCTTCTTCTCTCAGCTCGTCAAAGTCATTCTCCATCCAGCTTTGTTCCGTTGCTGGCGATGAGCTGTGTTCCTTTGGAGAGGGATATGCGCTCTGATTTTTTGAATTTCCAGCTTTTCTACACTGCTTTTTCCCCATGTTTGTGGTTTTATCTGCCTTTGGTCTTTGATGATGGTGACGTACTGATGGGGTTTTGGTGTGGGTGTCCTTTCTGATGGTTAGTTTTCCTTCTAACAGTCAGGACCCTCAGCTGCAGGTCTGTTGGAGTTTGCTTGAGGTCCACTCCAGACCCTGTTTGCCTGGGTATCAGCAGCGGAGGCTGCAGAAGATAGAATATTGCTGAACAGCGAGTGTTGCTGTCTGATTCTTGCTCTGGAAGCTTTGTCTCAGGGTGTACCCAGCCGTGTGAGGTGTGATGTGTTGGTCTGCACCTAGTGGGGGATGTCTCCCAGTTAGGCTACTCAGGGGTCAGGGACCCACTTGAGCAGGCAGTCTGTCCATTCTCAGATCTCAACCTCCGTGCTGGGAGAACCACTGCTCTCTTCAAAGCTGTCAGACAGGGACTGTTACCTAATTTTTGTATTTTTAATGGAGACAGAGTTTCACCATGTTGTCCAGGCTGGTCTCAACCTCCTAACCTCAAGTGATCCTTCCACCTGGGCCTCCCAAAAAACTGGGATTATAGGCGTGAGCCACCTGCTTTGCCTTTCATCACTCTTAAAAGTACTCATTAGCAGTCTCTACTCATTCCAACCTCCCCTCAGCTGTTAATTTATTTTCTGCCCATTGTGGACATTTTATGTAAATGGAGTTGCACAATATATTGTCTTCTGTGACTAATTTCTTTCATTTAGCATAAGGTTTTTAAGCTTCATCCATGTTGAAGCATGGATGAACCTTGATTCCTTTTTATGGCTGAATAATATTCCGTAGTGTCAGGAGCTTAGCTGGGGACACAGAGCTGAGCTACTTTAATCATTTACTGAATTAGGATAAGCAAGAAGTTAAACTTGAGAAAGTGCAGGCTGCCTTTTGTCAAGTGGATCAACACAGAGGTGGGGGTTTTCTCAATGCTGACGGAGCCCCCAGCAAAAGATTCCTGCTGTTTTATACATCTAGGGTGGATTGGAGGAAAAGGTACAAAGGCTAGGAGTGGAGGAAGATACTGAGTCAGAGTGAGAGGAAAGTGTTTTTAGTGTTTTCCCTCTGTTGAGGAGGCCTCTCCAGAGTTGCCTAAGGAAAGGCCACAGTTAAAGGCCACAGAGACTTCTGAATGAAGGTACCTGGGCTACTAATGTAGATATGGTAAAGAGCATGGCCATTTAGAAATACCTGAGTCTTGATTGCAGCTTGCTTTAGAGATGTCAGTGCACTGGGTATGCATCAAATCTGGTGTGGGGAGGGCAGTTTTCTCCTGTGAAGCCTGCCAGGTAAAGATTGTTTATGGTCTGTAATTGTTTATGATCAAGCTAAAAAAAGTGACCTGGCATGGTGGCTCACGCCTGTGTCCCAGCACTTTGGGAGGCTGAGGCAGGTGGATCACCTGAGGTCAGGAGTTTGAGACCAGCTTGGCCAACATGTTGAAACCCCATCTCCACTAAAACTATAAAATTTAACTGGGTGTGGTGGTAAGCACCTGTAATCCCAGCTACTTGGGAGGCTAAGGCAGGAGAGTCGCTTGAACCCAGGAGGCGGAGGTTGCAGTGAGCCGATATTGCACTTTTGCCCTCCTGCTGGGAGACAGGGTGAGACTCCATCTCAAAAAAAAAAAAAAAGTTAGTTTGTTTTTTACTTTTTATTTTTTTCATCCACAATATCTATATGCCATATTTCATTTATCTATTTATCAGTTGTTGGACATTTGGATTGTTTCCACTTTTTTGGCTATTATGAAAATTCTGCTGTGAACACTTATTTGTGTATAAGTTTTTGTGTGGACATAGGGTTTCATGTCTCTTGATGTATACCTAACAGTAGAATGGCTAGGTCATTTAGTAACTCTGTGTTTAACATTTTGTGGAACTGCCAAACTATTTTCTAAAAAGGCTGTACCTTTTTACATTCCTACTAGCAGTATATGAAGGTTTTAATTTCTCCATATCCTTGCCAATACTTGCTATTGTCTGGGTTTGTTTTGTTTTGTTTAATATAGCCACTGTGGTATATGGTGGTTTTGATTTGTATTTCCCTAGTGACTTATGATGAACATTAATTTTTGTATGCTTATTGGCCATTTGAACATTTTCTTTTTTAAAATTTTAGTTTTTAATTGACAAATAATAATTGTACATATTCATAGGTACATAGTGATGTTTTAGTACATATATGTTAGTGATCAGATAGGGTTATTAACATATCCATCATCTCAGACATTTATCATTTCTTTATGTTGAGAACGTTCAATATCTTCTTCCTAGTTATTTGAAACTATGTATTACTGTTAACTATAGATTTTCTTCCTAGCTATTTGAAACTATATTCCTGTTAACTATAGTCATCTTACTGTGGTATAGAACACTAGAACTTATTCCTCCTATCTATTGGTAATTTTTTATCCTGTAACAAATCTCTCTCTGTCCCTCCCTCTCCACTACCAATGAGTGAGAACATGAAGTGTTTATTTAACTTTTATTTTTGGCTTATTTTACTTAGCATAATGTCCCAGTCTCATCCATGTTGCTGCAAATGACAGGATTTCTTTCTTTTTTTTCCCCCCCGTTACTAAATAGCATTCTCTGGTCTATATATTCCACATTTTCTTTATCCATTCATCCTTTGTTGGACATCTAGGTTGATTTCATATCTTGGCTATTGTCAGTAGTGCTACAGTAAACTCTTTTTGAAGAGATGGGATTTCGCCACGTTGCTCAGGCTGGCCACAAACTCCTGGGCTCAAGTGATCCTCCCGCCTCAGCCTCCCAAAGTGCTGGGATTATACACGTGAGCTACTGTGCCCAGCCCTTGTCTCGTGTCTGATCTTAGGGCGAAAGCATTCAGTTTTTCAGGATTAAGTAAGATGTTAACTATGGGTGTTTCATCACTGCCCTTTATCAGGTTTAGGAAGTTCTCTTTTAGTCATAGTTTGTTGAATGTTTTTGTCAGAAAGTGTATGAGATAATGCTTATTGAGATCTTTCTGTATATGCCAGACCCTATGCTAAGTGTTTTATATTTAGCATTTCATGTAATCTTCACGGTAGTCCTATGAGGTAAAGACTTATTTTATCCTCAGATAGAATAGATACAGTCAGATTGTTTGATTTCAAAACTTGTGTGTTCAATTGTTATCCATTAAAATTTCTGTACAAACCATACTGATTTATATGTTACTTTGTACATGCTAGTTTGCTCCTCCTAAAGTGCTCTCCCGCTGCCCCATATAAAGTTGATTGCTAAGCTATCACCGCACTTTGTACTTTTTCACTATGTTGTGATTGTTTGTAGATGTTTCTCTCATTTTAGAAACTATGCTTCTTGAATTCAGGGACTTTGTCATTTTCATTTTTGAATCCCCCAATGCTCAGTGGAGAGCCGGGAGAGAGAAACATCACAGAAGCAAAGAGATTAGAGTGTTTCAAAAAGGGTAGCAGTGGTCATTAGTGTCAGATGCTACAGAGAAAGATCAAGTAAAATAAAGTTTACAGCATGACTTTTGGTTTGGTCTTTTAGTAACCTTAATAAGATTGGTTTTTTGTTTTTAGTAGCAGTGGAGACAGGATAGATTCCTGTGTGTCGAGCAGTGAATGGGAGATGAAGAAGAGACTGTCAAAGAGTATAGACTACTCTCGTAAGAAGTTAAACTGTGAACAGAAAGAAGGAGTTTAGGGTGCTAGATAGACGGGAATATAGGGTACTTTTTAATATAGGAGAGGCTTGAACATGCGTGTATACAGAGGTAGGGGAACAAGGAAACAGGTAAGAGCAAAATTGTGGAAGGAGAGAGGGAGAGAGGAGAATAATAGAACAGGCTTCTTGCAGAAATGGCAGATTGCATGTAGAACACTTGATAGAACAGAAGATTTGCCTGAATGGCTTCTTTCTTCTGAGGGAAGGAGGTGTCCATGGCTACAGCTAGTGACAAATTTGTGGATGTGAATTAGGAAATATAGGGAGTTTTTGTTTCCTCTGAAGCAAGGACAAAGTCCTTGGCTTGGCCATGTTGTGGGAAAGGGCAACAGGACTGAGATATGGGATTTGAGGGGAGTGGTAAAGGTTTGGAATAACTATTGTGGGTCTTGGAAGAGTTTGCTTACTAGAAATAGAAAAAGGTTTTGAGGGCCTCTGTCTCTCCTTCTATGTAATTTGAAAAAATAGAAAAGGTATGTGGTCAGAAATTTAGATAGTACAAAATGATTCATAGATAGTGCAAACGTACAAAAGTAAGTCTTTCACCTTAGATCCTCTGTCTTTATTTTCAGAAGAAACTAACATTAGCAGTTTATTTACTTTTAAATTATTTTTGCAAACATACGTATGCATCAATATATATGGAGTTTATTTTGATCTGTGAGAATTTACTGTTCTACTTTTTGCTTCTTTTTTTAAGACAGGGTCTTAGCTCATGCCTGTAATTCCGGCACTTTGGGAGATTGAGGTGGGCAGATCACTTGATGTCAGGCTTTTGAGACCAACCTTGGCCAACATGGTGAAACCCCATCTCTACTAAAAATACAAAAATTAGCCAGTTATAGTGGCACACGCCTGTAGTCTCAGCTACTTGGGAGGCTGAGGCACAAGATTGCTTGCACCCTGGAGGCAGAGGTTGCAGTGAGCCAAGATTGCGCCACTGCATTCCAGCCTGGGTAACAGAGTAAGACTTGTCTCATTTAAAAAAACAAAACAAAACAAAAACAGTGTCTTGCTCTGTCTCCTAGGCTGAAGTGCAGTGGCATGATCACAGCTCACTGCAGCTTTGTACTTCTAGTCTCGTGTGATCCTCCCACTTCACCTCCCAAGTAACTGGGACCACAGGCATGTGCCACTATGCACTGCTAATGTATGTTTTTTATTTAGAGACTGGGTCTTCTTACGTTGTCAAGGCTGGTCTTGAACTCCTGGGCTCAGGTAATCCTTCCACCTCAGCCTCCCAAGTGCTGGGATTATAGGCATGAGCCACTGGACCCAGCCTACTTTTTGCTGCTTAAACTTACTTCTGTATCTTGGAGATTTTTCCATATATGTAGATCTACTTCATTCATGTTTATAGCCACAGGGTATTTTGTGTGTGGTCATAGTATAATTTATGTAACCAGCATTTAGATGAATTCTATCTTTACTCCTGTAAAAGTCATGTTGTATAAATAAATTCCATCTTTTAAAAATACAAAAATCATTATAATGCCTTAATTCTGTGCCTTAATTTTGGATTTCTGTATATGTACACCTTGAATAAACTATAATATGTATAAAAACTGGGTTATTGTTGAAACATAAACACAACTTAAATATTTGAAAGTGATCATGCTGAATTTATTCCTGGGATTAAGAATAAGAATCTTATTTTCAGATGTTTGCAATTTTTAATATTGCTGCAAGAAACATTACTATCCATGACTCTTGTCAATCTCTTATACATGTGCAAGAGATTCTGTTGAGTATACACCTATGAATGTGATTGCTGGGTCATAGGGCAATGAATGTTAAACTTAAAGATATAATACAAAGTTTATTTCCAAAGGGCTTATGCAATTTTATTCTCCTACCATCGATGTATAAGAGATCCTGTCGTTTTACAGCCTCTCTAATACTTGTTTTTTTCAGAGTTTTAAATTTTGCTAGTTGAATGATCTAAAGTAGTATCTATTGTGATCTTTTAAGAAAAACTTTTAAAAGTTGAGGTATAAATTTCAATTTTACGATAAAATACTCAGCTCTTAAATATACAGTTCAGTGAGATTTGATGAATGCTTATACTCATGTAGCTACTCTCCTATAAAAATTCAAAACATTTTATTACCCCTTAAGTTCCTTCAGACTTCTTCCTTGACATTCTTATCCCTCACCAGAGGGAACCACTGTTCTGAATTTTTATAACTAAGTAATGCACATTTGGGGCCAGGTCATGTGCATATGGGTGCTGGGATACAAGAGAAGCAAAACAGAACTTTAGTAGTTCTTTTTCTCGTTTGTTATCCCACAGCTTTGCTGGACTGCCTCTTGTCTCAGGCCTAAGCCACCATTCCACACATATCAATTCCAAGTGGGTCTTAGTCAACCCAAGGGTTTTTCTTAGTTCTCTGCATTTTTCCAGGGCTGTAACCTTTCCAGGGCTGATATTCTGGGAGGGGAACAGCAGTTTTTCTATTATAATTCTGATTCTGTGGGAATTGGAATCAGGGTAAACTTTTTCTCAGCCTTCTTAGACCTGATTTACATAATTACAGGCAACTTTAATCTGGACCCCCCAAAATGGATGAGTTCAAGACTCCTTGGTCATCAGTAAGCCTTCTTCCATGCCAAGTCTGTAGCCCTGTATAGAGGCTGTATAGAGGTATGAGCTGGCCGCAGCAAAGGGTCCTACAGAATCTTGTTGATTTTTCAGTATTGCTTCACTGAACTTGAACTTGAACTGAACTAGGGTTGGCTTTTTGAATAGGTGGGGCCGAAGTGTGGTGTGACTTGCTCAATTATAAAAGGGTCTCTCTCTGACTTAAAGTGGCTCCTCTTCTGCTTACTGATTTTACTTTAAATTCTAATCTGAACAGTCATTCTTGCCCAAAATGGCCCATGAATTTTTAAGTCTTTCGTTGCATCTTTCATGTAAATTTGTATTTTACTTATAGTAAGTATGTATAATAGTATTAAAATGTTTTAAATTACTTATATCAAGGAAACTTGCTGATCCAGGAGATCGTATTGTATTTATTCCATTGTTTTGCTTACTGTCTATCATATCTCTCCACCACCTGCAAGAAATCAGTCCACTACGTCATGCTACTTTCCATTATAAATCCCTGTGTTGTACTTATTTTCTTTCTTTCTAGGCAGTGTGCTTCCAGAGAAGAGGCAGGTAGTGTTTCTCATTTATTTTCATGTGCCTGCCAGATTTGCCACAGAGTAGGTGTTCTAAACTGTTAAATTAATAGACAAAAATGTACTTCGTATTCATAACAAGAGACAACACTTTCTAGGCAGAGAGAAAAGTATGTATTCATAACCACCATGAATATAAGTCCTGTTTTTTGGCATGGTTGGAATAAATGATATGTGGGGACAGTTTGCAGGGAAAGGCCAGATCACAAAGTACCTACCTGTAAGCTGTATCAAAGGGTTTTGATTGGGAGCTCTTGAAGGATTCTCAGCAGAAGATAAACATGGCTAATATTTTACTTTAAGAAGATGGTTTCTAGAGTAGTATGAAAGATATTTTGGAATGGAGAGACCACTTAGAAAGCTATATATAGTCCAGATAGGAGATCACTTGAAGAAGGGGAGATGCCCAAAAGGTTTAGCAGGTGGAATCCATAGAAATTGGTGACTAATTAAATATTGGTGTTGGGTGAGGAGAAGGAAGTGTAGAAATCAGAGATGACTCTCAAGTTGGGCAATTTAATGGGTGTGGTAGTATTTGTTTCCAGTCATTCCTTTCCAGTGTGTATTCAGGTATAGAAGGAACTTTTGCAGTGGAAGATAGAATTTTGTAATATTTAGTTTGATGTTTCTCTGAGATAGTTGAGTGGAGATGTGCAGATCTGTCTGCTGTTCTTAGAGGGAGGTGGAGGCTTGAAAGGGAGAAAGAGATTTTAAGGTTAATAGATTTTAGTGAGTGATTGAAGAAGGAATTGCCCAGGATTGAGAACAAAATCCTCAGGGACATCTAGATTTAGTGGACAAGTACAGAAAAAGGAACTGGGAAGAAGATCATGAAGAAGAAATCAGGAGAGAAACGTAACAAAGGATTTCACAGTAACACCTTTAGCTTTTATCTCTACCTTGAGATGAGATTTTTCTTTTCTGTGTCCTATGTTTGATCTTTGTCCTCAGACCTTTTCTTACTTTGAGCATTCTCTGCTGGGAGACATTGTGGATGAGAAATAGTTTTATTTTTGGACCCAGCAATTGCTGACTTCTTTGTATTCCCCCTAAATTCTGCTGGAAAAGTACTTTCTTCTTTAGGTCATCTCTTTTTGTACCTTATATTATATATATAAAAGAAACCAGTTGACAGTTTGGACATTCTGCTTTGAAATTACCTTAGTTAGAAGTAGTAGTTCATTACCAGCATTTTCTGTTTTTTACCTTACCACAGGCAACAGTTTTGCTAAGTTTTCTGCCACTTTATAACAAGGTCTTTCTGAAAACATTTAACTTTCCTTTAATTCCTTTTAAATAGTTTCTGCCAGGCTTTTCAAGCCTGGGTCCAGCTTCGGTCCACTACCCAGTCTTGAAACCAGCGTCGCATCTTTTAGATTTTTGTTACGTCAGCACCCCAGTTTCACGTACCAAATTCTGTCTGGCAACATTGCTGTGTAGCAGCCACCCCAAACTTAGTCCCAGAACCTGCATGACTTTTCTTGATATAACTTTGGAAGTCATTCAATGTCACTTCTACCACAGTCTGTTGGTAACAAGCAAGTTAAATGCCAGCCAGGATTTAGGGAGTTAACTTTTTCCAAGTGTCTTGTTTAGCATATATGATCGATACTTGGAATGCCTTTGCCACAAAATAGCTGAGGAGTTTCTTTTTCATGGTTATTTGGGGTTGATATTGAAGAGCAGCACATGTGTTTGCTGCTTCCATGCTTGCAGCTGGATGGAAATTGGCCTCAGAGGGTCCATGGTTTTCTTTGTCATTAGCCAACAGATGCTTGCCAGAGTGTTTTACTCACTGAGTATTTAATGTGAGGGTAATGCATCTCTGTACTAATGAGAAGAGCAGTACAATACATTAGCTCATTTGTGTATAACAAATATCTGCCATTAGTCCACACATTGATCCTTCACTAAATGTCTTTTTTTTTTTTTTAACAAAGTTGTTATCAACACCTGTTTGGCATATCTGTCTTCAAATTGCTTTGACTTTCTGAGAAGTTGATCCTGACTTTTGTATGTCTGTCTTACAGGGAAAATATTTTTTGTATGTGAAATAATTGTTTCTAATCTTCTTGAAACATTAAATTTTTTGAAATTTCAGGTTAATACTCTATATCATAAACAACCTTAAGTTTCTAGGCACAAATATTCAGTTATTCATGAGTATGTTATGAAGTTGCTAATTCTCAATTTATAATTATATATATTAAAAATATGACATATTTCTAAAGTATATATATTTTGTTTAAAATGTATATATTTTTAAATTTTGGCAAAATGTCCAAGCTGTCTCCATAGCCTCCATTTCCTCTCAACAGCTGTCCCTCATCTCCCCTTCAGGCCAAGTGGTACATATATCTGAACGAGGACCTGTCTTGGAAGTGGACTCAGGGCCATTTGAGCAGAGTTCTGGGGTTTTAGGTAGATAGAAAGTGATTTCTGGAGATAGATCCAGTAAGGCACTTCGATTTGGCCCTCTACTCTGCTCACTTCTTGGGGGAGAGGTGTGGCTAGGAGGACCAAGTCCTATTGCCTTGATCTAAGGATAGTAGTGATTTTAACAATTTTTTGAGATAGGGTTTGCTCTGTTACCCAGGCTGGAGGCTGTAGTGCAGTGGTGA
Organism: Macaca thibetana thibetana; assembly: GCF_024542745.1. Taxonomy (NCBI): domain Eukaryota; kingdom Metazoa; phylum Chordata; class Mammalia; order Primates; family Cercopithecidae; genus Macaca; species Macaca thibetana. The sequence continues at coordinate 162,212,845 of NC_065584.1, read as the reverse complement.
TCATAATTCACTGCAGGCTCAAGCAGTCCTCACACCTCAATCTCCCGAGTAGCTGGAACCACAGGCATGTATCACCGTGCCTGGCCAATTTTTAATTTTTTTGTAGAGATGGGGTCTCCTATGTCATCAAGGCTGGCCTTGAACTCCTGGGCTCAAGCTATACTCCTGCCTTGGCCTCCCAAAGTGCTGGTATTATAGGCATGAGCCACCGCACTTGGCTAATTTTAATAATATTATTATAGGTCTACCAGACTTCATTAGCTTTAGACATTATTCTTTCTGGTCTGTCCTTTTCTTGTATGCCCAGAAATAATTGTCTAAAACTCAAACTGTTACCACACCTGTGTTCAAAACCTTTCAGTGCTCCACATTTTCGTCAAGATAAAGTCTTAACATGGCCTGTTGAAGAAACTTCGTGCCCTATTCTTGTTAACGGTGGAGGGTGTCCAGGTTCTTGGCATCTTGAACAAAGAATTGGACAAAACGCACAAAAAGCAAGGAAGGAATGAAGGGATTTGTTGAAAATGAACGTACATGCCACAGTGTGGGAGTGGGCCTGAGCATAGGGGCTCAAAGGCCCTGTTACAGAGTTTTCCATGAGTTTAAATACCCTTTTCTTGGAGTATGCCCTATGTAAATGAAGAGGATGAAGTAAAGTTACAAAGTCATTTACGGCATATACCCTATGGAGAGGATCTTTCCTGTTATAGCTAAAGTGTGAATTGGCTTTATGTTCCCTGCCTCCAGACCGTATTTTCCTGCCTCATTCTGATCATACTTTGTCATTTTTACCTTTTACCGAGCTCTGTTGTCTTTCCAAGCAAGTACTCTTTTCTGCCCTCCCAACTTTGCACAGGCTGTGGGTCTGTCACATCCTCTCTCATGAACAACCTCTAGTATGTCTACCTAACAAACTCATACTGACCCTTTAACACTCAGTTAAATATTAAGTAATCTGACAAGCCTTTCTTCACCTCCCCAGGAAGAATTAAGTCCTTCCCTTTGTGTATTTCCATAGTGGTTTGTATACATCTTGTTATGGCACTTGTCTCATTATGTAATGTTTGCATGTCTGTAAGCAAAGCCTTCTGCCTCTGAAGGCAGGGGCTAATTTGATTCAGCATGGTATTTCTCTAATACCAATAGTGCCTAGTACACAATAGTGCTTAATAGATGTGTATTGAATGAAGAGTGTAATTAATGGAGTGCTTTACATGTGAATTGCTCTAAATAGAGGGCCATGTTTGCAAATGCCTGCGTATCCAAGGTGATTGAGAAATGCAGTGTTCCAGGAATTATGTTTCTTAACAGCCAATTACAAATTATCAATTTTAGATAATTTGAATAAAAAACAAAATAGGTTATACAGAATTGATCTGTCTTTATTAATCCATAAGATGCTTTAGCATGATCATTCTGATTTCTGTGGCTTTTGTAGAGCTATAGCTGAGGAAGCTATAGGGAACTGAGCTGTAGGGGAGTCTGTAGCGATGATTTGTCACAAGCTGGGCCTTGGTTTTTTTTTTTTTTTTTTTACTTGAATCTCTAACACACATACACTTACTATTTTGTCTATCTAAAGAATACATTATAAATTTAACACTAAGGAGACTCACAATTGTATTATCATTTTTTTTTCAAATGTAGCTTAAAAAATTCTCAGAAGACAGACAAGCAACATACCTTAAGGTATATATACTATCTTAATTCAGTGGAAAGCTTGCTACATTCAGGCTGTTCCCTATTCAGTGATAGTCCTTGCTGAGCACAAGTGAAGTCTTGAGCTAAGTAGTTAATTTGATGATACTGTCTGGCCATGACTATTTCAAGGGTGCTGGATTACCACCCAAATTATATATTGATTCTTCTAATTCATATGAAATTAGTGTGAGTGGTTACTGTTAATTTGTGTATTGATTTATTGTTCTTTTGTGTTCTCACCTACCCAACAACAGTGTTGCCAGTTAGTAGTTGCAAAACTCAGATATTACTTTTGTGCATGCATTTTCACATCTTTCGAAGTGGCTTTGAACAGAGGCCTATTTGGGGGTATGCTCTTATTATGTTTGCACAAATGATCTGAGAACTATTATGGTGACTGAGCCCTCACTTCCTACATTGCTGTTCCATGTCTTCTTGTTAAACCTAGAAATCTTCCTACAATGCTTGATCCTTTTTAAAGGCAGAATTTGGAATATCGAACAGATGTGTATTTTCTTAGTGACACTCAGAAACATGTATTGTAAATGTGTTTGTTTTTTAGATGCTATATTGTTGAGTTGGCTCCTCTCCACTTGAATCCTTTCCTTTTAATTAGTTTTCCAGCCTGGCTGTCCCCTAAGCTGCAAAACAATGCAGTATTTGTAACATAATTATTTGTGAAAGTGAATCATCTCAACTTAAGTCTAAGAACCATTGACCCACTTATAGAAGGGTTAACTTGAAAATCCTACGTGAAGAAAGGACAATGTAAAGGATTAAGTAATTGTAAAGTATGTGAATATTAGAATCATCAGTGATAGAAACATGGATTCAGTATCATACTTAAGCATGTACTCAGTGACTCACTAACCCAACTATCTGGTTTAAATAATCTATGAACAAACAGAATAAAAGTAAGTCTTGCTACATTGTATTAAGCTGATATCAATTGAGCTTTGGGAAATAGGTCTAAAAATGTATCTTTGAAAATTTAATTTGCTCCTATTATGAACATTTTTATGTTAAGCTGATCGAGTCTCTTAAATACAACATCGAAACATTTATGTCTTTGTAGTGTGACCCTAAAAAACAATTATCGACTGAGGCCGGGCGTGGTGGCTCACGCCTGTAATCCCAGCACTTTGGGAGGCAAAGGCGGGTGGATCACTAGGTCAGGAGATCGAGACTATCCTGGGTAACATGGTGAAACCCCGTCTCTACTAAAAATACAAAAAATTAGCTGGGCAAGATGGCGGGTGCCTGTAGTCCCAGCTACTTGGGAGGCTGAGGCAAGAGCGTGGCTTGAACCCAGGAGGCGGAGCTTGCAGTGAGCCGAGATGGTGCCGCTGCCTCAGAAAAAAAAAAAAATTATTGACTGAATAAAATAGTGATTGCTTGCTAAGGCATTTTTTTGTATCAGTTAAATTATAAGTAAGAAAGGCTTTAAATCTTAATTTTTAAGAGACATAGGCCATACATGGTAAATCATGCCTATAATCCCAGCACTTTATGAGGCCAAGGTAAGAGGATTGCTTGGGCCTGGGAGTTCAAGACCAGCCTGAGCAACACAGTTAGACCCCAACTCTACCCACTTCCTCCCCCCACCAAAAAACAGAGAGAGACAGTATTCATCACCAGGTTTTAGTCACAGTTCTATCACTAAGTAGCTGGCTGACTTTGGTGCCTTGGGTTTTCTCATGAGTCGTATTAACTGTTTTATCATGGACATCAGTTGGATCTTATATATGAAAGTGCTCTATAAAATATATGCCACATTTAGGAATTAAGCAAGATTTTAGCCTTTTTTCTGCCTGCTTTTTCAACTCTGGGCTGGTCACTTAAGCTCGCCAAGCTTTTATTTCTTCATAGGTAAAATAAAGGAGTTTGGCCTGTGTATTCAACTTGAGTATTGTTTACATTGTGTTTAGCTCTTACAACCTATTATTTATAATTTTTTCTTTTTAAAAAATCAACTGTTTTTTAAAGACATTTCCCTTGCTTATAGTGTAATTACCAATTAATAAGACTGGATTCCTTTAAACTTAACCTGTTTTATTTTATTTAATATCCCTATCAATCTTGTAAGAGTAGGTGGCGTGGGACTCATTTTACTGATGAGGAAAATTGAGGCTCAAGGATGGTGTATGCTAATTAGTGTGAGAGGTGGGATTCCAGTATAGGTCTCTGATCCCAGTCTTTTTTTTTTTTTTTTTTTTTTTTTTTAGCATGTGGCTTAAGTGAAGACACATTGCTGTTGCCATATACCTCATGTAGAGCAAGTTTTTGATCTCCATTGCTTTTTGTTTCTTTTTTTCTCTAGATGAATAATGTCTGACCATAATGTTTTTGTAGAAAAGTGCATATATTTGATAGCCACGTGCATGGCTTGGGAATTTTAACATTATAGCACTATGACAAAATGTTAGCATTATGCAACATATACAGTATGTTTGGGAATCATTCAGTGCTTAAAAATAAAGTTTATCCTTCAATTAAGGTGAGCTACTTCTTTTTTAGTAGGTATGTTTTATTTTTAAATGTAGCATTGTTTAATGTTATATATGCTTTTGAACTTAAACACTGTTTTGTGTTTGCTATAGAAGGAAAACAGATGATCCATATACTCACTAAATTTTTTTCTTTTAAAAAAACTCCTAATTTATTTTGTAACCTAGGAAGAGTTTTAAACGTGGAAAAATTTCCTGTAATTTCTAAAAATTTCTGTTTTAGGAGGGTGTTGTTTTATGTTGTTTTATTTGTTATTTACATTAAAAATTTTGTAAAAGTCTGTGGGCTATCTCAAATGTGTAGGTCAAACAAGGATTAGAACAAGTATGTCCAGAAACATTCCTTTGTGGTTGGAGTTCATTTATGAGTGCTGTGCTTTAACAGTTCCTGTTATAAGCCTCAGATATCCCCTTGTCCAGGCGTGCCAGCCCTAGATGTTGATCTTATCTAGAACAATATTGCTTTTGGGGTTCCTGACAGCACTGATTCAGCCAGTACTCTGATGCTGATTCTCCCTGATTCAGAAACCTCTTCCTCTATGGCATTTCTCAACTCATGCTTATCTTTTTTCTGTTGAAAGTTTCCTAGTGGTCATTACTAGTCCAAATGACTAGTGGTCATTACTAGTAATGGACATTACTAGTCCATTATCTTTTTGTGTGCGTTGAGAATACAAAAGTGAATTTCCACGAATAGTTCATGGGTCATAGTTTTATTTTTATCTTCTTAGTAGATAATTTTGAAATGGCTGTGGCACTTTGAAGAGATCTTATCTGCTGCCATTGTTAATGTTGTTCACAAAACTCCAGCTACAATGGCCTTCTTTTGTCTTCTATGAATGTGCCAAGTTTATTCCAATTTCCAAATCTTCTACTCCTTGTCTCTCTGCAAGGAATGGTCTTCCCTCAGACTGGTGGTTTACTGGATCCTTCTTGTCATTTAAGTCTCAGCTTAAATGTCCACTCTTCAAAGAGGCTTCCTTGACAACTCACTGTAAATTAGTGCTTCCCAACTCACTTTATTACATGGCTGCATTTTGTTTTCCTCTTAGTACCAGATCACTAATTGGTAGCTGTTATTTCTCATTAATCTCCTCTGATGGAGACAAAGGGACATTGTGTCTAGTTTACTGTTGTATCTCCAGCACCTACAGTAGTGTCTGCCATAATAGGCATTTCAGTAAATATTTACTGAGTGACCAGTGAATGAATATTTTTTCTACTGGCTATTCGTATAAATGTCTTTTCATTATTTTTCATTTTTCCTTTTGGTAGTCAGGAAGATACAATTAATGTTTTTGCAATTAATATTTTTGACATTTTTCTGTTTCTTCGCTGTTTTGTCTCCTAGTTGAATTCTTTTAGAAGAAGGGAAAAACCTCTTGAGATGTGACTGTTTCCGTCTATCTTCTGCTTGCTGGGTGGGTGTCTGAGGCCATACATCTTAGTCATAAAAGCAATTAGCAGGTAGGAAAATTGGCTTCTAACAGCCTCTTCAGTCCTGCTTGAGTTGGCCTCTCCCCCAAGGGACTATCACTGTCAACCTAGCCAAATGAAATTGCCTTCTCATGAACATTTTTCTTTCTGGGATTATAGAACAGGAACAAATTCTAGGTTTACAAAATGAGTTAAAATATGTCAACAGAATAGAACAAAATAATGACCTGCTGCTGAAATTTGAATTCTGAGTCAAGACAGCAACATTTATTTTCAGAAGAGATGACATTGAAACTGTGGCACTCTTAGTTCTATTGAAATGAGTTTATTATGCCAAAAGGGTAGATTTAATAACTTATTTATTGGTATTGGTGAGGAAAGTGACAATTCTATAAAATATAGCTTTGACTCTTGGTTGGAACTTTGGTTTATGGCATAGTTGTTGTGCCTTCAATTAACTCTATGGAAAGGGGCAGGCAATTTTGAATGAATACTACTTGATTTCCTTTCCATTTCATTTCCCCAGATATTAATTTATTCAGTTGTGTTCTTTTTGACCATGATAGACCTTTGCCATTGCTATGTGGTATAATTAATATGTATATGCAGGCTTTAAATGAGTTTGATTTTTTAAAAATTACCTATTGATATGTAATAGTTGTACATATTTTGGGGGTACATGTAATACTTTAATACCTGTATACAATGTGTAATGATCAAATCAGGGTAATTGGGATATCCGTCACCTCAAACATTTATCTTTTTGTGTGCGTTGAGAATACAAAAAAAAAATTATCTATTTTGAAATATACAGTAAATTGTTGTTAACTCTAACTTCCCTACTGTGCTATTGATCAATGGGTATTATATAAACAGTATACCAATTCTGGGTTGTATATTGATGTATGCTGCAGTGATATGAAATGAAGTGTTGGTTTGCCTTGATCCTTTTTGGTAGGTTTTATCTGATGTGATTCCCAGTCTGAGCTAGTTGTGCAGTGTTCTCCCTTTAAAAGCTGCCTTCTACTCAATATCTCCTTTTTATCCTTTCGAAACCTCTGGTCTTTCATAAAACTCAAAGAGCTTGTGTCACTAAATTCTGTTTTAAATGTTTTGTTACAAAAATTAAGAGAAACTCTATGCAAAACGAGGTTATTCATTTTGTTTCTGAATGAATGAGATATGCCTTACAAAGCTATCCAGTTGAATGAAGGGCGAAAAAATACACAATCTGTCTCAATAGATGCAGAAAAAGCCTTGGACAAGATTTAACACCCTTTCACGATTAAAAAAAAAAAAGCACTCAGCAAACTAAGAGTAGAAGAAAACTACCTCAACATAATGTAAGCCATATATGGAAAGCCACAACTAACATCTTAATCAGTGGTGGAAAACTTTAAGGTTTTTCTCTAAGATCCAGGGACAAGTCAAGGATGCCTGCTCTTACCACTTATATTCACCATAGTATTGGAAGTCCTAATCAGAGCAATTAGACAAAGAAAAAAATGTATCCAAACTAGAAAGGAAGAAGTAAAATTATCTCTGTTTGCGGATGACATGATGTTATATGTAGAAAACCCTAAAGATTTCATAAAACATGTTCGAATTAAAACAATTCAGTGAAGTTTCTGGATACAAATCAACACACAAAAATCAGTTGTATTACTAATCGTTAACAATGAATAATCCAAAAATGGATTTGAAATGAAGAAAATTCTATCAAAAAGAATAAAACACATATGAATAAATTAATCAAGAAAGTGGAACACCTGAACACTGAAAAGTACAAAACACTACTGAAAGAAATTAAGACATAAGTAAATGGAAACAGTCCATGTTCATGGGCTGGAAGACACATGTTGTTAAGATGCCAATACTACCCAAAGCAATGTATAGATTCAATTAGATCCCTGTCAAAATCCCAATGACTTCTTTGTAAAAATAGAAAATTTATCCTAAAATTTATGTAGAATCTCAAGGAACTGCAAATAGCCAAAACAATCTTGAAAAGAAGAACAGAGTTGGAGGTCTCTCACTTCCTGATTTCAAAACTTACTACAAAAACTATGGTTATCAAAATAGTGTGATACTGGCATAAAGACAGATGTATAGACCAGTGGAATAAAATGGACAGCCGGCCGGGTGCGGTGGCTCACGCCTATAATTCCAGCACTTTGCGAGGCCAAGGCGGGTGGATCACGAGGTCAGGAGATTGAGACTATCCTGACTAACACGACGAAACCCCATCTCTACTAAAAATATAAAAAGTTAGCCGGGCACGGTGGCAGGTGCCTGTAGTCCTAACTACTTGGGAGGCTGAGGCAGGAGAATGGCGTGAACCCGGGAGGCGGAGCTTGCAGTGAGCAGAGATCGCGCCACTGCACTGTAGCCTGGGCGACAGAGCGAAACTCTGTCTCAAAAAAAAAAAACAAAAACAAACAACAACAAAAAAAAACGGACAGCCAAGAACTAAATCCTTGCATATATAGTCAAATGATTTTCAACAAGGATGGCGAGAGAGGAAAGGACAGTCTTTTCAATGAATCGTGTTGGGAAAACTGTATTTCCATATGAAAAAAAAAATGAAGTTGGAGTCTTACCTTATACCACATACAGAAAACTAACCCAACATTGATCAAAGACCTAAACATAAAAGCTAAAACTAAAACTCTTAGGAGAAAATCCTCATGACATTGAATTTGTAGTGATTTCTTAGATATAACACCAAATGCACAGGTAACAAAAGAAAAAATAGATAAGGCTGGCACGGTTGCTCACACCTGTAATCCCAGCACTTTGGGAAGCCAAGGCTGGCAGATCACTTGAGGTCAGGAGTTCGTGACCAGCCTGGTCAACGTGGTGAAATCCCATCTCTACTAAAAATAGAAAAATTAGCCGGGCATGGTGGCGTGTGCCTGTAACCCCAGCTACTTGGGAGGCTGAGGCATGAGAATCATTGAACTCAGGAGGTAGAGGTTGCAGTAAGCCAAGATTGTGCCACTCCTCTCCAGCCTAGGCAAGAGAGTGAGACTGTTGTAAGTTGGACTTTACTAAAATTAAAAACTTTTGTGCATCAAAGGACACTATTAACAGAGTGAAAAGACAACCTGTGAAGAATGGGAGAAAATATTTGCAAATCACATATCTGATTAGGGATTGATATCCAGAATATAAAAAAATCTCCTATAACTCACAACTACAAAAAAACCAAACAATTCAATTAAAAAATGATCAAAGGCATTTCTCCAAAGATACAAATAGTCATGAGCATATGAAATGTGCTCAACATCATTAATCATTAGGGAAATTCAAATCGAACCACAATGAGATACCACTTTACACCTATTAGGATAGCTGTTATCGAAAAAGGAAAAAGAAAACAAAACAGAAAACAAGTGTTGGGAAGGATGTGGATAAATTGGAACCTTTGTGCATTGTTGTTGATGGGAATATAAAATGGTGCAGCTGCTATGGAAAACAGTATGGTATTTTTTCAAAAAGGTAAAAATAGAACTACCATATGATCCAGCAATGCCACTGCTGAGTAAGTTTTCAAAAGCATTGAAAGTAAATTCTCAAAGACATATGTACACACCCATGTTCATAACAACACTATTTATAATAGCCAGGAGGTGGAAGGTACCCAAGATGTCCATCATCAGATGAATGGATAAACAAAATGAGGTATATACATACAGTAGGATATTTAGCTTTAAAAAGGAAAGAAATCCTGTTACATGCTACAACATGAAAGAACTTGAAGACATTATGCTAAGTGAAATAATCCAGTCACAAAAAGACATATGCAAGCCAGGTGTGGTGGCTCACTCCTGTAATCCCAGCACTTCGGAAGGCCAAGGTGGGAGGATTGCTTGAGCCCAGGACTTCTAAACTAGTCTGGGCAACATAGTAAGACTCTGTTCCTACAGAAAAATTTTTAAAAATTAGCCAAGCATGGTGGTTCCTGCCTGTAGCCCCAACTACTCAGGAGGCTGAGGTGGGAGGATCACTTGAGCCCGGAGATTGTAGCTGCAGTGAGCTGTGATCATGTCACTGCATTCCAGCCTAGGTGACAGAGCAAGAACCTGTCTCAAAAAAAAAAAAAAAAAAAAAAAAAAAGGCATGCTGTATGAATCCACTTATATGAGGTATCTGAAGTAGTCAAATTCATAGAAACAGAAAGTAGAATACCAGGGGCTGAAGGGAGAGGGAAGAGGAATTCTTAATGGGTATACGTTTCAGATTTGCATGATGAAAAATGCTGGAGATGTGTTTCATAACAATGTGAATATACTTAACATTACTGAACTATACACTTAATTTTTTTTTTCCATAATAAAAGAAATGAAGCCAGTCATTCAATCACTGTTCATTAAATGGTGGTTTTGTGTTCTGCATACTGCTGGGCTAAGGAGATATAAAGATTACTAAAAGCCCTTAAGTCCTTTAAATCAATGTAACTTAATGTGCAGTTGCATTGATGTATAATATTATTTTTAAAATTTTATTTATTGTAAAAATCTAAAACTGTTCTAAAAAATAATAAAGTCTTAATTTTTAGAACAGTTTTAGATTTTTACAGACACTGCAGACAGTACAGAGCTCCCCACCCCCATACACGGTTTCCCTTATACTATGGTTGTGGTAGAATAAAGAATTTGTCTTGTCTTTGTCTTAGACTTTTTTACATGGAAATTATAAGACCCTTGCAATTTCTGAAGTGATAGGTGTATCTTTGTTATGTAAACTTGGTAACTAATGGTGGGCCTCTATATTGCTTCAAGATGGGAGCTGTCACCAGAAAGAACAACCATGTGATTAGAAAGTTGGGACTTTAGGCCAGCCTGACCTGGTGGGAGTAGGAAGGTTTGAGTCCAGTCATGTGGCTAATGATTTGAACAATTATGCCTGTGTAATAACCCCTCAATAAAAACTGTGGACACCGGAGCTCACTGGAGCTTTTTTTTTTTTTTTTTTTTGAGATGCCGTCTTGCTCTCTCACCCAGGCTGGAGTACAGTGGCGCAATCTCAGCTCACTGCAACCTCTGCCTCCCGGGTTCAAGTGATTCTCCTGCCTCAGCCTCCTGAGTAGCTGGGATTACAGGCATGTGCCACCATGCCCAGCTAATTTTTGTATTTTTAGTAGATTCAGGGTTTCACCATGTTGGCCAGGCTGGTCTCAAACTCCTGACCTCAGGTGATCCACCCACCTCAGCCTCCCAAAGTGCTGGGATTACAGGCGTGAGCCACCATGCCCAGCCAAACAGAGCTTTTTGGTTGGTGAAAACAGTGATGTACTGGGAGGGTGAGTGCCCTGATTCATGGGGGAAAGGGCACAGAAACTCTGCACTTCAGACCCTCTAATACCTTGTCATATGTGTATTTTTTATGGTAAAGTTATAACTTACTCAAGAGGCTGAGGTGGGAGAATTGTTTGAGCCCAGGAGATCAAGGGTTGCAGTGAGCTGTGATTGTGCCACCTCAGTCCAGCCTGGTGACAGAGCAAGATGCTGTCTCAAAAAAAAAAAGCTATAGTTATAAATGTAGTACTTTCCTGAGTGGTGTAAATCTCTCTAGCAAATTTCTGAACTTGAGGGAGTCATGGAAACCTGAATTTATGGCTAGTTGGTCAGAGTGCAGGTAGTCTGGAGACTCCTGAAGTCCAGCTGGTTTCTAAAGTAAAGGCAATTTAGTTTGGGATCATACCCTTTAACTTGTAGGGTCTACACTAACTCGGGATAGTTAGTGCTAGAATTGAATTACAATATACACAGTTATGGTTGAAACAGAATGGTGGTACCTTCAATTAATGAACCAATGTAAATCCCTTATTTTAAAATAAAGTCTATAATTTACACTGTGGCTCACTCTTTATATTGTACAGTTTCATGAGTTTTGACAAATTCATAATATCATCTATCTGTGATTACAGTGGTAATGGTAGATACACCATTCAAGCAGAATGTTTTCATTGCTAGAAAAGTCATCTGTGCTCCATTCATTCATTCCTCCTTCCTCACCCCTGAACCCTTGGCAACCATTCATCTTTTCTGTTTTTGTAAGTTTGCCATTTTCAGACTGTCATGTAGTTGGAGTTATATAGTATGTAGTCTCTTCAGATGGCTTCTTTCACTTATCTGTGTTAGTTCAAGCTTCCTGTATGTTCTATGGTTTGATAGTTCATGTATTTTTATTCCTGAATAATATCCCAATGAGTGGACTTAATACACTTTATCCATACCTATTGAAGGACATCTTGGTTGCTTCCAAGTTTTCACAGTTAAGAAATAAAACTTCTATAAACATTTGCATGCAGGTTTTTGTGTGGACATTGGTTCTCAAATCAGAATGCAATTGCTGGATCATACAGTAAGACTAAGTTCAACTTTGTGAGAAATTGCCAAACTATCTTCCAAAGTTACTGCATCATTTTGTATTCCCAGCAACACTGAATGAGAGATCCTGTTGCCCCATGTCTTTGCCAGCATTTGGTGTTGTGTTTTGAATTTAGCCATTCTAATAAGTGTATGGTATGGTAGTTCATTGTTTTAATTTGCAGTTCCCTAATAATATGTGGTATTGAGCCTCTTAACATATGCTTGTTTTTCATATGTATATCTTCTTTGACAAGGTGTCTACTCAGTTCACTGGCCCACATTTTAATCAGATTGTTTTCTTAATGTGGAGTTTGAGTTCTATGTATATTTTGGATAACATCCTGATTTCAGATACGTCTTTTGCAAATATTTTCTCTCAGTATGTGACTTGTCTTTTCATTAACAATGTCTTTTTCAGAGCAGAAGTTTTAATGATGTCCAACTTACCAGTTTTTTTTTTTCTTGGATAGTTCTTTTGGTGTTGAATCTAAGAAGTCATCATCAAACCCAAGTCACCTAGATGTTTTTCTGTGTTATCTTGTAAAATGTTTATAGTTTTATGTTTTATATTTAGGTGTATAATCCATTTTTAGTTAATTATGTATAAATGTAATTTTGTGTGAATTTTGTTTTACATTTTAAAAATTATAAAATATTTAGAACATACAATTAGATATAAACACTGATATAAGGACCTTTATCTAAAGTACTTACCAAATGGCTTTATCAAGTCTTATTTTAGGGAGGCTAAGGCAGTGGGTCGCTTGAGCCCAGGAGCTTTAGACCAGCCTGGGCAACGTGACAAAACCCCATATCTACAAAAAAACTAGCTGGGTGTGGTGGCGTTTGCTTGTAGTCCCAGCTACTCAGGAGTCTGAGATGGTAGGATCACCTGAGCCCAGGAGGTTGAGGCTGCAGTGAGGCATGATTGCAGTACCGTGCTCAAGCGTGGGCGACCTAATGAGACCATCTCAAAAAAAACAAAAAAGTCTTAACATTTTACCTTATTAATCTACAGATTGGAAATGCAGTTGAGACCCTTGTGAATTCCTCCTTATCTCATCCCTCTCCCCTTCTCAAAAATAACCAATTTATAAATTTTGAAATTTCGTCTTTACATGTATTTCTGCAACTGATTTCAAAATTCAGCATTGTTTTTGAGATTTAGAAGACTTTTTTTTTACTGTAAGGAAAAATTTTAATTTAAAGCAATTTAATGTTAAAGAATCAATTTACTATAAGTGTTAATTTTATCGTGGTTTCTTACATTAGCCTAGATAGAAATGCGTGGTTTTCTGGAATTTACTATGCTTTAGTTCTGACCTGAAGGTTAAGTTTTTCAATCCTTTAAAGACATATATTTAAATTTTATTGTGGGATTCATTTTGTAGAGGCTTACTAAATTGGTTCTAAATAGCTATATATATATATATATGTATTTTTTTTTTAAGATTTTTCATGTGGTGTGTGTTTTTTAGAATGTATGTACAATTGAGATTAGATTTGTTAATAAGATGTTCCATAGGTAGTCTGTTAAGCATACTCAACAGAAGCTATTGTAGAAAGACTTAATTTTTAAAAAATGTGCTGTTAGTTGGAGAGTGTGTCTTTTATAGATTTCTTTCTGGGGCTCTTTTAAAGTCACAGATTTTCTTTAAGCATCAGTTTCTGAGAGCACCATTTATAGATTTAATCAGATAATCTGTGCAATTCAAGGTGGAGGTAAAGCCATAGCTTCCTCTCTCAGCAAGAGGAAAGGACTTGATTTTGCCTGAGATGGGATGAGTTGAATCTAATTATTTATGCTGATGAATGCAGCAAGTTTCATCCAGTAAAAGCGGAAGCTGTCAGATGTTTGCAGAATCCTCTGTGGCCTAAATTAAATCTGAACCATACAGGATTGCAGTCTTTAGAGGAGGCTACTCCCATTGTCTGCTATATTAATTGTGCATGCTAATCTGTCACTGCTGATTTGATTATCATTGCTTATTTATCCTTTCATTGCTATAGAGTTTGAGTCCAATAGCTAAAAAAGCTCAAATTTTTACTGCTTTACACATTTGAAAAATAATGACCTCTTTTTACCTCAAGATAGTTTATTATAGGTTCCAGAAAGTGGTGTGATGGTACTTCCAGTCCAGATTGTTTTTTTCTATCAGCACCCCAAATTATTGACAGATTCAGCTGTAATTTAATGAGAACAGACTAATATGCCAAGAGAATTGATTTTTTTCTTAAGTCCTTGCTCTTCTTACTTAGCTCTATTGCATGAAATGCTAAAGTAGCTTTTCCGCCTCTGTCTTCCTCAAGGATGAAATGTGTTCCAGATTTTGTCTCCCCATCTCTTCTTCTAGTGACACTATGTTCATAACTGTGCTATAATAATAAAGGGTTACCGGCAAATGACTTTTTCAGTGTTAATTTTTTGCATATGCCATGGTTTTAGATTTCATCTCATTCATGGGAATTAATCCGTGGTAAAGGTTTTGTAGCATATCTCTGAGGTAAGTGAAAGTTAAAAATTCTGTTGGTGTGGAATCTCTGCCAGACTATGTCTTATCTTCTGTTTGGTATTTTGTGTTCAGGATCTTTATATGCCAGGATGATGAATTCAGATTAATCTCTGGATGATGCTACAGACCTATTAATTTCAGAGAAATCATCAAATTCTTATTTTGATCATGTAGTTACTTTACATTATTAATTATAATCTTCAACAATTATTTCTTGATTTTTAAAATGAATATTCACTAATGGTTTCTCCTCTCAAATAAATGAAATACCATTCCTGGCACCTTTCAAAATAAACTGTATTAATTTTGTCTTGGCATACTTAGAACATTTTTTTTTTCCCCAGTGGAGCTTTCATGTCTGTATTATCTTGTCTTGGTTGAGTTTATTTGGACTTCTTTTACTCTTCTACATGCTTCTCAAACTTCATGGGCACAGGTAGGATATAATCATGCTTCTTACGGTTGGCATCTTGAGGGCTAGTCCCGCATCTTGATTGGTTACTTTGTTGTCTTTTTTCTCATTTTCCTATCTTTACTCCTTCTGTTTGCTCTATAAACACCTACTATAATCTAGTGAATTTATGTCTTTGGATATTTGTGTATCTTTGGAAAATATTATATAGTGTTTCGTACATATACATATAGGTTTGTAATTTTCACAAATGGCCTTAGTCTGTACATCCTATTTTGTTCTTTTTTTTTTTTCATTTAGCCCTATATTTAAACAATCTATTTTTGTTGCTATATGCAATTCTGGTTCATCACTTCTGACTGCTATACAGTATTATATCATGTGCACACTCTTATCCATGTATACTATGTATTTATCTTATTTATATATTCTTCTGATGGCACTTGGATGTATTCAACTCCATGTGCCATTAATAATGTTGCAGTGATAATCTTCATTTTGTTTTATAGAGGTATAATCAAGAATGTGATTGATTGGTTGTTGGATGTCCATTATTAAGTTCACTAAGTATTGCCAGATTGCTCTGTAGAATGACTAGATAGTTTTTACTGCTTTGAGCGGTGCACGAGGATTCACAGACTATTTTTCATGTGGGCAACAAGCAACCAAAATGGACTGAAGAGTTGCTTTTATAGACATGATTAGCAAACTTCCAAATTATTTATGTGTGAGTAATATAAAACCAAAGTAGGTTACTATTAGCCACCTCACTCAGAAGGGACTCCTGAGTGGAAAAGCTGCCTTGGTTCCTAGTAAAGGTCTCTATAATGAGAGCTTTTTGGTGAGAGAATATGAGGGTGAGCCCTCATTGCAAGTAACTCTGCCTACTAGCCATGTGGACAGTGTAGTTCTGCAAGATGTAAATGATTAGATTCTTTGTGCCCATTGTGATTCTTGGAATGCAAACATGAATGAGGCTGATTCTCTGCCCCTGAAGCTCTATAGTTGTAGAACAAGTCGGTGCAGGACTTGTGCTCATCTGTCTTTTGGAGAGACCCTTTTGCTTCATCTCAGAGAAGCTGGCACTCACTGTTTAGTCTTTCATAGCAGTCTTTTAATGACACTGTTATTCTTGTTATCTTACCTTCAAAAATTAAGACACAGAGATACCTGGGCCTATTAACTCTGACCATTTGGAGTCCTACTAGTCCATCATTATATTTAACCTGGTAAAAGATTTCCCGGAAAGAGATAGGTGTTCTTATTGTGGCATTTGTTTCCTGAAGTGCAATGATTGGGGTGGGAGGAATGGCATGTTGTTAAGTCCCTTTGACTTGGTAAAATAGAGATTGGAAACTGTTACCTAGAAACATGGATTAAATACAAGTAGTGAGAGGGCTGTGTACAGTGACTCACCCCTGTATCTGAGCACTTCGGGAGGCTGCAGTGGGAGGATTATTTGAGGTCAGTAGTTTGAGACCAGTCAGGGCAACAGAGCAAGACCCTGTCTCTACAATAGCAACAAAAAATTAGCTGCACGTAGTAGTGCACGCCTGTAGTCCTAGATACTCAGGAGGCTGTGTCAGGAGGTTCGCTTAAGCCCAGACTTCATGGCTGCAGTGAGCTACAGTCATTCCACTGCGATCCAACCTGGACAACGAGCCAGACCCTATCTCTTGAAAAAAAGTAGTAAGCATCAACATAAACGTAATGTATAAGAATACAGATAACAATATTGGGCAAAATAGCAGAAAAAAGTTTCCTATCTTCACCCATCTAAATTTCCATTAAAAAGACCAGTAGATACATAGATGAATGGGAAAAACACTGCATGTGTATCAGAAGCTAGAGCTTAATGCCACGCATGCCAGAAAACCCAGAATAATCCTTGTTATGCAGCATTGCTGATGGGCCTGGAATGAAAGAAGGTAATTGAGGAGGAGCCCCTCAAGGAGAATCTTTCTGAGAGAGAACTCTTAAGTTGGGAGGGACAGTAAACTTAATGCATGTTCCTACAAAGCACAGTGTTTAAATTCCTCTCTTGGCTCTTTGACCAGAAGCATTTGTGAACACTGTTTATAGATCTAGACTTTGCTTATAGCACCTCCCTAGAAGGAACCTGTCCACATAGGTGGCCTAGTCACTAAGTTCCCAGCTACCAACCCTCCTGCCTCAAATCCTGTTCAGATTGCTGGATAGCTCAACTAGCAATCTGTTGAGATTTGTGTTCTCAAAAAGGTTTAGTTATTAAACCTGGGGAAGCTGGATATCAGTAATAAAAAGGAAGCAATCTGACAGGATTCTGAAGGCACGAAAATACAGTTGCCAAATTAAAATCTCTGGATGCAGTGAATACCAAATTAGACACTGCAGAAAGAAGTCAAAATGACAAAATAAGACAAAAGGAAGATAGGTCAGGAGATAAAATATATTGTACCAATAGCAAGAATATCAGAAAGAGAGAGATGGAGCACACACATTGTTAAAAAAAAAAAAAAAAAAAAAAAAAAAAAGATGGAAACGATGCTGATCCAAAAGTCATACAAAAAATATGAAAATATTTCCTGGTGGACTTTTCATAATTGGAGGCATTTATGCTAGAGACAATATGAAAGGAATCGAGTTGATGGAGGTATAGAGAACCAACCTGTAAATTCTTGCGTGAAAGAACAAACTGCCTGGGTCGTGAGTGGAGGAGATGCTGAATAAATCTGACTAAATCTCCTCTACTTCTCAGTAACAAGGATATGCAGGTACAAGTAGAAACCTGGCAAGATGGGAGACCTTCATCTGGAAAATATTTCTTCTTCCCGGAATAATAAAAGGCCTTCTTTCTGATGTCAGGAGCAGAAAGACTGCATGGTTGGGCAGTCGTTTCAAAAGAGAAGACAGCATTACTGTTATTCACAAGTGATCAATTATCTATCAGAAAATCTAGGAAAATTACCTGAAAGCGTATTTGAACTAAAATTATGTAGTTAGTTACAGTCTAAATGTACTGAAGTCAGTACTTTTTCAATATTCAAGGAATACCTAGTTGGAAACTACAATGGAGAAAAAAATCTCCTAAGTATTTAGAGACTATATAAAAAGTACAGAAATTATTTTTTTAAAAACTTAACTGTACAGGATAACATAAAGAGAGTTGAATAAGTACAAAGATTAAACATGTTTCTAATAAGCAGGACTCAGTCTTATATTAATTCTTCCCAAATGTATGAATTTGATGCAGTTCTAATCAAAATCTAATTAACATTTTTGATTCAGAAGTGGGGTGAAATAGGGAAATTTAACAAAATTGGTCTGAAATTGTTCTAGAATAAGTTTAAAAGAAAATTTTTGAAGGAGTAGCATTATGAAGTTGGAATTTTACCACCATGTATTAGAAGATTTTTATAAATCTGCAATAATTAAAGCCATATGAAGTTGACTAAGAATGGAACAAGCTAGAGTCCTAAAAAAAGACAGATTAATGTATGATAGTGAAGCCATTTCAATTCATTAGGAGAATGAATTAGTAAACAAAAGTGGTAAGAATATTGACTTAAAAATCACAAGAATATAAAACTAGAGTTGTACTTCACACCATGAGCTAAGATTTCAGATGGTTGAAATAATGAAAACATTTTAAAATAGAATAAAAACATAAGGAAATGTGTGTGTATAAGTTTATAATCAAGTAGTGGAGAAATTATTTTTTATTTTTAATGTTTAAGAAAATATTTCTTCTTAGATAAGCTTATATAGTTGTTAGAGAAAAGAAATATACAAGCAAAAAGAAGAAAAAATACCCAGACTTCTACCCAGTTAGAAACCACAAAACCACCATTGGTTTCTAACTTGATAGCATGTTGGTTGTATATAAAAGTGCTCTTCTAAATGCAAAATTAAGAGTAACATAAAAAGTGATTGAATCCGGCACAGTGACTTGTGCGTTGTAATCCCAGCACTTTGGGAGGCTGAGACAGGAGGATGGCTTGAGCCTAGGAGTTCAAGAACAGCCTGAGCAATAAAGTGAGACCCTCTTCGCTATTAAAAATAAATAAATAAATAGATTTAGTTGCACAAAAATTATGTATCAAATACCATCAACAAAATTGAAAGGCAAATGTCAAATATGAAGGAATATTTATGCCATGTGATAAAAATTTAACATCTTTAATGTATGAAGAGCACTTATAAGTCAATAAGAAATGAATACCTGAATAGGAAAAGAAGCAGTCATGAATAGGGCAGTTTGTCATGGAAAGCAAAATCAACTAATAAATGTGGGAAAGCATCATCAATCTCATTAGTAAACAAAGAAATGGAAAATAAAACAATAAGTTACCGTTAAAAAACAATGAAGTACCTTTTAAAATCTACCAATAAATGTGGGAAAGCATCATCAACTTCATTAGTAAACAGAGAAGTAGAAAATAAAACAATAAGGTACCGTTAAAGAAAAATGAAGTACCCTTTAAAATCTACCAGATTTTAAAAATAATAATGCCACTATGGGACAGGGTGCTTGGAAACAATCACTGTCATTAACTAATAAAATTTATATTTTCCTCTAACTTTCCAATTAAAAGTTTTTTGTTTTTTTTTTTAGTGAGACAGAGTCTCGCTCTGTTGCCCAGGCTGGAGTGCAGTGGCGCGATCCCGGCTCACTGCAACCTCCACCTCCTGGGTTTGTGCCATTCTCCTGCCTCAGTCTCCCGAGTAGCTGGGACTACAGACACCTGCCACCACACCCGGCTAATTTTTTTGTATTTTTAGTAGACACGAGGTTTCACTGTGTTAACCAGGATGGTCTTGATCTCCTGACCTCATGATCCTCCCGTCTCAGCCTCCCAAAGTGCTGGGATTACAGGCGTGAGCCACCGCTCCTGGCCAAAATATTTTTTAACAAACAAAAAATATATGGTGACTAGATATTCCTGTTTAGGTTCAGGGGGAAGAAAATCAACTTTTTGTGGTTTTGTCAAAAAAGGACTCACATATGCATTGTTAGTGAGGAGAAATGTAAGCTTATATTACTAGCCATTCTCTAGAGCAGCTTATTTTTTTATTTATTTTTACATGTATTTTGAGATGGAGTCTTGCTCTGTCGCCCAGGCTGGAGTGCAGTAGCGTATTTTTAGTAGAGACAAGAGTTTTGCCATGTTGACCAGGCTGATTTTGAACTCCTGACCTCAAGTGATCCGCTCGCCTCAGCCTCCCAAAGTGCTGGGATTACAGGCGTGAGCCACCTCGCCCAGCCTCTAGAGCAGTTTAGAAAATATATTAAAAGCATTCATGAGCGCCGGGCACAGTGGCTTACGCCTGTAATCCCAGAACTTTGGGAGGCCGAGGCAGGCAGATCTCAAGGTCAAGAGTTCAAGACCAGCCTGGCCAATATGGGGAGACCCCATCTCTACTAAAAATACAAAAATTAGCTGGGCGTGATGGCGCAAGGCTGTATTCCCAAGCTACTCGGGATGCTGAGGCAGGAGAATCGCTTGAACCCGAGAGGCAGAGGTTGCAGTGAGCTGAGATCGTGCCACTTACTCCAGCCTGGGCGACAGAGCGAGACTCCATCTCAAAAAAAATAAATAAAAAATAAAAACATTCATGATCTAAATACTCTTTGATCCAACATTTGTACTTAAAATAATTTATCCTAGGGAAATTATCAGAGCTGTGCAGGAAGACATATATTTCAAAGGTATTCTATGTATACAAGGATATTTATGATACAGAAAATGTAGAAACAACCTAAATATTTAAAATAGAAAGTTGGCCAGGCTTGGTGGCTCATGCCTGTAATCCCAGCACTTTGGGAGGCCGAGGCAGGTGGATCACCTGAGGGCAGTTCAAGACCAGCCTGGCCAACATGGCAAAACCCTGTCTCTACTAAAAATACAAAAATTAGCTGGGCTTGTTGGCACATGCCTGTAGTCCCAGCTATTGGGAAGTCTGAGGCACGAGAATCAGTTGCGCCCAGGAAGTGGAAGTTGCGGTGAGCCGAGATCGTGCCACTACACTTCAGCCTGGGCAGCGGAGCAAGACTTTGTCTCAAAATAAATAAGTAAAAATTTTAAACATAATAAAATAGAAAATTGATTCAATCTACTATATAGTATGTATCTATAATGGAATGCCATGCAATAATTAGGAATGCTAATAGTAAATGACAAAAGTTGAGTGTAAATTTTAGGTACACTTTGATCCTAATTACTCAGCCATTCACTCACAAATACTTCGTACCTACTGTATCCCAGGAATTGTTTTAGAACCAAGAGATAGAGCACTGAGTGAGGAAAAAACAAAACAGGTCATTTCTTTGCCTTCATGGAACTTACATTCTAGTTAGTAGAGATAGAGCAGTGAACAAATAATTTGTCAGTTGGTGATAATTGGAGAAAAATATAACAGAATAGGGTGATAAGGTGTACCAAGGGAGGGAAAGGGTAGGTCAGGGAAGTGTCTGAAAAATGATATTTGAATAAAGAGCTGAAGAAAGGGAGGAAGAGAGCAATGTTTACATCTGGGGTAAGAGTATTCCTTGTGGAGGGAACTGTGTGTGTTCCAGCAAGAGTAAGGAGGTCAGCTTAACCAGCACAGTTAAACCAGGGAGGAGAGTGTATGGGAAACAGGGTGAGAGAAGTGGAGGTTAGGGGTAAAGATGGAGGACCTTGTAGGACCTTTGTAAGCACTTTAGACTTACACATTGATGAGATGAGAAGCCATTGTAGGGTTTTGAGCAGAGGGATGAAATATGACTGACATTTTAAGAGATCTTTTTGGCTGTTTGGTGTAGAATAGACTGGAGAGGAGCTGTTATGGAATCATGGAAATAGGAGGTGATTGTAATAACCCTGTCAAGAGATGACAGTAGCTTAGACCAATGATGAGATGTAGTTTGATTCTGGATTTACAACTCTTGCCCACAAAGCCTTGTTTAAGGAAATAATGAAATACATACATCAACGTGTCAATAGTTATCTCTATTTGGTAGTATTGCTAGTGATTTGTGTTTCTTTATGTAGACCAATGTTTTTCAGAATTTCTATATTATTACTTTTAAAAACAGTAAAAAACAACTAAAAGTGACTTCCACTTTTATTGTATTTTTTTTCTTGATTTCAAAGTATAATGTGTATTTAAAATTTTAAGAATTTTTTTTTTTTAATGTTAGGCAGTCGCTTCTGTCTTGTGATTCAGAGGGTGAATAGGTCCAGCTCTTAAATTAGAACCAAGATATTAGTTAACTGACTAGTGTAATTGATCAAGGAAGGAAATTACACTTTTTTCCCCACTACAGAGGACTGTATTCAGCATTTTCCCTGTCATTCGTGTTTTCCTCTGTAAACTCTAGAAACCCACTTTCATATATTGATAAATTCAATGCTGTAAGGAACAATTTTTTCTTATGTGTTCTGCTGTTCTTACCTCATCACTAATGCAGAATAACTCAGTGATGAAAAACTGTGCAGTGTAGTTTAACAGAATGGTCGTGTCCAGGTCATCCTTGCTAATGAATGAGAGGTGTATCATTGATTTCCTGAAAATCATTTGTATGTATCATTAGAAAATATTATGATTTTTTTCCTGCGACTTATCTTTCTGATTTGCTTGATTACACCAAATAGTAAGACACTCATAAACCTGCTTACTCTAACTTAGGTGTGAGGTCCAGGGGTCCAGAGCGTGCTGGTTGGCAGAGAGGGGATTAAAAGTCAGGGTGGAATTCAGACATGGCTATAGACAATCTGGAATTGATTCCATTCCTAAACAACAAATCAACAAAACAAAACCCATCATTATCTGGAAGCCTAACTTGAGTGTTCTGTTAGTCAGGAATAGTAATCCTTGCTTTCACTGGCAAGGTTGAATCCTGTAATATTAGTTAGAAAATAGAGATTCTGGCTTTTTACTCTCAGAAGAACCTCTCCAGGTGATATGAGGAGAGGACAAGATGAAATTTTGTTTTGCTCTGCATTTTGGTTCCAAATCATGCTTTACAAGTAAATTGCAAATTTGTAGTGGGACTTGTTCTATAAACAACAAAATTACTTCATGGCCTGTTGGTTGTATCTTAGCCCATTAATTAAAAATAAATGTGCTTTGTTTCATTTTCATGAAAATAGAGAAATTATATATCATCTTAGACTGTAGATTCTAAAGAAATGTAATACTTGAACTAAATCTAAAGCTTTCTATACCTTATGTATCTTTCTATGCCTACTAAGCAATTTATGTGGTGGATAAATGTTTTACTATGTTTGACTTGTTTTTCTTTGGCATGTGGATGTTGGCATGTTTTTAATTGGCATGTAGATTTTCAGTTCAGTTTTTTAATGATCCAGGATGGATGTGTTTGTTGTTGCTTCCTAAATGTTTCAGTGAAAATAATTCCTTTGCTCCAAAAACAACTATCTGGTTTATAATGCTTATGTTTTTTGAATTTTTCCATTACTTTTCTGTGAATTGCGTGTGGCACTGTGGAAACAAACTAGACTTTGCCTTCACACAGACCAGATTGAATCCCAACATTGTCATGTAATAGTTGCATGAATAGCTGTGACAGCCTCAGTTTCCTCACCAATAAAACTACATTATGGATTTCTTATAATGTTCCTCTAGCATTATGCCTAGTATATGGTAAGCAGCCAATAAGTATTACTTCTTTCTATTTTCTTTCCTTTATATTTTGTTTGTCTTCTTTATCGAATAGAACCTTTGGTAATTTTGTTATAGTTTAAGGTAATTTATATAAAGAGCACTTTTAATGGTGAATGAAAAGACTGTCAGTTACTAAATTTGGTCTGCATGGCGTCTGATCTTCAGTCAAGGCCTTGCTTTTTTCCATTCTTTCAAAAAATGCTTATTACACAGTTTTGTGGCACATTCAAAATAAGTACTTGTGCCAGAATATCCTGCAAGATCCTTGTGCTAGAAGCTTTGTATACCTTGTCTAATCCTCATAACTCTATAAGGTAGATATACTTTCTTTTTTATTGAAGAGCAAATTGAGGATCATATCAGGAAAGCTTTTAAAAACGTTTATGTACTAATGGGCCAATCAGTGGATTAAAATACATGTGGTATACTGTAAAATGATCTTTTGCCATTGGAGAGTGAAGGTTCCATTATCAGATCAGAGTAGTCTCCATTGGGGCTTCAGAGTAGTGGTTGTCAAGAAGCTGTGAGGGAGTTGAGCTACTGCAGTTATTTGTGATATTTGAGGCATCCTTGAAGTCAGTATGCACTGTTGCCATTTCAGCGTGCTTTGACCAAGGTGTTTTTCTTTTTTTCCGTCTTCTTCCATAATGTGGCTTGTCAATTAATTCTTAAATCTTCAAAATGTGAGTATCTTCCTTAATTTTCACCACTTTATCTTTGGCTATTGCAATAACATTGCATTTTTCCCCCTTATACAGTCTTTGTAATGATTCTAATTATATCAAAAGGAAAATCTAGCATGGGTATGGATTTTTTTTTTTTTTTTTTTTACATTTGGTTTAGTGTTTTAGTTTTTCAGGGTTCACATTTAAAAAAAACAAAACAATGATCTATACCTAGTTCTTCTTTTCTGTTAGAAAGGAAGATTAGGTCTTAGTATATTTTATTATTGTTGATATAATGTTCCACTAATGCTTAATATTGATCTTTTCTCATATATATTTATATATGTTATAAAAGAGAACTTGCTTCACAATTATCTGCTTCTTATTTACATGAAATATGAGTGTTAAAGAAATACAGACAAATGTTTAGAATACATTAGTGCCAAGTTTGAGTTTTTATCTTATTGGCATAGGAATTTACAATGATTCATTGGGTTATTTCTTTATGTAACTGGCTGATTCCAGTTTAAACATACCCTTGCCCCAACAGTGATTTACTTTATTTAGAACCACAATCTGATGAGTGCAGAGACAAACTCAACCTAACATCCAAATCTTTGATTTTGTAGTTATTAAAATATTAATATACTAATTAACATCATGTTGACAATCATCTGGGAATACTTTTTAGTATGAAAACTTTGAATATTTTCTTACTTCTAAAATCCGGGTTACTCATTTATGCTCTTTTCAAAGTGTAGTTTATCCAGTGGTATTATTAGTTACTTTGGAAAGCAGATAAGTATCAGAAATGTTTGGATTTTCTTTACATATTCTAAAGGCTTGCTTTAAATGATAGTCAAGCATCATAGGCTGCTAAGTATTTTTGGATGTGGTTTGTTGTTGAATGTTTACTTGAGGCAAATAATAGTGGGCCCTTTTGGGATTATTTTGCCTTGCTGAACTTAATTTCTGAAGATTTTAAATATGGTACATGAGACAGGTTTTCTTCTGTCTGCCTGCCTATAGCACGAGTTCTTTGTCACCAGTATTTTTTTTTTGTTGTTAATATGTCCCACATGTCAAGCTGTTTCCTATATAGAACAGTATCAAGAATATAGACCCTAATTAATTCTGTATTGGGTGGAAAATGAGAGACAATCAGTTTCAGAACCATCTTAACATCTTAGGGAATTGTTTTTCCAACACTGCTAGGATATTAGATCCAAGAGCTAAGAATTATTTTTGTTTCTCTTAGATTACAAGTCAGGCAGTTTCTGTGATGAGGGAAATATTCCTTGTATCCAGAAAATGCTGTCATCAGATGGAAAGTACAGATTGAAATAAGGAGAGGGAGTCTCGGAAGAGAGCTTTTTAGCTTTGTTACGTTTATGACAGTAGGAAATGTGTGTTCTCATTCTAACGAATGTTTTAAAATGATTTTGGCATTTCTGTTTCTTTGGAGATATTTTGTGTCCTTTCTTTTATTTCTCCTAATTTAAAATTTCTGGCTTTACTTATCTATTTGAAAGATTATCAAGACCGAGTATTATGGTTTGTCATCACAAGTTGGTAGTTGAAAGTGTTCGTTATGTTTTTGAGCGTCTCCTTTATCAAAGTTAATAGACCACTAATATGAAAGTTCATTATGTCATTCTTTAAAATCCCAAGAAGAATCTGTGTGTTGGGGGAAGGGAGTAGCAGGAGGGAGAAGTTAATTGTTCAAGATAGATGGCTAAAATGGCTTAGCAAGTGGGGAGACTTAACTGCTTATAGTCTATGGAGATTATTTGAGATCAGATTTCTCTTACAATTTAGAACATTTAGTAAACAAATTCAAACTATATGGTGCTGGATTCTAAATCACAGAAGTTAGATTAGTCTACGGTTATGTTTTTTTTTTTTTTTAATTTGTACTAGTTCTCTGTTATATGATCACCTTATATGTGTAGCTATTTTAAAATCTTAATCCATTCTCCAACTTTAACTTTACATAAGGTAACCAAAATTTATTATATTTCAGGATGACCTAAATTCATATCAAAGAATCTTAGTCACTAAGAGGGAGAGGCATAAGAAAGCGTGGGTATGGCGCAGGTGGATTTTCAGATCCCAGTTAGAAAATCATCATTAAATATATCAGCTGAGAAATTTGGTTTGTATATTATTGAGAGAAACTAAATCCAAAGACTTCACAAACATCTTTTTTAAGATCAGTTCCAAAATAGAAAGGTAGCACTTCCTCTTGGAAACTTTCAAGTACCAAGAAAATGGAAACTTTACAAGGAGATGAACCGCTTCTGGCTTTTCAGTGGCCCCATAACTGCTAATTTACCCTCTCTATATAAAAGCCCTTGACAGCTGAGTTCCACCTATTTGCCATGGTCACACCAAGGAAAAAGTGTTTTATTAATTATTTTATTTATTTATTTATTTATTTATTTATTTATTTGTTGAGATGGGATCTTGCTCTGTCACACAGGCAAGCTCTTGCAGTGGCAAGATCAAAGCTCACTGTAGCCTACCACTCAGGCTCAAGCTGTCCTCCCGCCTCAGCCTCCTGAATAGCTGGGAATACAGATGTGTGCCACCACACTTGGCTAATTTATTTTTTGTAGAGACAGGGCTCCCTATATTGCCCAAACTGGTCCCAAACTCCCAGTCTCAGCAATTCTCCCACCTTGGCCTCCCAAATTGTTGAGATTGCAGGCATGAGCCACCACACCCAGCCGAGGGAAGGGTTTTGAGAGAATGTATTCTAGCTGTTTTTTTGTTTTTGTTTCTTTTCCACATTATCTTTAGATTTCACTCTACTTGGGACCTAAGAACTGAATTCAATTTTATATATCACTGTTTGCTTCAAATTACTGTATAAACACTAGTGAGATAAATATGTCTAGATTTTTTTTTACATGGATTGTGGGTCTGATATTAGAGGTTGTTTGTTATGGTTTGAATCTGTGTCCCCATCCAAATCTCACATTGAATTGTAATCATCAGTGTTGGATGTGGGGCCTGGCGGGAGGTGATTGGATCATGGGGGCAAATTTCTCATGAACGGTTTAGTACCATCCTCTTGGTACTGTCTTCACAATAGTGAGAGAGTTCTTGCAAGATCTGGTCGTTTAAAAGTATGTGGCACCTCCTATCCCTTCTTGCTCCTGCTTTTGCCATGTGTGATGCCTGCTCACCCTTTGCCTTCTGCCATGATTGTAAGCTTCCTGAGGCCTTCCCAGAACCAGATGCTGCTGTGCTTCCTGTGTAGCCTGCAGCACTGTGAGCCAGTTATACCTCTTTGCTTTATAAATTACCCAGTCTCAGGTATTTCTTTATAGCAATGTGAGAACAGCCTAATACATTGTTTTTAGCTGGTATAAAAACATTATTTTGGCTGGGCGCGGTGGCTCACGCCTGTAATCCCAGCACTTTGGGAGGCCGAGACGGGCGGATCACAAGGTCAGGAGATTGAGACCATCCTGGCTAACACGGTGAAACCCCGTCTCTACTAAAAATACAAAAAATTAGCCGGGCGTGGTAGCGGGCGCCTGTAGTCCCAGCTACTTGGGAGGCTGAGGCAGGAGAATGGCATGAACCCAGGAGGCGGAGCTTGCAGTGAACCGAGATCACGCCACTGCACTCCAGCCTGGGTGGCAGAGCAAAGACTCTGTCTCAAAACAAAACAAAACAAAATAAAACATTATTTTGTTTTTTCGTTTGAGACAGAGTCTCACTTTGTCATCCAGTGGTGTGATCTCAGCTCACTGCAGCCTCCGCCTTCTGGATTCAAGTGATTCTTGTGCCTTAGCCTCCTGAGTAGCTGGGATGACAGGCACCCACCACTATGCCCAGCTAATGTTTTGTATTTTTAGTAGAGATGGGGGTTTTCACCATGTGGGCCATACTGGTCTCGGAACTACTGGCCTCAAGTGATCTGCCCGCCTCAGCCTCCCAAAGTACTGGGATTACAGGTGTGAGCCATCACACCCAGCAATGTGGATCAATTTAATAATGCATTCACTCAGCAAACTTTTATTAAGCACATATTCCATAACCAAGAATTAGGAATACAGAGATAAATAAGAGATGTTTCCTGCCCTGAGGGTCTCATTGTCTGTCTCTAAAGTCTTAAACTTTAGCACAGAGAAATGTGAGGCTCAATTAGCTGGTCTAGATAAGGTCATTCAACTCCCAGATATGAAAAACAATGAACTACCAAGGCAAAGCACAAATTGTTGGTGTTGATAATCTATTTTATTTTGTCTGGAAAACCTTGGAAATAAGATTCTAGTAAACAGTGGAATTGTTTCTCCTTAGAGAATTTGGTAGTCATTACTCAATGTTTTAATAAACATTTCCCCAGGGTCTACTATTTGTAAGCATCATGATCAGCACTAGAGATATAAAATATATGAGATAGAGTGTTTTACTTTTGAGCAGGTCAGCGGGGGAGACAGCTATATATGCAAATAATTACAGTATGGTGGGGATAGACATTGTATCATTGAATTCTGTACCAAGTGATTTCTATTGGTAGGAGTGACACTAGGGAGTAAAGAGGGACTAAGGAGGTCAGGTAACAGTGACACTGGGCAATAAAGAGAAACTAAGGTCACAAGGCCAAAAATCCTAGGTGACTGAAGGAAGCAGCCAGTTTTGCCTAGGAGAGTCTTTCAGAAGCTCTTTACTTTTACATCGTGTATTAGCAATTTCAATGATGATTACCAAGAGAAAAACAAAAGTAAATTTTAAAGCACAAGAATATCTTTGTTACAAAGAAGGCATTTTGTTATTTATAATAAAATCTCATGTTGGTTCTGCTTTGCAGTTGACCTTTTAACGAATTTTTCATTGGGAGCAGCTTCCCACTTTGCAAATGAAGAAAGTAAACAAAGAACGAGTAAAAGATCATCCATAGTGATACTGCCAGAAACAGCGGTGAGTTTGCTCTGCTTTAAATGGGTTAGTCTATAAATTTGGTATTAGAAGGTCTATAACATTAGAACAGATAGCCTTGTAGGGTAGAACTACTTAAGAGGGATTGATGGTGCACAAAATTAGAAAACAGTGGTCCACATTCAATATTTTTATTTTATATATTGGCTAGTTGAAGTGGTTGGTGTTCTTATTCCTTAAAACCTATCAAAAAGTAAAACACTTCAAAGAACCTTTTATCTCAGTGTTCTAGGTCTGTCTATTAGCCAAAGTGCCCTTTTCCATTATTATCACAAGCCACTCTTAGAATCTTCTCTGCATCCAACAAAAATTTCCTGTCTGGCAGTTACAATCAGTTTTGGTTTACTTTACTTTCTTTTGTTTAAGAACTTTCAAAAATCAGTGATAAACTCTTTGGTTACTTCAGAGATAATGAGTATAATCAATATACACTTATTTTTCCTTTTATTTGAGATTTTCTTCAACAATTCTGCTCCTTTTTAAAAAAAGGTGTTTGTAGATCACTCAAAAGATTTAAAGCCTTGAGTTTTGTAAGTGCTGCTTGGGCATGCTTTTTTTCGTTTTTTAAACTACATTTGGGGCAAATTATTTCTTACCTTCCATTTGCCAGAATTTCACCTGTTATAGACCAGAATAATTTCTCCACCTTTTCTGTAAGAATAGTTTAAAAGGTAAGTGCTAGTAGGACATTAGATCAGAGTAATCACTAAATTTCAAAGTATTATATCATAATGATTATGAATATTGTTACAGCTGGAGGCAGTCTTCTTTGGATCCTATTAGGTTGTCTTCTTGGTTCTAGTGCAAGGTGTGGCAAAGCTTTACTTTTGAATTAGCATTTTATATTTTTGCCATCTTCAGAGAGTTTGTAGAACAATGACCACATTGTTAGGTGGTTCGTGGTTCAGGAAAGCAAATACTAACTCTGACTGTAGTAGCTACCTGAAGCACCTGTTGAGGATTAGGAGGATTGTAGGGGACATTTGGTAAGGAGGGGTGTCATCTGTTAGCATCTGGCATGATTGCAAGCTAGGAAGGGAGTGAGTGGGTTTTGTGTTACTTATGCCACATGTTTGCTAAATTAATAAAGGAGAATTAGAATAGGTATTTCATCCCACTTATAAATTAATGAGTCATTCTTACCATATCCCTCTTCAGATAATCATTCTCTCTGTTCACATACCTCCAGTGAGAAGCTCACTGCCTGCCTGAGATCCCACTCTGTCGTTGGACAGCTATGTTAGAAATTCTCCCCTGTAGTATAATTTTTCTTCCCATACATTTATTACTGTGTGTATCGAACATTTATGAAACCCTAATGTAAGGGGTTTCTGGCAAGGATTAATTATGAGATTTTGTGTCATTTATCCTTTTTGCCCATTTGAAAACTTTTAAGTTAAATATTCACAGGAAGTTGCCAATATAATACAGAGATCTCCTGTCTACTCTTCACCAGTTACCCCCAATCATAACATCTTGC
Source organism: Macaca thibetana thibetana (assembly GCF_024542745.1). Classification (NCBI taxonomy): domain Eukaryota; kingdom Metazoa; phylum Chordata; class Mammalia; order Primates; family Cercopithecidae; genus Macaca; species Macaca thibetana. Next base: position 162,182,151 of record NC_065584.1, on the reverse strand, counting down.
AAAACAATATTATAATAGCAAAACCATAAAATTGACAATGGTATAATGCATAAACCTTATTCAGATTTCACTAGTTTATATACATTTGTGTGTGTGTGTATGTGTGTGTGTATGCATGCATGCATGCAATTTTGTTACCTGTGTAGATTTGTCTAACTATCAAAATAGTCAAGATACAGAACTGTTCCATACCTACAAAGATCTCCCTTATGCAACCCCTTTATAGTTACCGTCAGTCTTCCCTCCGCCTGCCAATTCCTGGTCCCTGGCAACCATTAATCTGCTCTCCATTTCTGAAATGTCATCATTTTGAGAATGCTATTTAAATGGAATCATACAGTATTTGTATATAGCCTTTTAGATTGGCTTTTTACACCCAACATGATTCCCTTGAGATCTATCCAAATTGTTACGTATATCAGTAGTTACGCTGGTTGGTGTTCTTTTTAATAATTACAGATATCTTTCCTTCTAAGACTTCAATAAACATTTGCCTAACTATATGAACATTTGAAATATTATAAAAGTGATTAAACTTGTAGAGCTGTTCAATTTGAATTCGGTCATTTTACAGTGCATAGGATATCTCAGCTTTGATAATTTGTTGCTGAGCTGTGAGGGTTAATGAGGAGTGGAAGACTGAGAGTCAGGAGACCCCATTCTTCTGTCTGTTTTTAACCAGCTCTGGGAACACATACTCATGATTCAATTCATTTGTGCTGCTGCTAATGTGGCCAAGGGTTGTCTCCGTGATAAGGTAGTTGTCAGGATGAAATGAGACATGAAAGTCAAAATATAAATTTACCTATAGCATGTCAAACAAAAATAAATGTACAAGGTACAAATGAAAAGGAAATATACCGAAGTATTCATTGTGATTGTGTCTGGTATAATGAGATTGATAACAATAGGTTGTTTAGTTTTTTAAAAAAGAATTTACCTTTATTTTCTAATTTTTCCATAATGAAGGCATATTTTATCTTTGTTTTTCCGTTCATAAAAATAATGCATACTTACTAAACATTGAAACATGATGGATATGTACACTAGGAAATAACTTACTGAAATTCCCCACCCAGACTAACGATTTTGAACTCTTTGTTGTATTTGTTTTCTATGCACATAGTAAGCTTTTGTTATTATTGAAACAGAAAATGAGAATTTGCTGTGCATATTGTTTTGCATCTCATTTATTTATTTAAGACAGAGTCTTGCTCTGTTGCCCAGGCTGGAGTGCAGTGGTGCCATCTCAGTTCACTGCAACCTCCACCTTCCGAGTTCAAGCAATTCTCCTGCCTCAGCCTCCTAAGTAGCTGGGACTACAGGCGCATGCCACCGCTCCCAGCTAATTTTTGTATTTTTTAGTAGAGACGGGGTTTCACCATGTTGGCCAGGCAGGTCTCGAACTCCCGGCCTCAGGTTATCTGCCTGCCTCAGCCTCCCAAAGTGCTGGGATTACACGTGTGAGCCACTGCTCCCGGCCACATCTTATTTTTCACTAAGCTATCCTGAACATTTTTCCATAGGGATACATTTAGTTTCCAATACCTATATTGTTACTTCACTGTGTACATGTAGTATTCATGCATTTAGTCAGCTATTATTCATTGAATACTTGCTGCGTTTAAGGCACCATGGTGGGGAAACTACGATGAATAATATATGAAGCTTACAATTTTGTGGGAAGACAGGCATTAATAACGATTAATTTCTCAATTGACCATTTGATTACAAATGTTATAAGCGCTAGGAAAGAGCAGTACAGGGAGCTATGTTAAGTGCCTATTAGAAAGACTTAACCTGCTTTGGGAACCAGAGAGAATTTTTCAGAGAAAATAACTTTGTGATAAAATTGAAGTACGTTTATGTAAGAATTAGGAAATGGGTGATGAAGGAATAGTACATAGATAAATAGAAGGCTGTATGTCAAAATGGCAATCATTTATTTGTGGGTGATGGCATTACAGAAGTTTTAAAAGTCTCTATTTTCTAATTTTTCTATGGTGAACATGTGTTTATCATTTGACTAAAATAGAAAAACTAAACCTGTTGGGTATGTGAATACACATGCACATAAAGAAAAACAAAACTGATAAAATATATCTCACAGTGTTAATACTGTGGTGGCATTACAGTTAGCTATTGGATTTTTTTAAACAGGGTTTTTAAGAGCAGTTTTAGATTTACAGAAAAATTGAGAAGATGGTACAAGAGTTTCCATATGCCCTCCCCCCAATACACACATATCCTATCATATAGCTTCCCCTTTTATTTACATTTTATGGTGTATTTGTTACAGTGAATAAACCGATATTGATACATTATTATTAGCTCAAGTTCATAGTTTATTCAAATTTCCTTAGTTTTTACCTATATCATTTTTCTGTTTCAGGATCTCATTCAGGATACCACACTTACATTTAGTTTTCAGGTCTTCTTCTTCTTCTCTTATCTGTGATAATTTCTCTGATATTCTTTATTTTTTATGTTCTTGACAATTTGGAGGAGTACTGGTGAGGGATATTGTAGAATGTCCCTCTTTTGGGATTTGTCCAGTGTTTTTCTCATGATTAGCCTCATGGGTTTTTTCCTGTACATATGTATATAGTAGTTGTTGTTGTTGATTTTTATTTTTTATTTTTTTCATATGTGTTTTTGAAAGGAAGACCACAGAACTAAAGTACCATTCTCATCAGATCATATCAAGGGTATATACTGTCAGCATGACTTATCACTGTTGATGTTAACCTTGATCACTGGCTGAGGTAGTGTTTGCCAGGTTTCTCCATTGTAAAGTTATTCTTTTCCCCTTTTCCGTATACTACTCTTTAAAAGGAAGTCTTGGCCAGGCACGGTGGCTCACACCTGTAATCCCAGCACTTTGGGAGGCCGAGGTGGGCAGATAATCTGAGGTCAGGAGTTCGAGACCAGCCTGACCAACATGGAGAAATCCCGTCTGTACTAAAAAAAAAAAAAAAGAAAGAAAGAAAGAAAAAATACAACATTAGCCAGGCATGGTGGCGCATGCCTGTAATCCTAGCTACTCGGGAGGCTGAGGCAGGAGAATCGCTTGAACCCAGGAGGTAGAGGTTGCGGTGAGCCGAGCTCGCCCCATTGCACTCCAGCCTGGGCAACAAGAGTGAAACGCCATCTCAAAATATACAAAAAATAAATAAAATAAAAGGAAGTCTTTATGCACAGCCTATGTTAGGCTGTACTTCCTAGAGGAGGTGAATAAAGTATTTGATTATTCTGCCTAGGAGATTTGTTTATTCTTCCTCATTTATTTACTTACTCAATTATTTATATTGGTATGAACTTGAAGACTCATTTTATACTTTGGATTTTAATACAGTACTACTTTATTTTATTGCTCATATTGTTTCAGCTTTAACCATTGGAAGTTCTTTCGGTTGCCTCCTGTGCCCCTTTGACATACCCATATCAACAAGATTTTGTGTGTGTATTTAAGCATTTAAAAAATTTTCTGACACTACAAAGTGCCCCAGATTTATCTTGTGTATCTCCTGCGATAGACCTAGAAATAGCCATTTTTGCCAAAGAGCCTTCCTTTTATTAGAGAATAGGGTAAGAAACCAAAATCTAGATATTATTTTGTTTTTGCTTAATATTCTTGTCCTACTTCTGGTTTTTCCATTTATTTTAAAAGACTTCTGATAAGCCAAATATAAATTCTGCCATGTTAAATGTATTTTGGCTCATTAAATATCCATTTCTAACTACCTTGTCTTTCCCTTCCTTCTCCCTTTAGACATCTTTCAGCTAGGGTTGGCCCTGTGACACAGTGCTGGCCAGGGACATGTAAGTACAAGTCCACTGGGAAGAGCTTTCTTTCCGTAATCAAAAATCAAAACCTTATGGGAGATATTTTTAGGCCTTCAGCCTTCTTCCCACCAGGAATATGGAAATGATGCCTGGAGGTTCATCATGAGTATGAAAACAAATTCGAAGGAATGCACAGCAGATGGATAGAAGGACCCTTGTTTTGTGATGTCATTGATGACCTGCAGTCGAACCATTCCTGGTCTGCCCAGCCCCAGACTACTGATTGCCTAAAATAAAATCCTGTGTGTTTAAATTGTTGTTACCTGGTTTTTCTGTAATTGTAGCCCCACACATAGTCTTAGCCAATTCAGTTATTTATTTGGTTGGCAGAATTGTTATTCGTTTATTTATAAAATACTTGTTGAAGACCTACCATGCGTAAGTCTTTGGAACACAAAGAAAGAAGCTCTTATCAGTCAGTATTGGCTCCATACTCTCTGAACCCAGGTTTGATAATGATGTACAGAATAGGATAATTACATGAGTAACTATAATTAAAAATGGAATATAGTAATATGTGTCACTTAGTTGGTCATAGTTACCTGTCATCTGTTACTGTAATATATTTCTCTTATTGTGTTCTCTGTATCAGCAAAAGGTTTCACTATTTACCTAGTTTCAGAACAGAAACCCAGGAGTAGTACTAGTCCCTTTATTTTCTCTTAACTCCCCTTGCCCTGTTTTTCCTAGCTTGTAAAAATTTTTTGGTCCCATTTTCTTTATTTCCCTTACTCCTGCATTAATTATGACCATCATAAATTTCTCTCACACTGTTCATACAACTCTGCATACCCAGTAACACTATTCCTAGTATTCATCCCTCTCCACACTACTGACTAGACAGTCTTTCTAAAGGCACTTTAAAATCTTGTTTCTCTCTTCAGTAAAATTGTATATTGGCTCTGCATAGTCTCTAGCGTAAAGTTCAAATTTTTTCTCTTGTGAAAGCCCTTCAGGATCTGAACCTGCCTGGCTATCCACCTCCACCTTATGGCATTATCCCCATTACACAGTTCCCCCACCAGACACACACCTTATCTCATTCCAAACATTTAACAACTTCTGCCTTTAGTTTTCTTTTTTTTTCTTTTCTTTTTCTTTTTTTCTTTTTTTGGGAATTGGAATCTTGCTCTATTTCCCAGGCTAGAGTGCAGTGGTGCAATCTCGGCTTGCTGCAACCTCCGCCTCTTGGGTTCAAGCAATTCTCCTGCCTCAGCCTCCCGAGTAGCTAGGATTACAGGCACCTGCCAGCATGCCTAATTTTTGTATTTTTAGTAGAGACAGGGTTTCACCATGTTGTCCAGGCTAGACTTCGAACTCCTTACCTCAAGTGATCCGCCTGCCTCTGCCTCGCAAAGTGTTGGGATTACAGGTGTGAGCCACTACACCCGGCCTGCCTTTAGTTTTCTATGTCCTCATTTATTTCCAGACATTCCTTCAACCCTGAAATTCTTACTACTCCCAATGCCTTTTAGGCCTTAATTAAGACTTAGAGCTGGTCATTCAGAAAACTTCTGGATTCTCAACCTATCCCTGTCAAGAATTCCTGTACCCAGCCTCTGTTATTGCATAGTAACTATGGCAGTTTTCATACTGGAGATGCCTCTTGAATTCATCTACTTCCGTCTTCATTACCACCACTTTGTTCTAGGCTGCCATCATAATAACCTATTTAAATAATCTGTCTGCACCTACTTTGATAACTTGTAAAATCTATTCTTTAACCAGTATCCAGTGATTTTTCAAACTACAGATCTGATAATTATGGTCCTGTGTTTAAAAAATGTTCTCTGGTTTCCTAATGATCTTAGGCTGCAAACTAATACCTAAAATGTCCTGCATAGGTTTGTTCCTACCTACCTACTTCTCAAGCCTCATTGAATTTTTGTTTGTTTGTTTAGTTCTTTAAACATAACATGTTCCCTCTCATCTCAGAACCTTTGCACGTGGCATTCCCCTGTCCGAAACATTTATCAGTTAGATTTCATCCTTCAGATCTCAACATTTCTTCAGGCTATCCGCAAGCCAGGTCTAGGTCAGATTCCTTTGTTATATGTTTTACTTTCCATGTCTTTTGCATAAACTTATATAGTTGAGCAAGCTGACAAACACATAGTTGCATTTAATTTTCAACAATGGTTGTAACTCCCATCTAAAAGTAGCTTTTCTGCATGTGCCATTCTAGAAACCTTCAGTTGTATACAACTGGTCATTTCACTCATCTCATTCGACTCCTGTCCCGTTTGGACTTCAGGGTCCAAACTACTTAAATGTGGCTCTTGTCAGCACCCTAGGTTCCTTTGCACAAAACCTTTTTTACGACCCAAGCCATTTGTTCTCCGGTTTTTAGTTGTGGTTTATTTTTTGTGCTTTGATATGAAACCTGCAGAGAAAGCTGTTGTTTACTTTGTTCAGAAAAGTTCTGAGTAATTTAAGTTCTGCTTAAACAGTGCTATGACCAAGCTAGGAACAAAAGAGACTTGTAAAAGGAGTGACTCAGGGACCCCAGACTTAAAGCTATTAGTTTGAACTTTTGTATGATTTCATGAACTCCTGAAAAACATCCAGATTTGGCCATAAGTTTAAACATATATCACAAAGTCGTAGGCTCAAGCGTTCAAAGAGGCTTTAGAGTTACTGAGTTTTAGTCCAGCCACCTCTATTCAATGTCAGTTGGTTTCTGAATGTTCTCTACCACCCATACATAAGAGATTGTCTGCTTTCCATGTAGTGAGCAGAAACCTGTCTCCTTACAAATTTAGTCCACTAGTGTGGGTTCTTAGCACTGTTTGTGAAATGACAACTTAGGCATGAGAAGACAGCTACCATGTTCTCCCTAAATAGTTTTTCTCCAGGAAGAATAGCCACAGTTCCTCATATGTTCTTTTATTGTCCTGTTTGAATATTTAAAGTTTTGATTGTTTGAATGTTTTGCATTACTCACCACTATGTCCTTTTCCATTAGTATAAATAATAAAGGTGATTGTATATAAAACAAGTTAATAGTTTTTTATGGCAAATAAAAAATATGCAATGGCAAATTAGTTGTGAGATTATGAAATACTACTTGGTGTTTAGCTCACAGATCTAAAAAGCTATTTAGGCATTTTTGGTGGATTAAATAAAGGGTGGGGACAGAGGATAGTTGAAGGAAACTGGAATAGGTGATGATTTATGTAATGTGTGACCGCTTCCTTCACTTTCTTACACCATTACATTTGCATATTACTATCACTTTCAATCTGTCATCAGCTGTTTTATTTTATAAATGCAATGTATTCAACATTTTGCAACCACCACATGTAGATTGTTGATTTTCTGGAAGCTGTGAAGGTGTTTTTTTCTTTTTTTTCCCCTTGCTGGAAAATACACAATCTGTCATTAATTATAAAACTTGTGGCAGCCTTATATGTCCTTCCTTCTGTCTGTGCAGAATACAGATTTACTACTTGCTGCTTCAATTAGGAGAGTCAAAAGCAATGGTGGCAGCCGAACTTTTCTATGAACTTCAAAGTCCTAAGCATAATTTGTCAGGGGTTTCTAAGGTTTCTCTTTTAACTTTTCCTTTATCTTACTTTGGGATAAAACCTCCATAAATGAGAAAAGACATACTCATCTTTGGTAATGACACAAACTTGTTTCTTTCTGATGTTTTGCCACTCAGGTGCTAAAGTATTAATATCAAAGAAAATTATAAAATGACTTTATACTAATTATTTTATTTGCAGCAAACACTGGAAAAGGAATATTCTTTTACCTGATGTTTGTGGTTTTACTCCTACTCCTGAAATGCAGACATTTCAAATGGAATCTTTCCAATGTACAGCTTTTTCTGGATTTTATTTTTTTTTGGCTTTGATTTTGTATTGTATACAGTAAAATTTTTGCATGATGTCATCTTGTTGACCCAGCTTTGAGCAGAAGTTTTAGTATCCACAGCGTCTCAGTAGTTTAGCTTGTTTTTTCTTCTCCCTCATTGTAACATTTGTTGAAAGGTGCAGGACCAAGAAAGGTCCTTGTGCAACATAAGCAAGCATTTAATTGAGGGGTAATGCCTATGGTACCAGAGTATGTGAAGTGAAACAGAGATGCTTAATCAGCCACAAAAGCTATTTACTGCTTCGTAAACCTCAGTGCTCAGTGTCATAAATATTATTACTGTTCTAGGACTTCAGAAAAGCAATGAAATATCAAAACTGATTTTTCCCTACTGTTAAAGTATGGAAAGCTTTCCTCCTAATAGAACTTGTAATGAAGCTGACATTTTGGAGAAGCATACGTAACTGAAATTTATTAACTGGAATGTGATCAGAAGGGACTTAAATACAAATGAGGGGTATGTTGAAAGTAAAGCACGGAGGATAAGGTTTTATCTCTATTAACCCTGAAGTTATACAGAGGAATAAGTCACATAATATTGCCATATATATTTCAAACGCCTACATGGGCATGGACAAATAGATGCTTTCCATCCATTAGCTTAAATCTTTATAGCAACTCTGTAAACTAAGTTGGTTCCAGTTTTACAAATGAGAACATGGAAGCTCAGAGAGATAAAGTCACACAGATGTGTCTGATAATGCCTATGCTCTTTCTAGTACTTCAAACTGTTTATTAGATGAAAGCTTGTATTAAAATAGCCTTTAAAATATTTTTTCTGTTGAATATCTATTAGTATACCTGAAAAGCTCAATTGTGCCATGTTAATTCTTAAATTTTTAACCTTTTATTTGTTCTGTTTTCAACATTTAATAAGCAGCTAGTATATTCCTAACACTAAGTATTATGAAGACTGTAACTAAATAAAGGACAAAAGTATCCTCAGAGTTTCCATAGTTAAGTCTAAAGGAAGATTTAAACTTGAGTTGTTGAAGAAGTCTTATTGATTCCTTCCCACTCAGTCTTCCTCCTCAGAGTTTACCAGGTAAATACCCTAGCCTATACACTCAAAATTTGAGAACAGAATCAAAGAGAGCAAGGTTCTCTTTTCTAATACTTGGACTATTTGCCAGACCCTTTCCAAATTGTATCCCTTCTGTTGAGAGGGGGAAGTACATGCAAAAGCTCAAATGCATAATCCAATTTACTCAATATGATCCAGCTTACAAGCACAAATAAGGAACGAGTTTGTAGTCTTGTTGAAATGCCCTGATAGAGAGAAAATTGTATACAGTGGAAACCAAGAGGAGGTAGTTAGCATAAGACCTCCTGAAGAGGAGAGGTTTTATAAATAAACTGACTGTTGAGAGAAGGCAAAGGAAAGCTGGTTAGTAAGGAAGCTAAGGGAAGGCTTTTGTGATGATTCTAATATTTTATTAACCCAAATGTTTATATCTTTTGATTGATTACACTTCTCTTTCCTTTGTTATCTACTATCACTCTGTAGATCTTTTATTCTGGTAATGTTTTCAAAAGGACTCTATGTTCTTTGTGGAAATGTCAGCATTAGAAGTTTAAAAGCTTCAGTTGTTGACGATTACTTAAGGCAGTTTAACCAAACATTGTGTCCAGTCCCCTCATTTTACACATAAAGAAGCTAAGGTCCAAATAAGCTGTCATACGCTTAATGTCAGATACGGTAAGCATCAGACCTGGGACTTGGCTTGGCTATTAGTCATGGTTTCTGTCCTGAATCTCTAGTTGAAAAATGCATGAAGTTACTTATGGTTTAATAATAAAAATAATTTATGTTTCCATTTGCTATTTTTCTTCATTGGCTTTAAGAGAGAAGTGATTGAAGAAATATGAAGCAATAGAAATAACTGACATAGTCTTATGGGCAATAATTTATTTAGGTAAAACATATGGAACCTTTAATTCAGAAGGTTCAGCTTTCTAAAGAGCAGTCACTTAATTTCGAAAGATATTTATGTACATGCCATCTTTCTAATGTATAATATAGTGGAAAGATAGCAAATTTAATAAAAAGCCTTATTCTGTGAGGTAATGTTGGCAATAGCACTTGTAAGCTCAGATTTATTCATACATTCTTCTTTTAACTGGCCTTTTAACTGAAGTAAAATTGATGGGAAAAGCATGAAGTTATGGAGAGTTTGGAATTGGGATGCCTTTGGTTGACTGTGATTATCATAATGTATTTCAACCTTGAAACTGAGCCCTGGATGACAGAGGAAAGCAGCTGAGACATAAGAAAATGCCAGAGACAAAATAACCTTCAGCCAGTCTATAAAAGGAATGATTAGGCAGTTCGAAATGTAAATGCCAAATTTTATCACACAGCTATTTCCTGGGATTTTAAATGGTTATAACTATTCTTTCTCTGGAACTAGAAATACACTTTAATTCTGAATTGCATAGGAAAGTCTCCTGCATCTACTGTCAGCCTTTTTCTAGTTGCCTTATCCAGGAAATAGTGTATGCAGGTGAACCAAATAATTTCTGAAAAACAATGCAAGTGTTATAAGAGTGAAAGGACAAAAGTGTTCTCAGAATTTCCATAGTTATGTCCAAAGGAGAGTTTAGAACTTGAATTGTTTAAGATGTCTTACTGAGTCCTTTAAAGTCTTAGTCCTTTAAACTCTTCCTGACTAGTTACTCTTCCTCCATCATCTTTCTTAATATACTTTTAAAAATTCAGGACCAAAAAGAGACATAACTAAGCAAAAATGCATGTTAACTGCCATTACAAGGAGAGCAAAATGGGTGGTGCCATATGTACTAATCTTTGCTAGTAAGAATAACCTACAGCATATATAAAATCATGGTGTTATATGTCTAAGTACCTTTCATGTTCTGAAATTCTTGCCGAGACCCTAATCTATTATTAAAAGTAATGGCAAAAACCACAATGGGTTCTACGCTAACCTAATAGTCAGCCCTGCATGTCTGTGGGTTTCATATCTGTGGATTCAACAAACCACAGATTAAAAAATTTGAAAATAAAAAATAGCAGTACAGTAATAAAAATAACACAAATAGAAATACAGTATCACAACTATTTACATAGCAAGTAATCCAGAGGTGATTTAAAGTATACGAGAAGATGTGCACAGGTTATATAAAATACTATGGCATTTTATATAAGGGACTTGATCATCTGCAGATTTTAGTGTTCACAGGGGTCCTGGAACCAATCCCCAACAGATAATGAGAGATAACCATAGCACGCCCTCCCTGTGCCCTACTCATTCTCTATTTTATTCCACCCTATCCACCAGTCAGATTAATTTCCAAAAAACTCCATAGTAATTATCTCTTCTTTTGCCCTGGTCAGGAACTTTTAGTGGCTCCTCATTACATATGTAATTCAGTCTGAGCTCTGGTTCTCTAAATACCTTTCTACCCCTCTTTATAGACCTTCCCCTCTGGCCAATTTTATTCCCTTAATATCCTTTAGCTGCTGTGTGGACTTTCAGTTGTTCCATGCCGCTAATAAAATTTTATCAAGTGACTTAATTTCTCTGGTCTTTTGTTTCCTTGTTGTTATATGGAGGACAGTAGATTTAATGGCCATTATATTTGTTTAGTGATTTCTAATTTATTTATAATTTTTCCATATATTGCTATTTCCTTCCTTCCTTCCTTCCTTTCTTCCTTCCTTCTTTCCTCTCTTTTTTTTTTTTTTTGAAACAGGGTCTTGCTCTGTTGTCCAGGCTAGAGTGCAGTGGTGCAATCTCAGCTCACTATAGCCTCGACCTCCTGGGCTCAAGAGATCCTCCCACCTCAGCCTCCCGAAGAGCTGGGACTACAGGCACACACAAAGATGCCTGACTAATTTTGTTTACCTTTTGTAGAGATGAGGTCTCACTCTGTTGCCCAGGCTGCACTTCATCTTTGTGCCCTTTACAGTAGTGCGTGCAGGAATGATCCACATTGTACAGATAGGAAGCCTCAAGTCCAAGTAGGCTAGGTGATTTGTATATGAAAGTTGTTCTAAAACTTTTTAGTCTCAGGAAGTACCATTTACAGTAGCACTCCCAAAGATGAAATATTTAGGTATAAATCTAAGAAAATGTATATAGGATCGGCTGGGCACAGTGGCTCACGCCTGTAATCCCAGCACTTTGGGAGGCCGAGGCGGGCGAATCATGAGGTCAGGAGATCGAGACCATACTGGCTAACACGGTGAAACACCGTCTCTACTAAAAATACAAAAAAAATTAACTGGACACGGTGGCGGGCACCTGTAGTCCCAGCTACTAGGGGGGCTGAGGCAGGAGAATGGTGTGAACCCAGGAGGCGGAGCTTGCAATGAACCAAGATTGTGCTACCAATGCACTCCAGCCTGGGAGACAGAGCGAGACTCCGCCTCAGAAAAAAAAAAAAAGAGAAAGAAAATGTATATAGGATCTACGGTTAGAAACTATAAAGCACTGATAAAAAATATACATACAGATATCTATAGGTGGAAAACTACAATGCACTAATCAAACAAGATCTAAAGAAATGGAGAGAGATTCTGTGTTCATGGATTGAAATAATATTGTTGTGATGTCAGTTCTTTCCCATTTGATCTATAGACTTGACACAGTCCCAAATCAAAATCCCAGCAAGCTATTTCATAGATGTCAACAAACTGATTCTAAAGCTTATAAGGAAAGCCAAAGACCTAGTATAGTCAATGGAATACTGAAGAAAATTGGCAAAGTTGTAGTACTCACACTACCAGGTTTCAAGGCTTACTATAAGGCCATAGTAATCAAGATACTATTGTGTTGGTGAAAGAATAGACACATAGATTAATAGAACAGGATGGAGAGTCTAAGATAAATTCACACGAATATAGTCAACTGATTTTTAACAAAAGATGATATTTTCAATAAATGGTGCTGGAACAATTGGATGTCCATACCCAAAACAGAACCAAGACACAGGCCTTATAATTTATGCAATAATTAACTCAAAATGGAGCATAGACCTAAATATACCACATGAAACTTATTGAGGAAAACATATACTCAGTTTGGTGATAAATTTTAAAATACAACATCAGTATGATACATGAAAGAAAAATGTTAATAAGTTGTGACTTAGTTAAAATTTAAAACTTCTGTGAAATACTCTATTAAGAGAATGGAAAGACAAGCTATAAATGGGGAGAAAATATTTGTAAAACACACATATAACACTTGAATCCAGAATATACAAAGAACTCTTAAAACTCAACAATAAGAAAATCACCCAATTTAAAAATGGGCAGAAGATCTGAAGGGATACCCCATCAAGGAAAATAAGCAGGTGGCAAAATTAGCACTTAAAAAGATGGTCAACGTTGTATGTCATTAGAGAATTGCAAATTAAAATAATAATGTGGTACTACTACTCACCAATTGGCTGAAATTCAAAACACTGACCAAATTCTGGCGAGGATGTGGTATAACAGGAACTCTCATTCATTGCTTGTGAGAATGTAAAATGTTACAGCCACTTTGGAAAGCAGGCAGTTTCTTACAAAACTAAACATGATCATACCATGCAAATCAGCAGTTATGCTCTTAGGTATTTACCCAACTAATCTGAAAACTTCTATTCACACAAGACCTGTACACAAACATTTATAGCAGCTTTATTTATAATTACCAAAACTGGAAGCATCCAATATGTCCTTCAGTAGGTGCATGGGTAAACTGTGGTACATTCATATAGCGAAATATTAATCAGTACTAAAAAGAAACGAGCTATGAAATCATGAAAAGACATGGATGAATCTTAAATGCACGTTGCCAAGTTAAAGAGATCAGCCTGAAAATGCACTGTGAGTCCAGTTATATGACATTCTAACAAAGGCAAAATTAGAGAGTTGGTAAAAAGATCAATGGTTGCCAGGGACTCGGGAGCAAGGAGATGAGGAGAAAGTTGAATAGGTGAAGAACTAGGACTTTTTTAGGGTGATAAGTATGATGTTACGGTGATGAATATAAGATATTAAGCATTTGTCAAAACCCGGAGAACTTTATAGCAGAAAGAGTGGATCTTAATGTGTACAAATTTTTGAAAACTCATTTAGGAGGTCAGAGATTCCAGGATGGAATGCAAAATGTGGCAAAGAGTCTAAATATAAATGTATCCAATAATCTCACTGAAGGGAGTGAAGAAACAAGTTGCTAATCTAAGTAACTTTGGAAATGAGTGGCATCTGTATGACTGTTTAGTCTTACTGTACTTACTTTAAGCTAAAGGAACTATCCATAAGCCTGGTACTCTATTGATGAAGTTCTGTCCCATGGGGAAGAAGGTATGGGTTAATAATGTTGAAACTACCATGCATGTATACTGGAATTGAACAATTAAGAAAATGGGTGGCAGTTGTTAGAAGCCAGGTTTTTCACTGTTGTAGTGTTGGTTACAGGTAAGCAATGAGAGGCTAAAATGATCCATGTGGTAATGGATTCAAGTTGGAGACATTGATATGAACTCATTTAGCTTAATTTGTAGATACAGATGGTTGCATATGGAAATGTTTATAGATATATGTATATGCACAGGTTAGGGTACATATTTACAATGTACACTAAATCAATGTGTAGTAGAAGCAATGAAACTCCAGTAGCAATTGTCATACCTAGTCCTCAAATCTTGAGGAGTAGGAGTCAGGAGTCAGGGTTATCTAGTGTTAGGAATCAGGATTCCTTGGCGAAGTGGCTGATTCTAACCCTGGGATAGGAAATATACAAGATCTATGGAGCCTCTGTAGTGACAGAAAATAAGAAAGGACTCAAAAAAAAAAAAAAAAAACCCAAGACACAATGATAGAGTATGTCAGGGGGACACAGGAGCCAACTGAAAGTTCTCCAATGACCAAAGCTGGAACAGTTTGAGCAACAAAATAAAAGTATTGTTGGATCATAATCCAATGTATAAAGTAAATATCTATGAACCCTTACTGATATAAACAAATGGTTGATGTTGACCTTGGGAGGGAATAGATAAATCTCCCTTGCAAAAGAATTTCAAATGATTTACTTAGATATTCCACCCTCAAGGGAGTGGGGGCATAACTCTCCACTCCTTATGTTAGGCTGTTGATAGTGACTTTTCTTCAATGAGTGCAGTACAGAAAGGGTAACATTACAATAGAGAAACCTGATAAACTCTACCTCAAGACAGATGATCAGGGTCAGCATCAACAGAGATGTCATGCATCCTTGATTTGATATGATATGATATGATATGATGAAAATGACACTTTACCTGTGTGGTTTTTCTCCCAAAAACACATTGTCCTAGTCTAATGAGAGATCAAATCACAATTTTACAAAACATATGACTAGTAATCTTCAGAACTGTCAAGGTCATCATAATGGGTTGAATGATGATCTCCGCTCCCCTAAAAGATTATGTCCACATCCTAACCTCTAGAACTTGTGAATGTGATCTTATTTGTAAAAAGTGCCTCTGCAGATGTCTTTACATTAAGGATTTTGAGATGATGATCATCCTGGATTATCTGTGGGGCTCTAAATCCAATGAGGCATGTCCTTGTGAGACACAGAAGGTTATAGGCAGAGGAGAAAGCCATGTGAAGACAGGCAGAGATTAGAATGATATAGGCACAAGCATAGGGATCCGTACAGCCACTAGAAGTTAGAAGTGTCAAGGAGTGATTCTTCCCTAGAGACTTCTAAGAGAGTGCAGCCCTGTTCATTACTTGATTTTTTTATTTCTTGTCTCTAGAATCATATAAAAATAAATTTCTGATCACCCGTGGTCAGCAGTTCAAGACCAACCTGGCCAACATGGCAAAACCCCATCTCTACTAAAAAATACAAAAATAAGCTGGGCGTGGTGGCACGTGCCTGTAATCTCAGCTACTCAGGAGGCTGAGGCAGGAGAATCGCTTGAACCTGGAAGGCGGAGGTTGCAGTGAGCTAAACTTGCACCACTGCACTCCAGCCTGGGTGAGAGAGGGAGATACCATCTCAAAAAAATAAATAAATAAAAATAAATTTGCTGTTTTTTTAAGCCATCAAATTTATGGTAATTTGTTATAGCAGCCACAGCAAACAAATACACTCATCAAAAACAAGGAAGGCCTAAGAAACTGTCACAACCAAGACTAGCCTAAGGAGAATAAATATAATGTGATGCCCTAGATAGGACCCTGAAACAGAAAAAGGACATTAAGGAAAAACTGAAGATACCTGAGTAAAATACGGACTTTAGTTAATAATGTATTTATATTGTTTCATTAATTGTGACAAAGGTATCATACTAGTGTAAAATGTTCATAATTGGAGAAACTGGGTGTAGGACACATGGGAACTCTGTGTATTATCTTCACAATTTGTCTATACATCTAAAACTGCTCTAAAATGAAAGGTGTATTGTTTTAAAAAAGAATGAAAAGGAATAGATATCTGTCCTGGGAATAACATGAAACCAGAATATTCCACCCCTCAAAAACAAGGGTTTTCTTTCTTTGGCAATTGTCTGTTGGAGGAAGCCTGCCTACTAACAGTACTCCTCTCTTCCTCAAACATCCTGTGGTCAACCTTGCTGTTCAAGGCAGATGAGACCACTGGGAAAACAGACCTCTTCAGCTACAGCAGAAATCTGTGCAATTATTCATTCTAAACAAATTAGCCCTTTGGCTTTCATACTACTGGCCTTCCTTCCTGAATAATTCAGTCTAAAAGTTTTAAGACAGGGCCCAGGAAGGTGTATGTGCTAGGGTTTCTTGGACAATGACTCATTCTAGGGCTGGCACAGGGAAAGCATAGGACAAGATGTGCTGGACACATCTCCCTGTACCAGAAAGTAAAGTAGAGCTCGAAGAATGAGGGGATTATATCTAAAGGATGCAGAAGCCACCTTGAAGGGGCACTCACTGGCCAATTCTTGAACAGTTTGAGCATCAGACTAAATAGTCATGCTATCAAATCATAGCTCCTTGAATAAAATAGGAACTCATGAGACCATAGTGATCTAATAAATTAGTGGGGAGAAAAAAAGGAATAATGGAACTGGAAAGATCACCATTTGCAAACTATTGTAATCAGTGATCTTTCTTAATTCCATGATTCCTAGCTGATAGGATGCAGTCAGGAACATAGCAGCATTTCTTTGACACTTCTTTCAAAAATGCATAACTGAAATCTAATTTTGAAGAAAAGAAAATTCCAAATTGAGAGACTTTCTACAACATACCCAACATGTAACCTTCAAATTTATAAAGATTATGAAAGTCAAGGAAAAACGTTAGAACTATTCCAGATTTAAAGAGACAAACTTGATGATTAAATGCAACTCGTAATACTCTATTGGATGCTTTTGCTACAAAAGACATTAGTGGAATAATTGGTGAAACTTCACAGACTAGTAATGTATCATTGTTAATTTGTCGATTTTGATGGTCGTATTATGGTTATTTGGGAGAATAATTTTAGAGGAATTATGAACAAGTTATTAGGGATGATGGGACATAATGGCAGCAACTTTCAAATTGAGGAAAAAACTATTCTTGAACTTTCCTGTTTGAAATTATTTTTAAAATTAATTTTTAAAGCTTTCAATAAAAGCCATTGTGAGTTGAGTGTATAAGAGGAGAAATTCATTAAGAATACTTCTGATCAATGAAATATCTCCAGACCTGGAAGAAAATTCAAGCTATTAAAGGGAAATAATGATGATAAAAAATCAATTCTAGAAGAAAGAGATTGTGGAAAGAATTCTTGTAAGAAAAAATCTTATAAATAACCTTGGAAACTTTATATTGGATGAGATTTGGTAGTTACTGCTTTTTGTTGACCCGTTGCATTGCCAAGTGTGGGAGTGGAAGTTTAGCATCCAGCTGGGTCTCACAGGGATTAGAGGGCAGAGAGCCAACTAGCACCACCTTGTACCCACACGAGGGTATATGGTGGTGCTAGTTGGCCTTCTCCCCACGTAGGCACCTCTGCCTAGGTGCTGCTTGATGGGGTGGAAATTTAGCTACTGCTAGGCACTGGTAACGCTAGGGAAACAGAGGAGGGACAGTTTTTTAGAGGTGTAGAAGGAACTTGATTTTGTACATTAACTTAGGAGAACCTGCCAGAGATGAGGAAAAGAAAATTATACAATAGAATTTATAGAATAAATCCAACTGTACCATTTTCCTACCCCTAAACTGTGATCCTTGACATCTCAAGGCATGTGGACTCTATGAATTAAGAATTTTAGAAAGGATAATCTTTAAAGGACCATTTGACTTATTATTTTGTCCAGCAATTTGAGTCTAGATAAGAAATGTGATAAGAGATAGTTGTGTCTCCTCAAAGTTGGAATTAAGGATACCAAACAAAAGAAGCTATAGGACATGTTTTCATTAATAATAAAGATCAAAGGGCAGATTATTTGCTGTGACTTGACCTAAAATACTGTGACATTGTTTGTTTTGTTTTGTTTTTTTTGAGGCGGAGTCTCACTCTGTCGCCCAGACTGGAGTGCGGTGATGCCATCTTGGCTCACCGCAACATCCGCCTCCCAGGTTCAAGCGATTCTCCTGCCTCAGCCTCCTGAGTAGTTGGGATTACAGGTGCATGCCACCACGCCCAACTAATTTTTGTATTTTTAGTAGAAACAGGGTTTCACCAGATTTCACATGCTTACAGATTTTAAAGAGTTGTAGAAACATCTTATTGCACTAAGAGAAATTGCCTCACGAGAAATATTTTCATCTGCTTGACCAGCACTATTGATGAGGTGATTGAATTCCTCCAAGGAGGACAAGCTGTTACGTCAACTGAAGTGACACATGCTTTGGGGAAGAGGCAGTCACAGGTGTTAGTAACATATACTTGCCAACACAAATTTATAAGAAGATTCATTTTTAAAAATTTTCAGCTTGGAGTGAGTTTGAAATAAAAATATTTTACTTCTCTTACTATCAGAGGCAGTGAAAACATTTATTTTAAAGTAGCTGCTATGAAATACATGCTTTTTTTCTGTGAGTGGCAATAGTACTTCCTCAGAGTATATATCAAGTCAGCTGCTTCAGGGAGCATTTCACATTCTCTGTGTATCCTGAGACCTCATTTTAGCAAATACAAGTCATCTAAACTCTTCCCAATTCAATTTGATATCCTAACTGGGAATGATGGTGGAGCATAGTCTGAACCTTTCAGATCTGCATATTTTACAGCTGATTACTTCTGATTAAGTCCAATTTTGGTCATTTTAGACTAAACGGGAATTTTGATCTCTGATGTCATAATGTGACAGTGATTGATCTCCTGGGGGCATTCTCTATGCTGTAGTACTTGGTGCTTTGGGCCAAAGTTCTGTGTGTGTGCTCTTCCCTCCTTTGTCTCGTGCTCTCCCTATATCCCTTTCTTCATTTTTAATATTTTCTTCATTTTTCAATTTTAAACGAAAAATATGGGCCTCTTTAAACATAAGACCTCCTAAGAACAATACTAGATCATAGTTAATAATCTGCGCTAGGATAAACTCATCGTCTACCATTTTATTTTATTTTATTTCAATTCTTAGAATTAGATACCTGCATTTTCCTTTTTTTTCAATTTGACATTTATTTATTTTATTTCATTTATTTTTTTGAGACAGAGTCTTGCTCTGTCGCCCAGGCTGGAGTGCAGTGGCATGATGTTGACTCACTTCAACCTCCACCTCCTGGGTTCAAGCAATTCTCCTGCCTCAGCCTCCCGAGTAGCTGGGATTACAGATGCCTGCCACCACACCTGGCTGATTTTTTATATTTTTAGTAGAGACTGGGTTTTACCATGTTGGCCAGGCTGGTCTCAAACTCCTCACCTCAAGTGATCTGCCCGCCTCAGCCTCCCAAAGTACTGGGATTACAGGCGTGAACCACCGTGCCTGGCCCCATTTATTTATTTTTATTGAAACAGATGTACATAATTTCAGGGCACATGTAATAATTCAATATTCCAAATCTCCTTTACCATTTTAGGTAAGAGTAATTCATAAGCCAAAGAAGATAAAGCATCCTTACCTCTTTATTCCTTAGTGACTCATTTTCACTGTCTAGTTTGCTCTCTTGGTGCCTTTCTTTCCCCTCCTCTTTTTAGTTTTTATTGAAAGAAAATAAGGGGAATATTTTAAACAGCAGTGAATATTTAAATTAATATTTTCCTTTTCCATCTACAAAGTTAAATATTTGAAATAGCTCTTCATATTAAAATACCACTTACAGCTTTTAATTTTAGAAACGTCAGCACATTGACAAATCATTTATTGCTTATTCCAGGTACCCCAAATTTTCTTTGTAGAACAGATATTCACTGTTGAAGCTTTAGCTGATGAAGCTATATGTGCTGATAAAACAGGAAGAGAGACATTCTTCTCCCCTCGTTTATAAACAAAAATCTATGTAGTTGAACCTGGGTGGCTATAGCTATAAAACATAAGCTCATTCTTAAAGTTTGGACATATTTTACTTCTTGTTGAAATAGATGTTCCACAACTATAAGATGATAAGTCTGATCCACTGTTTGGAATTTTTCAGTTGATGGTGCCTTATGTAGTACTGTGTTGGAATTTACCGGCCTACAGTCTTGAGGTAGTGTTTTGCATTAAGATGAGTCCATTTTCAGTATTAAATAATTCCATGGTAATCTACATGGGAAAGAGTTTCTGCTTAAATGAATCAGAGTATGATGAGGCTTTATTAATAAGGTTGAGATAGTTGAATATTTGGGAAGTGAGAGTTAATTTAAGAAACTTGAGAAAAGACCATGTTCTTCAAAGCATCCGTAGTCTCCAAATCTAGTAAAAGTGAAGATCACTTCTCACTGTAATAGTCTATAAGGATTTTTTTTTGCTTTAAAATGTCTTTTTGTCTCTTCCTTAGTATTGGCAACTGTTTTATGTTGTATATGCTATGCTCATTTTAATATAACACTCTTATAAATGAAGACATACACGGCTTAATTAAAAACTTAGAGTAACAGGCCATCATAGTTGTCATTTATAGAACTAGTTCTGACTACCACTGTGGCCTGTGCGTATATATGAGCCATAAGGTCACCCTAAGTGGTACTTTTTATAAGCTTAGTCAAGGTTATTAAAGCCAAAGGAAAACTAATATTTAGTGCTTCTACTGTTTTATTTATTACTCGATTTAATTTAGAAGTACTTTAGGACCTTGACCTACTTCAGTGCCGTTCATTCATTGGTAGTAAATATTAATCGATGAATTGAGATTTGATGTCAGCTGTTCTGTATTAACCCATTTATTTTGTTTTTCATATTCTGCTTTTTAAATTGTATATATTGTATCATTGCAATGAGAAACCAGATTTATGTTATAAAGCATTTTTTCCTTAATGAAGTATAAATATCAGTTACAGTTAGTTTAGTTTCCTATAGTCATTAAAGAAAAAAGACCAAGTTCAAAAACTCATCTAACCATACATATTATAATGTCCAGCATCTATACTAGGTTATTGATAGTGTTTAATTTTTAATTCATATTATTGGTATGCCAGATGCTCTATGCATACTACATAAGACTGCAAATTTCCTTTCAGGACCTAAAAGGGCTGTTGTGTTTATAATGCATGTGTTTGTTTCATTTTGCACATTTCAGTGTGCACTCATATTGTTGTATTTCCTTTATTCTCAGAACAAACCTGAGAAATAAATAAGCATTATCTTTTAGGTAAACCAAGGTTCAGGAAGATTGAATGTTTTGCCTAGACAAAAATTCAGACCTCTTGATAACTTGTTAATGTTCTATCTGATACTCTACAAAGAGCAGTAAAATGGTATATTATTTCATAATAGTAGATGTCAAACTGCTGTATAAATCTTTATTTGCATAGCACTTATAATTTTTTAAATGCCTTTTATATTTAAAAGAAAATTATAAAAGCAGAGTTCTTCTGTTATATATTTACTGTAGTTTCCTTTATTAGACTCACACATTCAGTAGATACAAAGTACCTCTGTGTTCTAGGTACTGGATTGGTTGCTAAAGTACAAAGCCAATCTCAGCTTTCAAAGAGATCAGGCCAGCAAGACACTGTTGTCTTACCCAACAGACATGGACAGTGTGATATAGGTCAAGTTTGCTGAGGGCACTGGAAAAATGCTTTTGTTTCTCCTGTTTTGGGAGTAAATGTGTGACTGGCACTGTCCTTTTTCCTACCATGAATACAGAAGTAATGCCCATATCTACAGCAAACAGCTTCGAAGCAACAAATCAACACACTTAGCAAAAAGAAAGAGCCTTGGACTTGAACCCCTTCAACCTCTGTACTAATCCTAGACTACCTACCTCTGGACATTTTGTTTGGGGGGAAATAAAGTAATGCTCTGTTTTTTAAAGTCATACATAAATCAGAGTTTCAATTAATTGTAGACAAATATTTTCTGTCTCTATATTTTTTACTTATAATGGACTTTTAGCATGCAGTAGACTAGAGAATGATGTAACGAATCCACATCACCTAGTTGTAATATTAATCAATATTTAACTAACCTTTTCCATTCTTGTACTTTCTCTCTTAGTAATTATAACTATGTTAAAGTAACTCTATCATAAAAGTGTGTGAAAATACTGTGGAAACACATGGAAGACAGTGACTAAACGTGGCCAGCATTGAAGGGTCTTCAAAGAGGAGGTAGCATTGGCAGAAACTTTAAGGTCAAGTAGAGAATGGAAAGAGTATTTCTAGTGGGAGGACTAACATGTACAAAAGGGTTTTTAAAAGCATGGCATATTCAAAGAAGGGGAAATAGATTACTGTGGCTGGAATATAGAGATTATCATGTATGAGTGTCAGTATATGATTCTAAAAAGATGGCTTGGTGCCAAATCATGAATGGACATGTATATATCGTATCAAGAAATTTGGTGCTTATTACATAGGTACCAGGAAATGAAGAATATGATTAGTTTTGAGTTTTTAAAACAGAACAGTGACAGTAACATTTTTGGAGTATGGGATGAAGAGGGAAGGCAGTAAACTGGGCCAATGGTTCAAGTAATTAGAAAAGCATTTGGTGATAGCAATAGTCATTTTAGGCAAGAGGAGATAAGATTAAGAGAGATTTCAGGGGAAGAATCAACATGATTTGGTGCCTGGCGAGGATGTGGAAAAGGGAGATAGTCGTAGAATGACTTGAGTAGATATGATGATGCCAGGATTAAAGTAATACAGCAGAAGACTGGTTTGGAATAAGGGCATATGATGAGCTTGGTATTTTAAGTTTGTAGTGCTGATAGGTCATTCAGGTAGAGTATTCATTGTGCCAAGTGGAAATATAGAACTGGACCATAAGAGAATCTCACACTAGGGAGTTCTATAACTTGCCTTTCCTGCTAAATATGTCATACGTCACAAGTTCATATATATATAAGACTATATATATGTAAGTATTCATATACATACATGTACATACACAAGTTAATCCTTATTATTCACTAATTGCATATTTGCAAATTGGCCCACTTCCTAAAGTTTATTTGTAATCCCTAAATCAGTACTTGTGGTGTTTTTGTAATAATTTGCAGGCATGCTTGCAGTGGTAAAAAAAATTTGAGTCACCTGATGTGCAGATTCTCAGCTGTAGTCGAACAGGGTGATACTCTAGATACTCTGCCTTCTTGTTTTGGTTCTTATACTGTAAACAAGCATCCCTTTTGCAGTCTACTTAATGCCACATTTTTCACATTTTCTGTGCTTTTTTTGGGTAATTTTGCTTTTTTAAGCAAATGGCCCCCAGTGTTGTGCCAGAGTGCTGTGTAATATTCCTAAGTGCAAGAAAGCTGTGATATATCTATACAAGAAATATGTATGTTAGGTAAGCTTCTCTCAATCATGAGTTATGCTTTCAGCCATTATTTTAGTGTTAATGAGTAAATATATATTAAGTAAGATGTCTTTAAACAGAAATACAGATAAAACAAGGTTATGTATTGGCTGGTTGATGAAAATGTTGTGACCAGAGGCTCCTAGAAACCTAACCATCTTTCCTGTTTCCCCTAGAAGCAATGGTTCAGTGTTCAGTAACTCAGTGTTTGTGGCAATTTAATAGACCATAACTACCACAGATAACAAGAATCAATGTGTGCGTCTGCATGTGTAGAAAATTTGCTACTCTTTTATAAATAACCCTTATATTTGTACAATGTAAGCATTAGTCCCAATTTATGCTTGAATTTTTTTTTTTTTTTTTTTTTTTTTTGAGACAGAGTGTTGCTTTGTCACCCAGGCTGGTGTGCAGTGGCACAATCTCGGCTCACTGCAAGCTCCGCCTCCTGGGTTCACACCATTCTCCTGCCTCAGCCTCCTGAGTAGATGGGACTACAGGCACCTCCCAACACACCGGGCTAATTTTTTGTATTTTTAGTAGAGACGGGGTTTCACCGTGTTAGCCAGGATGGTCTCGATCTCCTGACCTCATGATCCGCCCACCTTGACCTCCCAAAGTGCTGGGATTACAGGCGTGAGCCACCGCGCCTGGCCATAACTGTCTTTTTTAGTGAAAAATAAATGCATACAAGATGAAAACAGTTTGCTATTTTAGATCAGATGGATGATTCTATATTCCTTAAGTCAGAAGGTTTTTCATAAAATGGAATATTGAAGAAGTACATGTGACATTGACTGACAGCATTTAAATGATCACCTATAGCACACTTGAGCATAATGTGGTTGTCAGCATCATATTGGTGGACCGCCAGTTTCTTTTATGGTTGATGTTATTCTCTTTAGCAAGCTTGCAACATTATCAGTCCCTTTTCTCTTAAAGAAATTTATTTTATAATAGTGTTTATGTGTGAGGAGAGTTCATAATCGAAGACTAGTGTGTGTGTGCATTCATATCTGTCAATTTGCTTGAATATGACAGCTCAAAAGCATTTTTTAACCTTTCATTCACAAATGTTGATTCATATCAGTAGGGGTGTTTTAAAATGACAGGTATTATGTGAGAATGAGAATTACCCATACTTTCTGACATATCAGTGTTATGTTGAAAATTAACATTCAGCTTTGTATCTCACATTTTATTGTCTGCAAATCTGAAAGCAGGGAATTGGCATTTACAAAGTCAAGGACAAGCCAACATACAACCCCATGCATTGACTGTTATACTTCAAAGTGATTCTGTGCTTGTTAACATATGTCTGTTTCCTAATCATCATCTTCCTTGGTATAGAAAATATGCCTTTGTTATTGTCTTATATGGCTATATAGTTAAATGCTTAAAATAAAAATAATATAGACCTACATTTAGAGATTCTTCAGTTTGGGGTGGCTGATTTATTTGTGCTGCTTATGTTTCTGACTTGATCTTCTTCTGAGTGATTCTGTAGGCTTCTAACTAAGGTATTAGGGTGAATGCTTTCTGTCTTTACTGCAAACAGTAGATTTTATGTCATCAAGAGTAGTTATCCAGCCTGGGTAACAAGGCAACACCCCATCTCTACAAAAAAAAAAAAAAAAAGGAAAGAAAAGAATTAGTCAGGCATGGCAGTATGCACCTGTAATCCCAGCTACCAGAGAGGCTGAGGTGGGAGGATTGCTTGAGCCTGGGAGGTGGAGGCTGCAGTCATCCATGATCACGCCACTGCACTCCAGTCTGCCAGTCTGGGCAACTGAGTGAAAAAAAGCAAAAGCAAAAGGAGAAGGAGAAGAGAAGGAGAAGGAGGCTTATGCCTGTAATCCCAGCACTTTGGGAGGCTGAAGCGGGTATATCACTTGAGGTCAGGAATTTGAGACCAGCCTGGCCAACATGGTGAAACCCTGCCTCTACTAAAAATATAAAATTAGCCAGGCACAGTGGTTCATGCCTGTAATCCAAGCACTTTGGGAGGCCAAGACAGGTGGATCACTTGAGGTCAGGAGTTTGAGACCAGTCAACATGATGAAACCCCATCTCTACTGAAAATACAAAAATTAGCTGGGCATGGTGCTGGGCACCTGTAATCCCAGCTACTCTGGAGGCTGAGCTGGGAGAATTGCTTGAACCCAGGAAATGGAGGCTGTAGTGAGCCAAGATTGTGGACTGCACTGCAGCCTGGGCGACAGAGAGAGACTCCATCTCAAAACAAAATTAGCTGGGTGTGATGCCAGGCTCCTGTAATCCCAGCTACTGGGGAAGCTGAGGCAGGAAAATTGCTTGAGCCTGGGAGGCAGAGGTTGCAATGAGCTGAATCATGCCACTGCCCTTTAGCCTGGGCAACAGAATGAGACTCTGTCTCAAAAAAAAAAAAAAAAGTAATTATAACAGCATCTTTTTCTCCTTATTTTTGGTAGATGACCTTAATATTCACTCTTCACATGGAAATAATTCATAGATTTATTCTTCCGCACTATGACTAGTGTATTATTTTAAGTGTTTTGATTTCTTTTCTTTTTTTTTTTTTGAGACAGAGTCTGACTCTCTCACCCAGGCTGGAGTGCACAATCTCGGCTCACTGTAACCTTCGCCTCCTGAGTTCAAGCAATTCTCTCTGCCTCAGCCTCCTGAGTAGCTGGGATTACAGGCTCCTGCCCCCATGCCCCACTAATTTTTGTATTTTTAGTAGAGATGGGATTTCACCACGTTGGCCAGGCTGGACTGGAACTCCTGACCACAGGTGATCCACCAGCCTTGACCTCCCAAAGTGCTGGGATTACAGGCATGAGGCACTGTATCTGGTCGTGTATTTAAGGATTGATGCTTTTTAATTATGTTGCATTTAGAAAGCAAAGTATTTGCAGTTGAAATCCTCTGTGAATTTAACATCAAGCATACTATATTTTCACTTTCCCTGCTTACTTGGAGCAACCTAATGTTCTAGTATTAAAGACTGTTTTGTAAGATTAATCAGCTCTTGATCTAATTGAAAGAGAGTCGTATGTTACCTTATTCCAATCTCAATAAACTATTATGCAATATAGAGATGTGTTATAATTTGAGAGTTTTGTGTAAAGTTCTTTGGTAAGTGCTAATTCAGTGGGAATACCTTCTTAAATCTATAAGGATGCAGGGAAGTGACTAAAAGATGAAAATATTTCTCTAATGTATCTCTATTGGAAGTACAGGATAGTACCTAAATGTCACCTTTGCCATATGGTTTCAGAAAAAAATACTTGAGGGTCTTTGGTGAATTATTGATTGTAGTATGTAAGCCTCTTTTTTTTTTTTTTTTTTTTTTTTGAGATGGATCTAGGCTCACTGCAAGCTCCGCCTCCCAGGTTCACGTCGTTCTCCTGTCTCAGCCTCCCGAGTAGCTGGGACTACAGGTGCCTGGCACCACTCCCAGCTAATTTTTTGTATTTTTAGTAGAGACGGGGTTTCACTGTGTTAGCCAGGAGGGTCTCGATCTCCTGACCTCGTGATCCACCCGCCTCGGCCTTCCAAAGTGCTGGGATTAACCGCGCCCGGCTACTTTTTTGTATTTTTAGTAGGGAGAAGGTTTCACTGTAGTCTCGATCTCCTGACTCATGATCTGCCCGCCTCGGCCTCCCAAAGTGCTGAGATTATAAGCGTGAGCCACCGCGCCCGGCCTCATTCAAATACTTTTATTTCTTCTCTTCAACAATCTGAACAGTTACTCCTTGGATCTGCCAGGTTAAGACATTTTCTCCAAGGAGACTTACTAAAATCCATTTAGTTTCCCTTCTCACTGGTTTTATGTATATAAATTATATGCTGCTTTGTCATTAGTTTGCTTAGTTTCGTTAATATTCAGTTAAATATCTCCTGAGTGCTTATTGCAATGATGTGTGAGCTTGGTGGTGTAGAGAAGTATGCTGTGGTCAGGGTTTCCAGAGAAAGTGATCTTGTACCTGAATAAGAATTTCCCATGTGTGGAAGGTAGGTAAAGATATACTGGCAAAGAGAACAGTGTGAGAATACATGGGATTGACAAATAGTTCAGTATGGCTGTGGTGCAGTAAAGTGGGAGATAGGAAATAAAGCTGAAGAGATAGGTATGAGCCTGGTCATTGAGGACTTTATATGTCACACTTGGACATTTATTCGTTGAATAAGGGACTTTATTCTGTTAGTGTTGGGTTGCTTTGAAGAGTTTGACATAATGAGGGTTTGATATATGATAGTGCTTGATGTGGCAAAATTTTATTTTAAATCAATCATGTTGGCAGAAGTATGTAAACAAATTTGAGGTAGGATAAAAGTAGAGATGGGGAGATGAGTTAGGTTACTGATTTGGTCATATTGAAAGATAACTTGGATTTGGATACTATTAATAGGGATGGAATTGAGGAAATAGACTTGGAAAGTGTTTAAAGTAGAAATCAGTAAGAGTTGAAGATGACTGGTGAAGTGTGAGATGATTGCCAGACTTCTGGCCTAAGAAGTTTAGGGGCTGTGGTTCTGCTGTGACAGGGACTTTAAAAAGGAACAGATTTTAGGAAAAGATGAACAGCTCAGTTTGGGATATACTGAGTTTTTGCCTATAGTATCTTCAGTTAGAAACATCCAACAAACAACTGGATGTAGGAGTCTGAGGCTCAGGTGAAAGGTCAGGATTCAGGGTATTCATTTGAGTTCCTCCCAGTCCTGGGAGGAATACTGAAAATGTGAGTAGAGTGTGAAGTAGACAAAACCCTGAACCCTAGGAGGAATGGGAAAAAGAGGAATACAAAAAGGAAACTAGGAAGGAAAAACTCTATGTCTTTGCCTAATTACTTTTAAAAGGAGGACAACTTTATCCTTTTTGGAAAACTCTTTAAGCATTCTTGAATAGTAGGATATTATATAATGTTATGTAGTAGATAATAAATGTTTAAGTTTGCCACTTATTTTGTTCAGCTGGAAAACATTTCATTTACTTGGAAATTGTGTTTTTATATTTTATCCATTTTCATTACTTAACAAATATTTTTTAATTCATATCATTTCATGAGCTGCTATGTACTAGGCACCATGAAGTCTCCTATTCTGGTTTTGTTGTGAGAGTTACTCTGACCCGAAGGCACTGATTTGCACTAAATTTTGCATGGTCAGTCTTATGTGGATTAATATGATAGTTGAACATCCTCCTCTTCCTGAGTACAGTGTGGCCTTATTTAATCTTTTTCATCTCTCTGGGTCACTATTTCTTCATTTTTCTTAAGTCTGTTCATTTTTTAAAACTCAAGAACAGTGTCTACCAACAGGTTTTAGAGATCCACAGGGTACATGACTGGGTTTCATGACTCAGCTGAAATTATATGCAAGATATGATGCATATATATACATTTTTATGAGGATGCAATTTATAGCTTCTTTTGGATTATCAAAGTTTTATATAACTCACCACTCACCTTCCACCCAAAAGGTTAAAAACTATAGGAACCGGAAATATTTTTGTGTAATGTATTATAATAAACTACACTGTTTCATGCAACCCCTGAATAGTGAAGTTGTCTTTAACAGAGGTATTGCTATTCTTTGAAAGTAATTTTTTGAAGTAAGGAACAAATTTATTTTAATGCACTATAATATATGTTTACTTTTTGGCTACTTAAGCCTATAATGTTTCTGTTATATTAACCAATTAAAACGCCTCCTAGTTATTTTATAGCTTAAAAACAAGTTCATCAAATAGAATAAGTAAGAGTTTGATTCTGCCTTATGGTGAATTAAAGAATGCTTAGTTTTAAAGAGTGATTCAAATGCCCTTTATTAAGATATCTTCCCCACTTTGCATGTTCTAAAAGGAAAATAATACTTGAGATCCATTTGTAAGGAGAGAAAAGGAAGCAATGACATAATGCCCAGAGTTGGAGCCAATTAAACCAGGTTTGTACTTTTTCTTTCCATAATGTAACATATTTATTCTGGTCTTGAATCTCTTTTATTAATCGCCTGTCATATTCCAGCAAAAATCTAATAATTTCAAACCTTGTCATAATAGTATGGAGGAGACAAAGATGAGTAAGACATGCCCTTTTCAAACTATTTGCAACTAATGCAAAAGAACAGAAATCATAACAGTCTCTCAGACCACAGTGCAATCAAATTAGAACTCAGGATTAAGAAACTCACTCAAAACCGCATAACTACATGGAAGCTGAACAACCTGCTCCTGAATGACTACTGGGTAAATAGCGAAATGAAGGCAGAAAGAAAGATGTTCTTTGAAACCAAATGTTCTTTGAGAACAAAGATACAACATACCAGAATCTCGGGGACACATTTAAAGCAGTGTATAGATGCCCACAAGAGAAAGCAGGAAAGATCTAAAATCAACACCCTAACATCAAAATTAAAAGAACTAGAGAAGCAAGAGCAAACAAATTCAAAAGCTAGCAGAAGACAAGAAATAACTAAGATCAGAGCAGAGCTGAAGGAGGTAGAGACACAAAAAACCCTTCAAAAAATCAATGAGTCCAGGAGCTGTTTTTTTGAAAAGATCACAAAATAGACTGCTAGCCAGACTAATAAAGAAGAAAAGAGAGAAGAATCAAATAGATGCAATTAAAAAAAAATGACATAGGGGATATCAAACTATTTGCAACTTAACTATGAATATGAAAGACAAAATTATAAAAAGCTAGATAGCAATCTCATTTTAACATGGAAAGTTCTGTGAGGTTTGGTAAATTGCTTGAGGTCAGAAGCTCTTAAAGAGTTAAGGTGGGATTCAGACTCATATCTGTTGACTCCAAACCGTATTTGCCTTCCATTATGTCACAATGTTCCCTATTTTATTTAGGTTTAGTTGTTGTGCAACTAGCTGATTACTGAAGTAGAAGGTGGAGATCATATGTATTTCATTTAAGGAATTTACTTTCATTTAAGGAATTTATTTCATTTACTTTCTGATGAAGTAAAAAGGGGGAGCGTATTCTCTATTCTTCAGAAGTTTAGAAGATTAGAGACGGGAACTAACATTTGTAAGCACTTACTATGTGCTAGACACTATTGTAAGGACTTAACATGAACTAACTTATTTAATTAACAACAGCCAGGTGACATACTTGGTGTTATCCCTCATCTTTAAAACAAAGAAATAAGCAAATTGCCCGAGATCACATAGCTAGTAAGTACCAAAAGCAGATTCAAAACCGTGTATTGGGAAAGGTTAGATAAGGTTTACACCATGTCTATTGACTTAATCTTTTTTTTGTTTATTATTATTATTTTTTATTTTTTGAGATGGAGTCTCTCTGTCGCCCAGGCTGGAGTGCAGTGGCACAATCTTAGCTCACTGCAACCTCCGCCTTCTGGGTTCAAGTAATTCTCCTGCCTCAGCCTCCCGAGTAGCTGGGTCTACAGGTGTGTGCCCCCACGCCTGGTCAATTTTTTTTTGTATTTTAGTAGAGAAGACGGGGTTTCACTGTGTTAGCCAGGATGGTCTTAATCTCCTGACCTCATGATCCGCCCGCCTCGGCCTCCCAAAGTACTGGGATTACAGGCTTGAGCCACTGCACCCAGCCAACTTAAAATTTAATATTACACAAACCAAACAAATAGCTGGACAATTTAGTCTGAGCTCTGTTGCTATTAGTGTCATTTGTAAACATCTTAATTCAACTATTAGCAGTTAAATCACCTTACCAAAATAATACTTACATCTTAACAAGCTTTTCATTGTAATCAGTTTGAAAAAGTAATTTAGGTTACATGATCCTGTGGTGAAGAGAGATTTTAAATTCACAGAATAGTGAACAGCAACATATGATAGAAAGGACTTTGAGGTGGGGCTCAGATCTGGGTTCTTTCAATTCCCAGCTTTCCTGGTGACTCATGTGCTCTACAAGTATCTTAACCTGTTTTCATATGTTTTGTAAGATGAGAAGATTGACTTCATTGTTCCCTAAGTCCCTTACAATGATACAATTATCCTATCAGTAGATTTTTAAAATGTGAATTTTTTTACATGTGAATAGCTAAGAATTTTTGGTTGAGAGATAAGTCTTTAGAGATCACTTCATTAATTCCTCCCAGGTGACAGATGAAGAGACTGAGACCTTCACGTTTGTATGGCACTGTAAACATTTCAAAGCTCTTTGTTCTTTTACATACGTTAATCTCATGTGAGCCTCATCACCATACTCTGTGGGTTAAATACTATTCTCTTCATTGTATACAAGACCAGATTGAATTAGTCATATAGCTGGGCTAGATGAAGTTGACTCTGTGACTCTCAACCGAGTTTATCATGTTTTCTTGCTTTAGTGAGACTAATTACATCCTTCAATGAAGTACTATTTTGTGAGAAAGTGAGAATTCAGTGATTTATGAAAAAATCCAAGCAGAAGAAACAAAACATTTTCTAACATGAAAGTAGTAATGACTACAGCTACGTAAATAGCAGTAACAAAGAGGAAAGGAAGTGGCAAGTAATAAGGTCTATGAGTTGATTTAATTTTGGTTTTCATTTATTCCTGGCTTAAGAATAAGCATAATTGACTTTTAATATCCTTGTGTTTATCAATAACATACTTTATCCTGACTAAATAATGCAAGGAGAAATCATACTTTATAATAAAGTATTCATAAATTGTAGGTGAGCTAAGGAAAATTTCAAACAGTTAATTTGAAAAGATACTTTGAAAACAAATAAATAAGCCTGGGAAGCTAAGCTTTATGTAAAATTATTTGATTATTTCATTGCCTTTATTGAAGTGAGTTTTCTTTTTTATTTCCACTTTGTAGTTGTAGAGCTACAACTTTTTTGTAACTTTTTAGTATTTTTTTAATTGGAAAGAAAATAATTTTAAAACTAGTATGTAGGCATGAGCAGTTTTTCTTATACAATTTTTTTCCCAAATTGTCTCTCCTTTAAAAGGAACTGACTTTCTAGATTACGTGGTATGATGGTGCTTTCTCTGCAGATATGAAAATTTGATCATTAATACAATCTCTAGTTGTTGTTCTATATTAAAATGTTTTTTTTTAAGATGATTAACTGCATGTATTCTGTAGAACTAATAAAAGAAAGGAGGATCTCCCAGATGGTTCTAATCAAATAAGGAAAACAGCAAAGGATGGAGTTGATATACAACAAAATTTGAAAGCAACATTATGAGATTTGACTTATTTTAGAGAAGAAAAATGTATTATGTCCTTTCTGAAGTCTGTTTTTCTTAAGAGTCCATTATAATATTCTCTTGCCCAGCTGCTGATGTTCTTTCCTTATGCCCTGCTCTACAGAGCTCCACCTCTTATTGCGTACCCATTCTCACGCCATCACAGATCCATGGAATTCAAAATGATATTTGATGCAGACTTGAATAGAGCTAGTTTTTAATTCTCAACTCTATGTCTGAGTTCAAAACATGTGTAAAGGTTTTTTTTACAGCCACTTTTTAATGGTGCTTTAAAGGAAAAGATGAAGAGGCCCCTTCATAGTAATTAATTTTTTGATTTTTGTTTTGAGATAACTAAGGAGCTAGTTTCCTGGAAACTTCAAATTCCTAACACAGTTTCATTAAATTGTACCTATTGTAATACGATTGTGTCTTGCTAACCCAGACTATAGTCAGTTTTAAGGACTACTGTTAGTTTCTCATTGGCCCATTGTGATTTAGTGTTCATAAAAAGGTTACGACATTTAACTGAGGGTTTAGAATTTTTCAAGATGACTGGGCTTTTTCCTGTGATCTGTGAGTTTCTCTTGTTTGGCTTTAGGCTTAAAGAATTCCTGATCTAGAGTCAACTGCAAGCAAGCCAGGCTTCCAGGCTGGTGTCCCATTCGTATTAAAACATTCCCTTTTTACACGTGTATGGCCTTGTGATTCAGAAGGCATGGTTTTAATACCCAAAGCCTTTTAACTTTTTAAACTATTCCAATGAAGAAATTGCTGAAACAGTAACTTTTTTTTTTTAACAAGTCTTGTTGACAAATTCGTTAGCATTAAATTGTTTTTCCTAGCTATTGATTAGTTTTAATGTAGATTTATTTCTATGTAGTCTGCTTTCTGTGCCAGGATATTTTCTAAAAATGAGATAAGTTCTTAGATGTATGGAAATTTGAGGAACTCTTCGATGTCATATTCAGTAAACCTCAGGATGGCAATAAGGGAAATATGGAGCTGTTGATTTATGTGTATATGTATGTATGTGTATATTTGGGTTTGTGATCTAAACACCCAGGAAATAAATTTGATTTATAGCTTCTTTCTTGACCAAGTTATTTTAAAGTTTAGCATGGTGATAGAATTATTTGGAAATATTGATTGGTTTTTTCTTTTGCAAGTGTATTGCTACTTAACAATTAAATGATTAAATGTAGCTCAGGGCTTTGTTTTATTTCTTTGTGTTGTATTTGAGAGAATTAAATGGGTTGATTCAGAGTTTTAAGAAATAGAAGTATAGGTAATAAAGGAGAATTACAGAATCTGTTGGCCTGCATTTGTAAGATCAGTCCACCTTGAGTTGCCCAGTTATTTGAATTTATCAGAGAAAAATAGTACCAAGTAAGTATAAATATTCAAATAGTTATTGAATATTTCATTAACATATATATGCCACCTTTAGTTTTCTTAATTCCCAATGTGAGAAATTTGGATGATTTTCATAAATATTCAAAAATTATTCTGCTGTACAAAATTGAGAGTATTGTTGAAAGAGATAATAATTTGCTCTTGGGTCTTTTTATTTCTTTTATGAAAACCCATCTCCAAAAAAATTGAAAAGTTGCTAATTGCAATGAGGGTTTTCTATGAAGTTATTAAATTTGATTCTTGAATTGTATGAACTTCCTCAATAGCTTTGCTTATACTTATATATAAACAGAACATTTTAATATAAGATTTGGTAGTATAGTATGTTGCCAGTCTGCAGCTCTTCTATAGGAGAAATGAAGATCTTTGCAAAAGATTTGGGGACTCCAGATTTTCTATGTAAGGTTAAAAAAAAAGTTTTTTATTATATTGAATGAAGTCAGTAAAAATGACTTTCTTTTCTCCAGCAATATGAATATCATGTCTTATAAAAATTAATAACAATAGGCATCATTTGGCTGGCAGAAATAGCATTTCACATACTCTTTTTACAGCAAACTATAGACAAAGTCTGATATGATAAAGGAAATGTAATTTTTTTTTTTTTTTTTGAGATGGAGTCTCGCTCTGTTGCCCAGGCTGGAGTGCAATGGCAAATCTTGGCTCACTGCAACCTTCGCTTCCTGGGTTCAAACGATTCTCTAACCTCAGCCTCCTGGGATTATAGATGCCACCCCACCTGGCTAATTTTTGTATTTTTAGTAGAGACAGGGTTTCACCATGTTGGCCAGGCTGCTCTTGAAACTCCTGACCTCAAGTGATCCACCTGCCTCAGCCTCCTAAAGTGCTGGGATTACAGGTATGAGCCACCATGCCCAGCCAGGAAATAGAAATCTTGTACAGCTCTTATAGTCAGAAACCTGATTATTCCAGAGATGAGAGTGCTATCTAGTGATCATCTACACAAAGCTACTAAGTAAGGTCAAATGTTTAGAGCCCATAAAAGATCACATAAAACCAATAACAAGAATATTGCAAGCCAGCCCACACTGTGTGAAAGAAGTTTATAGAGTCCACTTGAGTGCATTAAAATATTTTGTGTTCCTTGCTAATTCTAAAATAATAAAAATTTAACAGAAATATGGAATAGGAACAGGTTTTAGAATAAGAAAAGGCTTCAGAAATCATTTGATTATCCCCTTTCATTTTGCAAAGTGAAACTAAGGGTGTGAAGCTACCTCCTCAAGTGTTATATAGGTGGCAACAGAACTAAGATTAGAATACACTTTACATATCTATTAAATAATTGAAGATAGAATTTGAAAAGTTGTGATGGGAAATTATTTTATTTTGTTGTTAGTTTTTAAAATTTATATACAGTAAAGCTAACCCTTTTTTTTTGAGATGAAGTCTCACTCTGTCGCCCAGGCTGGAGTACAGTGGCATGATCTCAGCTCACTGCAGCCTCCGCCTCCCATTTTCAAGCGATTCTTGTGCCTCAGCCTCCTGAGTAGCTGGGATTATAGGTGCCTGCCTCCATGCCCAGCTAATTTTTGTGTATTTACTAGAGACCAGGATTTCACCATGTTGGCCAGGCTGGTCTCGAACTCCTGACCTCAAGTGATCTGCCTGCCTCAGCCTCCCAAAGTGCTGGGATTACAGGCATGAGCCACCGTGCCTAGCCCAAGACTGACTTTTTAAATAAGTTCTGTGAGCTTTAACACATGTATGGATCCATATAAACTACCACTACAAACAGGAAACAAACAGTCCCATCACCCTAGAAAACTTCTGGCTGTCCCTTTTTAGTCAAAATCTGTCCCTACATCTAACAATTACTGATCCATCTCTACTTCATCATTATAGTTTTACCTATTCCAGAATATTGTATAAATGGAATTTTATTTCCTAGCCAAACTGTATCCAGCTTTATTAAAGATACTTAACATAAATAATCATGGTATTTCAGGCAGGACATGGGCAGAGAATCATTAACAGTATACATACAACAACTTTCAAACTCCCTTCTTCAATGGACTACCAAAAATCAGAAAGCCACTATAAACCCCATGAAGTCTTCATGTGATGCTGTGAACAGGGAAAGTTTAGAGTGAGGTTGACATTTCACATTTAAATATTGTTTAACAACTTTTCACAAGCCAATCCTGACTCAGGCAGTGAAATGAAATGGCAGAATTTATCTGAAGATCCAGTCTAGAAATGGAACCACTGCTCTTTTGAGGGGCTCCATCTCAGTGGTATCACTGGAACATCCAGATTGTCTGAAACACTGGTAACCAATGATTGGGGGTCAGATCCCAGCAGATGTCTGGGTTTAAGGAAGTTAAGTCTATGCTGAAAGGTGGAAAGGGAGAAAAGAACGTAAAAACAAATTTGTTTTTCCATCCCATAGGCTTTTGTGCCAAGGAGGCCGTGTGTGTCTAAGTCAGGGAGTCCCTCCTCCTGAGATCCAAGAGGAAGTCTCTCAAAACTAGAAGGGAAAGGTATTTTCCCCACATCAATCCAGCTTTGGAGACATTTTATTAGTGACATATACCCCTTCCCCCAAAAACAACAGTAAGTGTTCTGTGTACTAACAACATAGCTTTGAAAACACACACACACACACACACACACACACACACACACACATACGCACCTTGGGAGGCCGAGGCAGCCGGATCACTTGAGGTCAGTTCAAGACCAGCTTGATCAACATGGTGAAACCCATCTCTACTAAAAATACAAAAATTAGCCGGGTGTGGTGGCATGAGTCTGTAATCCCAGCTACTCAGGAGGCTGAGGCTAGAGAATGGCTTGAACCCAGGAGGCAGAGGTTGCCGTGAGCAGAAATCGCACCATTGCACTCCAGCCTGGATGATAGAGTGAGACTCCGTCTCAAAAAAAAAAAAAAAAACCCACAAAATTCTGCATTTTTATAAAACTTGATAAAAAATAGTATTTCAAACTGTATAGTCACCAGAAGTACACAGTTATCAGAAATGCACATGCTTCATTTGGCATCTCCAGTACCCTCACCTTTCTGTGCCTGGTCTATTTTGGCATCTCTATATTCTGCAGGCTTATTCTCCTTGCCAGTGTCAGCTTTTCCCGTTTTTCCTTTGGGTACCTTCTCTCCATTCTTTGCAGGGGCCTTTTTAGGATCAGTCTCTGGCTTTGGAGGAGCAGGTTTAGCAAACAACCTCGCAGATCTTCTCTGGGGTTTGTCCCTCACCTTGACTTTATCTCCTTTAGCATCCCCTTCAGCCTTTCTCTTTGGCATGGTGGTGGTGATGCTGGCAGGACATAGGTGCATTGTGTGGGCTTTGGTCAGTCTGGGGATGGTTCTTGCTGCTGCTTCTTCACACTGCTCCTATAAATTGAATTATTATATACTCTTTTTGAATCTAGCTTTTCTCTCAGCTTAATTTTTTGAAATTCATATGTTGTGTGTATTAGTAGTTCATTATTTTAATTGCTGAATAGTATTCCATTGTATGACTGTATCACAGTATACTTAATCACCTGTTCATGAACATTTCGTTTCCAATGTTTCTTCAAAAGACTTCATTTTTTTAGAGCAATTTTAGGTTCAACATCAAAACTGAGAAAAAGGTATAGAGATACCCCACACACCCTCGTCCCCACAAGTGTATAGCATTCCCTATTATCAACATCCCTACCAGAATGGTACATTTGCTACAATTGATGAACCTTCATTAAGACATCATAATCACCGCAAGGCCATAGTTTATATTAGTGTTCACTCTTGGTGTTGTACATTCTATGGGTTTGGATAAATGCGTAATGACAGCTGTCTACCATTCTAGTATCATATAGAGTATTTTCACTGCCCTGAAAATCCTCTGCATTCTGCCTGTTCATCCCTTTTCCTTCTCTGGCCCCTGACAACCCACTGAACCTTTTACTCTCTCCATGGTTTTAACTTTTTCAGAATGTCATATAATTGGAATCATACAATATGTTGCCTTTTCAGATTAGTTTCTTATTTTCAGGTTTTATCTATTACGAATAAAGTTGCTATAATTTTTTTCTATTAGAACAAAAATATTTACTTACAGATATGGTGATCCTATTAGTGAGCTCTTAAATAGTTCACAAAATTAATTCACTTTTTAAACTTTTTATTTTGAAATAATTATAAATTCACAGAAAGTTGAAAACATAGTACAGAGAAGTACCATGTTTACTGTACCATTCACCGAGTTTCCCCTGTTAGTTCCATCTTATGTAGCTATAGAACAATATTAAAACCAGTACATTGACATTGCTGTAAAGCAAGTAGTATATCGTTCTTTGGTATTTTATCACATGTGTAGATTCATGTAACCAACACTGCACCCAAGATACAGAATTCCTTAACCCAATGATGTCTCTTTGCTGCCTCTGTATAGTCTCACGCACACCCACTCCCTTCCACCATTCCTCACCCTTGGTGACCATCTCTATAATTTTGTCATTTTGAGAATGTTATATAAATGGAATCATATAGTATAAAACCTTTGAGATTGGCTTTTTTTTACTCAGCATAATGCCCTTGAGATCCATCTAAGTTGAGATGTCAAGAATCATTCCTATTTATTGCCAATATAGTTAGTTTTCCACAGTATGGGTGTGTCACACTTTGTTTGTTTGTTTGTTTGTTTGTTTTCTGGCTTTCCTGCAGGTTACTTGAATACTTTTTAGCATTCAGTGTTTTAAAGTATATCTCTTTGTATGGCTTTTTTTCATCACTCTAGATACTACATTTTGTATGTAACAAATCATAGTTGGCTGTACTACAGTGCTACTTGGTGATCCTACATTTTATCACTTCCAGTAAAGTATAGAAACTTTTGCTCCCTTTATTCTCCCCCATTTAATTATCTTAACATTTTTAAATGTTTCTAATATATGTATATGTGTATATTATGTGCATGTTTATATATATATTTTATGTGTATTAATGGTTTCATTTTCTTTACATACATTTTGAACCATATCATACAGCATTATAATTTTTGCTTCAGCAATCAAACATAATTTGAAAAACTCAAGTGGAACAGGAATCTGTTGTATTTGTACATATTTTTCATCCTTCTGTCATCCTTCCTTCCTCGTTATCCACGATTCCTGGATTATTTGAGATCTTTTTTCATTTCCTTTCTGCTTAGAGAATTTTCTTTATTCTTTTAAAGCAGGTATGCTAGTGAGAAATTACCCTTTCTCTATAAATATTTTTATTTTTTTCTTCATTGCTGTAGGATATTTTTGCTGGATAAAGAACTCTGAGTTAACAAGTCTTTTCTCCTAGCACCTGAAAGATAAATCGTGCCAGTTCCTTCTGGCTTCCATGGTTTTTAATGAGAAATTTACTGTCGTTAAACTGTTTTTCCCCTCTAGGGAAAATGTTATTTTTCTGATGCTGCTTTCAAGATTTTTTCTATGTCTTCAGTTTTCAGAAGTTTGACTTTGATGTGTTTTGGCATGGATTGATTTGAGGTTTACACTGTTTGGGGTTTACTTGGCTTCTTGAATCTGTAGGTTTATGTCTTTTGAGAACTTTTCAGTCATATTTTTTCAAATTATTTTTCAGTTCTGTCCTTTTTTTCCTCTCCTTTTGAGACTCTGATGACAGGAATGTTAGTCTTTTATTATAGTTTCACGAGTCACCAGAGTTCTGTTTGTTATTTTTTGGTTTGTTTTCTTCCTATTGTTCAGAATGGCAAATTTCTATTGTTTTATTTTTTAGTATACTGATTCCTTCTTCTGTCACATCCATTCTGCTATTGAACCCATCCACTGACATTGATTTCAGTTATTGTAATTTTGGTTTTGTAATTTCATTATTTACATTCTATTTTTCTCTGCTGAGACTTTTTTTACTCAGGCTTTCTGTTCTTTTCATTTATTTCCAGTATGTTGGTAATTGCCCATTGAAGCATTTTAATGGTGGCTGCCTTAAAATCCTTGTGAGATAATTCTTTTTCTTTCTTTAAAAAATACATTTTTTTCTTTTCCTTTTTATTTTTTTATTTTTTAATTTTATTTATTTACTTATTTATTTGAGACAGAGTCTCACTCTGTCGCCCAGGCTGCACTGCAATCTCAGTTCACTGCAACCTCCGTCTCCCGGTGCACCCATCACCCTAGAAGTACACGCTGTACCCAATACGTAGTCTTTTATCCCTCATCTCCCTCTTACTCTTCCTCCAAGTCCTCAAAGTTCATCGTATCATTCTTATGTCTTTGCGTCCTCATAGCTTAGCCTCCACTTATGAGTGAGAACATTCTATGTTTGGTTTTCCATTCCTGAGTTACTTCACTTGGAATAATGGTCTCCAATTCCATCTAGGTTGCTGCAGATAGTTTCCTTTTCCTACTTTATGTTTTTGTTTGCTTTGTCAAAGATCAGTTGACTGTAAGTATTTCGCTTTATTTCTGGATTCCCTATTCTGTTCCATTGGTCTGTGTGCCTGTTTCTATTCCAGTACGATGCTGTTTTGGTGACTATGGCCTTATAGTATCATTTGAAGTTGGGTAATGTGATGCCTCCAAATTTGTTCTTTTTGCTTAGTCTTGCTTTGGCTATGTGGGTTCTTTTGGTTCCATGTGAATTTTAGGATTGTTTTTTTCTAGTTCTGTGAAGAATGGTGGTGGTATTTTGATGGGAATTGCATTGAATTTGTTGATTGCTTTTGGCAGTATGGTCATTATCACAATATTGATTCTACCCACCCATGAAGATGGGATATGTTTCTATTTGTTTTGTCATCTATAATTTCTTTCAGCAGTGTTTTGTAGTTTTCCTTGCAGAGGTCTTTCACTTTCACCTCTTGATGAAGTATATTCCTAAGTTTTTTGTTTTTGTTTTTGTTTTTAACAGCTATTATAAAAAGGATTGATTTCTTGATTTGATTCTCAGCTTGGTTGCTGTTGATGTATAGCAGGGCTACTGATTTGTATACATTAATTTTGTATCCTGAAACTTTGCTGAATTCATTTACTAGTTCAGGAGCTTTTTGGATGAGTCTTTGAGGGTTTTCTAGGTATACGATTATGTCATCAGCAAACAGCGACAGTTTGACTTCTGTTTGCCAATTTGGATGCCCTTTATTTCTTTCTCTTGTCTAATTTTTCTGACTAGGACTTCCAGTACTGTGTTGAAGTGGTGAAAGTGGGCATCCCTGTCCTATTCCAGTTTTCAGGGGGAATGCTTTCAACTTTTCCCCATTCATTATAGTGTTAGCTGTGAGCTTGTCATAGATGGTTTTTATTACCTTAAGGTATGTTCCTTCTTTACCAATTTTGCTGAGGGTTTTAATCATACATAAAGGGATGCTGGATTTTGTGAAATGCTTTTTCCACATCTATTGAGATGATCATGTGATTTTTGTTTTTAATTCTTTTTATGTGGTGTATCACATTTATTGACTTGCCGATGTTAAACCATCCCTGCATCCCTGGTATGAAACCCACTGGATCATGGTGGATTATCTTTTTGATCTGCTGTTGGATTCGTTTAGCTAGTATTTTGTTAAGGATTTTTGCATCTATGTTCATCAGGGATATTGGTTTGTAGTTTTCTTTTTTTGGTTATGTCCTTTTCTGGTTTTGGTATTAGAGTGAAACTGGCTTCATAGAATGATTTCAAGAGGATTCCCTCTTTCTGTGTCTTTTGGAGTAGTGTCAATAGGATTGGTAACCAGTTCTTCTTTAAATGTCTGATAGAATTCAGCTGTGAATCCATCTAGTCCTGGACTTTTTTTGTTGGTAACTTTTAAATTACAATTTCAGTCTTATTTCTTGTTATTGGTCTGTTCAGAGTTTCTGTTTCTTCCTGGTTTAACCTAGGAGGGTTGTATATTTCCAGGAATTTATCTATCTCCTCTAGTTTTCTAGTTCATGCACATAAAGGTGTTCATAGTAGCCTTGAGTGATATTTTGTATTTCTGTAGTATTGGCTGTTATATCTCCCATTTTGTTTATAATTGAGCTTATTTGGATCTTCTCTCTTCTTTCTTGGTTAATCCCACTACTGGTCTATCAATTTTATTTATCTTTTCAAATAACCAGCTTTTTATTGCATTTATCTGTTGTATTTTTTTGTTTGTTGCAATTTCATTTAGTTCTGCTCTGATCTTGGTTGCTTATTTTCTTCTGTTGGGCTTGGGTTTGGTTTGTTCTTGTTTCTCTAGCTCCTTGAGGTGTGACCTTAGATTGTCTTGTTTGTGCTCTTTCAGACTTATCGATGTAGGCATTTAATGCTATGAATTTCCTGTTAGCACTGCCTTTGCTATATCCCAGATGTTTTTATAGGTTGTGTCACTATTATTGTTCAGTTCAAATAATTTGTTAATTTCCATCTTGATTTCACTTTTGACTCAGTGATCATTCAGGAACATGTTATTTAATTTCCGTGTATTTGCATGGTTTTGAGGGTTCCTTTTCAAGTTGATTTCCAATTTTATTCCACTGTGATCTAATAAAGTGCTTTGTATAATTCGATTTTCTTAAATTTGTT
Source organism: Macaca thibetana thibetana (assembly GCF_024542745.1). Lineage (NCBI taxonomy): Eukaryota > Metazoa > Chordata > Mammalia > Primates > Cercopithecidae > Macaca > Macaca thibetana. Next base: position 162,139,467 of record NC_065584.1, on the reverse strand, counting down.
GAGAGTTTGTTGCCTGTCATATGGTCTGTCTTGGAGAATGTTCCATGTGTTGATGAATAGAATGTGTATTCTGTAGTTGTTGGGTAGAATGTTATGTAAACGTCTATTAAGCCCATTGTTTCTTTGTTGACTTTTTGTCTTGATTACCTGTTTAGTGCTGTCAGTGAAGTATTGAAGTCTCCCACTATTATTTTGTTGCTGCCTATCTAATTTCTTAGGTCTAGTAGTAATTGTTTTATAAATTGGGAGCTCCAGTGTTAGGTGCATACCTATTTAGGATTGTGATATTTTCCTGTTGTATTTGACCTTTTATCATTATGCAGTGTCTCTCTTTATCTTTTTTAACAGCTGTTGCTCTAAAGTTTGTTTTGTCTGATATAAGAATAGCTATTCCTGCTTGCTTCTGGTGCCCATTTGCATGGAGTATCTTTTTCCACCCCGTTACCTTAACTTTATGTGAGTCCTTATGTGTCAGGTGAGTCTCTTGAAGACAGCAGATACTTAATTACTGAATTCTTATCCATTCTGCCATTCTCTATCTTTTAAGTGGAGCATTTAGGCCCATTACTTTCAACGTTAGTATTGAGATGTGAGGTACTATTCTATTCATTGCTCTATTTATTGCCTGAATACCTTTTTTTTTTCATTGTGGTGTTGTTTTATAGGTCCTGTGAGATTTATGCTTTAAGGATATTCGATTTGGGTGTATTTGGAGGATTTGTTTCAAGACTTAGAGCTCCTTTTAGCAGTGCTTGTAGTGCTGGCTTGGTAGTGGCTAATTCTCTCAGCAGTTGTTTGTCTGAAGAATACCATATATTTTCTTCATTTATGAAGCCTAGTTTTGTTGCATACAAAATTCTTGACTGATAATTATTTTTGTTTAAGGAGGCTAAAGATAGGATCCCAGTCCCTTCTAGCTTGTAGGGTTTCTGCTATGAAATCTGCTGTTAATCTGATAGGTTTTTCTTTATAGGTTACCTGATACTTTTGCCTCACAGCCCTTAAGATTCTTTCATTCATCTTGACTTTAGATAACCTGATGACTGTGTGCCTAGGTGGTGATCTTTTTGCAATGAAATTTCCCAGGAGTTCTTTGAGCTTTTTGTATTTGGATGTCTAGATCCCTAGCATGGCCAAGAAAGTTTTCTTCAATTATTCTCTCAAACATGTTTTCCAAACTTTTAGATTTCTCTTCTTCCTCAGAAACACCAGTTATTCTTAAATTTGATCATTTAACATAATGTCAAACTTCTTGGAAGTTTTTTGTTGTTGTTGTTGTTGTTTTTGTTTTTTTGAGATGAAGTCTTGCTCTGTCATCCAGACTGAAATGCAGTGGTGCAATCTGGGCTCACTGCATCCTCCGCCTCCCAGGTTCAAGTGATTCTCCTACCTCAACCTCCCACATAGCTAGGATTACAGGCACACACTGCCACACCCAGCTAATTTTTATATTTTAGTAGAGACAAGGTTTCCCCATGTTGGCCAGACTGGTCTCAAACTCCTGACATCAAGTGATCTGCCCTCCTCGGCCTCCCAGAATGCTGGGATTATAGGCATGAGCCACTGTGCCTGGCTTGTTCATTTTTTAAAAATTCTTTTTTCTTCTTTGTCTTTATCAGATTGGGTTAATTCAAAAGCCTTGTCTTCAGGCTTGAAGTTCTTTCTTCTACTTGTTCAATTCTATTTCTGAGACATTCCAGTGCATTTTGCAATTCTCTAAGTGTGCCCTTCATTTCCAGAAGTTGTGATTAGTTTTTATTTATGCTATCTATTGCACTGGAGATTTTTCCATTCATATCCTGTATCTTTTTTTGATTTCTTGGATTTGACCTTTCTCTGATGCCTACTCAATTGGCTTAATAATTGACTTTCTGAATTCTTTTTCTGGCAATTCAGAGATTGTTTTTCCTAGTTTGGAGCCATTGTTGGTGAGCTAGTGTGATCTCTTGGGGGTGTTAAAGAACCTTGTTTTGTCTATTGCCAAAATTGTTTTTCTGGTTCCTTCTTATTCGAGTAGACTGTATCAAAGGGAAGATCTGGGACTCAAAGGCTGCTGTTCAGATTCTTTTGTCCCACAGGTTGCTCCCTTCATGTGGTGCTCTTCCCTTTCCCATAGGGATGGGAATTTCTGAGAGCTGAACTGAAGTGATTGTTGTTTCTCTTCTGGATCTAGCCATCCAGCAGAGCTCTTAGGCTCTGGACTGGTACTGGGGAGTATCTGCAGAGTCTTATGATGTGATCTGTTTTCAGGTCTCTCAGCCATGGATACCAACACCTGATCTGGTGGAGGTAGCAGGGGCATGAAGTGGATACTGTGAGGGTTCCTGGTTGTATTTTTGTTACCCGAGCTGGTTTTGTGTTGGTTGGCCTCCAGATAGGAGGTGGTGCTTTAAAGAACATATGAACTGTGGTAGTATAGGGAGGATGAGGTGGAGGTTGGGGCCATAGACCTCTCAAGAGGGTATATCCTTGGTCTTCAGCTACCAGCAGGACCATCAGATGTGGACAGGGTTAGGTGTGTCTGAGCTCAGACTCTCCTTGGGCAGGAATTGATGTGGCTGCTGTAGAGGATGGGGGCGTGTTTCCCAGGCCAATGCAATTATGTTCCCAGGAAGATTATGGCTGCCTCTGCTGCATCACACAGGTTGCCAGGGAAGTAGAAAATGCCTGCAGCCAGAGTCCTCATACAGCTCCCATGCAGCCTACAACCCAAAAGGCTGGTCCCACTCCCACTGTGCCCCCCAACCAACAACACGGAGTTGATTTCCAGGCAGCCAGTGAGGAGGGCTGAGAACTTTGTCCCAGGCTATAAGCCTCCCCACTGAGAAAACTAGCTGACTCACAGTTCCTTGGCTGTCCCACAGAGCCTACAGCAGCAATCCAGCTCCTTCAAAGGGTCTGTGGATTATCTCGGCTTTCCTGGTATGTTCCTGCGGTAGTTGTTGGAGCAGAAGTTCATGATGTGAGTCTCCACATGCTACTGTATCCATCCAACTGGGAGCTGAAGTTAGTACTGGCCCCTATCTGCCATTTTTCCTCCCTTCTAAGATAATTCTTATGTCTGTTATCTTGGTATTGGTATCCATTGATTGTCTTTTCTCATTCAAGTTATGATTTTCCTGATTCTTGATATGGCAAATGGTTTTCAATCAAAACCTAGACATTTTGGACATTATGTCATGAGATTTTGCATTTCATTTAAGTCTTCTGTTTTGGCAGGTCTCTTTTGATAGTATACTGGCAGGGGGAAAGGATGTTGCCTCATTACTGTCAGGTAGAGGAATAAGTTCAGGGTCCTAATCATCCTCCAGTGACACTTGGTAGGAGGCACCTGTTGTGGGCAGGGGTGGGAGTTTCAGCTTCCTACTAGGCCTCTGATGATGCCAACTCTGTGGAGTGAATACTTAGGAGTGAAACTATTTGGTTCTTTGGTAAGTTTTTAAATTTTATTTTAAACTTTGGAAGAAGCTGCCGAACTTTTTAAAAATGTTGATAAAATTTTCCATTCCTAGCAGCAATTTATGAGCATTTCAGATACTCTACATCATTGTTGTCCTATAGAACTTTCTGCAGTAATAAAAAATTTTCCATATTTGCATCATCCAATATAGTAGCTACTGACATAGACACCACAGCTCGACATTCTTGCTAATATTTGAAATTGTCAGTCTTTCTAAATTTATCTTTTCTATGTGTATGAAGTGGTATCTTATGGTTTTAATTGTTTCATGTACTTACTGGCCACTTAATTTTTCTAATTCTGTTTTTAAAACAGCAGAATTTTTTAATTTTTATAAATTACAGTTTATGAGGTGAGTTCTGTTTTGTGTTTTTATGGTTTCTCTTTATCCTAAGGTCATAACATCATTTCCTTTTTCTTTTTTCTTGATGTTTTGTAGTTTCACTCTTAGGTTTATGATGCATTTTGAGTTTATATGTATGGTGTGAGGTAAAGGGAGAGTTCATTTTCATGCCAGGTAAATATCCTATTCTACACCATTTGTTGAAAATATTATCTTCCTGTATTGAATTAGCTTGACACTTTTGTTGAAAATCAATGTAGCATATATTTGTAGGTCTATTTTTGTATTCTCTATTATGTTCCATTTGTATGTTTATCTGCAGGCCATGATCAAACTATCTCAATTGCTCTAGCTTAGTTATAAATCTAGAGATCAGTTATTAGAAGTATTCATACTTCATTCTTTATTTTCAAAATAAGTTTTTCATTTGGATTTTCATATACATTTTTAAAAATTGTTATGCATACACAACAGTTGTACATATTTCTGGGGTACATGTGATATTTTGATACGAGCATACATTGTGTAATGATCAAATCAGGGTAATTGGTATCTCCATCAACTCAAAACATTTATCATTTTTTTTGTGTGGGTAGCATTCTGAATCTACTCCTATAGTTATGTTGAAATATACATTAAATTATTGTTAACTATAGTCTCCCTTTTGTGCTACCAAACACTAGATCTTACTTCTACTATCTAACTATATTTTGGAGTTTAAAAAAAATTTTTTTGAGATGGAGTTTCATTCTATTGCCCAGGCTAGGCAGTGGCGTGATATTGGTTCGCTGCAACCTCTGCCTCAGCCTCCCGAGTAGCTGGGATTACAGGCATGCGCCACCATGCCTGGCTAATTTTTCTGTTTTTAATGGAGACCGGGTTTCATCATGTTGGCCAGGCTGGTCTTGAACTCCTGACCTCAAGTGATCCACCCATCTTGGCCTCCCAAAGTGCTGGGATTACAGGCGTGAACCACCGCGCCCAGCCTCTAACTATATTTTTACACTCATTAACCAACCATCCATCCTCCACCCTCCACTACCCTTCCAAGCATCTGGTAACCATCATTCTCCTCTCTACTTCCTTGAGATCAGTTTTTTAAACTGTCATGTAACAGTGAGAACATGCAATATTTGACTTTCTGTGGCTGGCACATTTCACTTAACGTTAAGTTTCCATCAGTAGATGAATGGATAAAGAAAATGTGCTACATATGCCCAATGGCATATTATTCAACCATAAAAAAGAATGAAATCCTCTCATTTGTAATAACATAGATGGAACTGGAGGACATTCTGTTAAGAGAAATAAGCCAGGCACAGAAAGACAAAT